>NC_081409.1:350272560-350585040 GCF_030272615.1 Cryptomeria japonica
CAGTGGTAGTCTGAGGGTCAGAGGTGAGATCAGCGATCTTAGGTTCCTTACACACTTCCGGTGAGGACTCAACAATCCTCTAGGGGTGGGTACAATGGTTCTAGCAGGACAGGGGGACAATGTTTTTCTAGGCCTCAGGGTATCCAGTTTCAGGAATGCAGTGCTTTCTTCACATGTGGAGACATGGGGCACATGGCAAGGGATTGTCCTCAGGTTCAGATGGCAAGAAATATGAGGATGGCAGCATCAGAGCCTATAGTTGGAGATATGGGCAAGTCCCATAGAGTCTTTGCTGCAATTGACAACCGCCAGGCAGAGCACCAGGCCACAATCATTGAGGCTACAGGGATGATCAGAGGTAATGGTGTATCTATATTATTTGATTCAGGAGCTACTGACTCCTTTATATCTCCATTGGTTGTGGAGCGTTGTGGGCTAGTAGCAACTAGGCAGGGTGTCAGTTGGGAAGTGGAGTTAGCTTTAGGGGCTAGAGTGTCAGTGGAATTAGAGGTTAGGGCATGTCAGCTTCAGATTGGCAATACCACCACCCTAGTAGACCATAGAGTTAAACCACTTGGATCATATGGCATTGTACTTGGAATGGATTGGCTTTATGCCCACAGAGCCAGGATGGATTGCTGCCTGAAAGTGATAGAGTGTGAGGATGATTAGGTTTCGCCCATAGTAATCACAGGGATTCAGAGACCCGTGTCTCTTCGTATGATTTTTGCAATGTAGCTTAAGCAGAGCATGCGAAAGGGATTTCAGCTATTTGCCATCACTATTAGTGATAGAGGGGAAGAGTACAAAAAGGAAACATCAATTGACGACCATCCTATCTTTAAGGGATATACAGACGTGTTTCCTTCAGAGCTATCGGGAATGTCACCCCGTAGAGAGATTCACTTTCATATTGACCTTGTACTAGGAGCTGAGCCAGTTTCAAGAGCACCTTATAGGATGACCACAAATGAGCTTAATGAGCTCAAGATGCAGCTTGAGGAGCTCCTAGAGAAGGGTCACATTTTTCATCCTAGTGTATCCCCTTGGGGTACACTAGTCATCTTCATGAAGAAGAAGGACGAATCTCATCGATTATGCATGGATTATCATCAGTTGAACAAAGTAACCATCAAGATTTGATATCCTTTGCCCAGAATTGATGATTTATTCGACCAACTTCAGGGTGCGAAAGTATTTTCCAATATTGATCTGAAGTCGGGATACCATCAGTTGAGAATAGTGGAAAGTGATATCCACAAGATTGCATTTCGCACTAGATATGGCCACTATGAGTTCACTATGGTTCCATTCGGTCTTACGAATGCTTTAGCTATTTTTAGGAGCCTCATGAATGGGGTATTCTAGACATTTCTGGACTGCTTTGTGATTGTGTTCCTTGATGATATATTGATATATTCTCAGAATGAGAAAGAGCATGAGGAGCACCTAAGATAGGTTTTGCAGTGTTTGAGGGACAATCAGTTGTTTGGCAGTTTGTCAAAGTGTGCTTTCTTTCAATCAGAGGTCAAGTAACTTGGGCACGTTATTTCTGGTGATGGGATCTCAGTAGACCCATCCAAGATCAGAGCTATTATGGATTGGCCAGTGCCAACCAGTGTGATAGAGGTCAGGAGCTTCATGGGCTTAGCAGGTTATTACTGATGCTTTGTAGAGGGATTCTCTAGAGTTGCACATCCTATTACTTCTCTCTAGTGTAAAGGGAAGAAATTTGAGTGGGCAGAGAAGTGCGAGAGGGCCTTTTAGGAACTCAAAAAGGCACTTACTAGCTCACCTATCCTTGTAGTACCAGATCCCTTAGCTGACTTCATGGTTTGCACAGATGCTTCCCTAGAGGGTTTAGGAGCAGTTCTTATGCAGGATGGTAGGGCTATAGCTTTTGAGTCTAGGAAACTTAAAACTCATGAGCTTAGCTACCCTACACATGACCTTGAGCTTGCAGTAGTAATGCATGCACTTGTGAGGTGGAGACACTTCCTTTTGGGTCATCATTTTGAGCTTCATTCAAACCATCAGAGTCTTTAGTACATATTCACTCAGCCGAACCTTAATGCACGACAGAGTAGATGGATGGAGTTCTTGTGCGAGTATGATTTTGATGTTCACTACATCAAAGGGAAAGAAAACATAGTTGTTGATGATTTGAGTAGGAGACATCATGAGGTATACACCATATCTATGGGCACGAATTTGAGATATCGTATACTACAACAGTTGCTAGAGGATGGATGGTATTCAGAGGTTTGTCAGGTGATGTGATCTCAGGAAATTTTAGAAGGAAAATATGTGGATTATTCCTTAGAAACCAATGGACTATTATGCCATAGAGGGCGCATCTATCTACCTTCTTCCGAGGGTTTGTGAGAGTTCATTGTCACGGAGGCTCATAGAGCTCCTTATGCAGCACATCCCAGAGTTAAGAAGATGCATGTTGACTTGAGAGAGTTATATCATTGGCCAAGAATGCGGCAACTCATTGTTGAGTTAGTAGCCCGATGCCTCGAGTGTCAGAGAGTGAAGGTGGAGCACTACCATCCAAGTGGGTTGCTCCAGTCTCATGCTATACCAGATTGGAAGTGGGATACTATATTCATGGTTTTCATCATTGGTCTTCCTATGTCATCTCGTCGCCATGATGTCATCTTGTTGATAGTTGACAAGCTGACCAAAGTGGCCCACTTTTCATGAGTTCGGACTACGTTCATAGCACCAACGGTAGCACAAGTGTTCTTGCAAGACATTGTTAGAATTCATGGTGTTCCATGCAAGATTATTTTTGACAAGGATTCCCTATTCACTTCTTCCTTTTGGAAGGGATTACAGGTAGCTATGGGCACTAAGCTCAACTTTAGTAGAACGTATCATCCGGAAATGGATGGTCAGACAGAGAGGGTTAACCAAGTGTTAGAGGATATGTTTTGCACGTACATCATGGATCATCAAACCAAATGGGAAGAGTATCTTCCCTTAGAGGAATTTGCGTATAAAAATGGGCATCACACTTCATTGGGGATGCCACCCTATCAGGCATTATACGGCAGGCCT
The DNA here is from genome assembly GCF_030272615.1 of Cryptomeria japonica. NCBI lineage: Eukaryota > Viridiplantae > Streptophyta > Pinopsida > Cupressales > Cupressaceae > Cryptomeria > Cryptomeria japonica. The sequence continues at coordinate 350,275,627 of NC_081409.1, forward strand.
TGCAGGACACCATTGAGTTGGGACCGCATAGAGGACATAGTTGCTATTGGTCCTGAGATAGTTTGGGATATGGAACAACAAGTGGATTTTTATGTTGAGACTATTATGGATGCTTTATTTTTATGCATTATCAATTTAGAACTTATATGATTCCATAATTTGGATAACATTGCTATATGTTGATGCTTCATTTATATGCTTTATGATATAGAACTCTACATGATTCTAGAATAGGATAAATTTGAGATGATATATGTCATTATTGGATTTGTAGGACTTTACTATGATGATAGAAATAGGATGCATGTTTTATGTATGGATCAAAATTACGAGAATTATGATAATTGCATATGTGGAGTTATTTGGATGTAAGATGTATTGACTTGTTTTAAATGTATATTGTATGCAGAGTGTTTGATGTGTATTCTTATTCATGTGTTTTATATTATATGAGGTTATTTGGAATTAGTAATGTGTAATTGAGATGCACAGGAAAATTATCCATATGACCATGGAAATATTATCGAGAACCAAACCTAGACCTATGTACGTTCGTAAAACCAGGGTCTGCCTATTTGAAGAGACAACACCTCATTTGTATAGCATTTTATTTGTAAAAGTGGATGTTGCATGTGTGTTAGATTGAATTTATTTATTTGTGTAATTCCAACAAGAGACAAGATTTCATGTATAATTTTGTAAAAGTATTTTTATTGTGTCACTTAACACATGTGTTGATTTATGTTTTGGTTTTTTTAAATTGTCTCTTGGAGGGAGTTGTTTAACCATAGCTTTTTCAATTAATTTAACATGATTCTAGAAAAGGATAAATTTGAGATGATATATGTCATTATTGGATTTGTAGGACTTTACTATGATGATAGAAATAGGATGCATGTTTTATGTATGGATCAAAATTACGAGAATTATGATAATTGCATATGTGGAGTTATTTGGATGTAAGATGTATTGACTTGTTTTAAATGTATATTGTATGCAGAGTGTTTGATGTGTATTCTTATTCATGTGTTTTATATTATATGAGGTTATTTGGAATTAGTAATGTGTAATTGAGATGCACAGGAAAATTATCCATATGACCATGGAAATATTATGGAGGACCAAACCTAGACCTATGTACGTTCGTAAAACTAGGGTATGCCTATTTGAAGAGACAACACCTCATTTGTATAGCATTTTATTTGTAAAAGTGGATGTTGCATGTGTGTTAGATTGAATTTATTTATTTGTGTAAATCCAATAAGAGACAAGATTTCATGTATAATTTTGTAAAAGTATTTTTATTGTGTCACTTAACACGTGTTGATTTATGTTTTGGTTTTTTTAAATTGTCTCTTGGAGGGAGTTGTTTAACCATAGCTTTTTCAATTAATTTAATGTGATTCCATAATTGCCTTGCGAAGAGAATCTTTGTGGTGGTCAACTTAAGTTTGACCGGAAAATTAACTTTACAGGGGTTTAAAAAGGGTTAAATGAACTCTTAGGGGTAGTTTAAAGGTGTTTTCTAAAGCCCATAAGGTATACCTAAGGGTTAGGAGTAATTTTAGGCATGTGACAACTCCCATGGGGCTATTTAGTCACACTAAAAAGTAGGCTTCCTAAGTTGAGCGAAAATAAAAAATTAGAAGCCATGACCTATGTTTTTAACTTTCATTTTTGATGAGAGATCCCTTTGGAACTTTTTCTGACTTTTCCTTTTTCAATTTTAAAAACCTGTGAGAACTCTCACTGAGGTATTCTTAGGCAAGAAAGAGAGATTTTGCATGTAATCACCCACTCTCCATTTTTGGAGACAATGCAATTTTGAAAAGGATAGATTTGGTATAGGATTTTGGCTAAGGGAAGAGAAGCAAGGAATTGTGAAATTGGGTTGTTCATCCTCAACTAATCTATCATACCTTTGGGTAGTTGAAGGTTTGTTAAATTTCTCTTGTATTGTTTTAATATTGCACATTATGTTGAAATGAATTGCTTGTATGGAAAAGGCTTGTTTATTGTATTTTCCCCTATGAAAATTTATTTTGTGTTCTACATTTTACTCTTGTGTATTTTTTGTGTTTTGGGAGTAACCAAGACCTCCTACTCTTTGGAGAGAGGATGGTCTTGTGGGTGGTAGAAGTTTCATAGCCCTTGAGTGAGAGGCTCTCATTAAGAGAGTGATCTCAAGGGATTCCTATGTAACCCTTGTTGCATGGCTTATTTGTGCATTTGGGGGTCATAAGGAGAGAAATAAAGCATGAATGCCTTGGGGGCATAAGGTTGTGTGGTTGTTATACTTATGATGTATCATTTTTTGTCATGAGGTGGCCTTGAGTTTTACTATACTTGCAGTCTCCTCCGGGTAATTGGTCCATTACCACCAATGTAAAGACATCACATTGTGTGGTGTAGTGTAGCTTGGGTTGGGAATGTGTTTGTGATTGTTTTCCCTTGTTTGTTGTGTTTGCATGTGTGTTACCTATCTAGGGCTTGGTTCTCCAAACTTGGGGGTGGCTACTAGTTAGCCTAGGCTAGGAGGTGAGCACTCCATGGTCATAGTTTTGATTTATTGCAGGTTGTGGGAAGAAAACAATATGACAAGTAGAAGTGGCTAGATTTATTTGTTGTAGAAGAATATTTGTAAATATAATTATTATTCTTTGAAATTCCTCATTTATTAGCAATGAGAGACCCATTTGTAAAAGTGACAATAGTGTCTTTTAAATACGTTTTAAAGAAATGTAATATTTTATTATGTTATTTTGCAAAAAAGAAATGGGTATTCTGGATTTAGTTTCTATATTTCTGAAATAACATTTGTTGTGTTCACGATATTTTGGAAAAGCAAGAAATTATTTTATCCCTTTATGCATTAAAAAAAAAAAATTAGAAAAGAAATGAAATAGATTTACATGCATGTAGTAGGTTGGAAATAAAACATTTAGATCTATACATGGAAGTGCAAAAGTTAGCTTATTTAAATCTGTCATTTTATTTATTGCAGAAAAAAAAAAATCTAAAAGTTATGATAGCCATCTTTAAAGAATTATTTTAATAAATTCTAGATTTATATAGTTACTGTTTTAAGTTCACTTAAATCTGTTATTTACATTTGCAACAAATTAAAATCTAAAGTTGAATGTCTATCTATTTTAAATAATAACTATTTATATAGTTGTTGGATAAATATATTTAATTCTGTCATTTGTTCATTTGCAGAAATTAAAACCTAGGGTTAAACAGATTTTTTGAATTAAATAATATCATATTTCTCTAGAATGTTGTTTAATTTTTATTAGATTTTGTCAGTCTTTTACTACAGAAAATAAACCTAAATTAATTAGTTTATCTCAAATTCTAGCTAAACAATATATAAATAAAAAATTGGAGTACATTGTTTTTAATCTGGAATTTTATTAATGGATCTGTTAAAAGTTTTGTTTTTAAAAAAAAAGAAAATATACATCATACAGTTGCATGAAAAAAAAGAACTAACCCTAGAAATCCAGAGCATCTAAAATATATAAAAGCATATTTTAAATACATAAACATAAATATATATATATATATATATATATATATATATATATATATTAATTTAATTTAAAAACAAAAAAAAACTCAATAAAAGTAAATAAATTTAAAAATAATAAAAAAGAATTTTTTTTAGGGGTTTCGGGAGGGGGGGCAAACCCCACTATGTATACACACAGTGGGCGGCACCAACACACTGCCATTGTGTGGGCACACAGTGGGCAGCGCTCGCGACACCACCACTTTGTGGTCACACAGTGAGCGGCACCGAGTGGGCACCACTATGTGGACACATAGTGGGCGGCACTCGGTTGGGGAGAATCCTGCCACCCCCTTCTCCAAGTCGCCTCTCAAACAAAAAAAAGACCCCTCCATGCATTCGTTCGGCCCTGCAATTTTGAAAATAAAAATAAAATAAAATAAAGCCCTAGCCCAAAGATTTGGGGTTAGGGCGAGTAATGTGGTTAAAATAAAATAAAAGGGGGTTTTATAAAATAAAGAGATTAGGGTTTTCATGGACATTTTAATAATGGGAGAGTATATATATATATATATATATATATATATATATATAGAGAGAGAGAGAGAGAGAGAGAGAGAGAGAGAGAATAATATTGGGTGGATAGGGTAAATTGTAATTTAATCAATTAGATGTTTATGTTGTAAATATGTTTGTAATAAACATATGGATATAATTTGTTATGACGTTTATTTTCTTTTAAATTTGTAATTAATTTGGAGATTTATTACCTAGGAACTAAAACAAATATATTATAAGTTATTTTGACTATAAGGGGATTTTTTTTTTAGTCCACCTGAATATAGGTAAATGAGGAGATTAAATTTTATAGGAAGATATTCATTATATATTTAATTACCCCTCTAGTCGATTTAGTCTAGACACATTTTAATTAAAGGTAAAAATATAAATATAGACATTTATAAACTAAGTACTAGGACTAATTTAATTAGATCCTAAAAACAAATAATTGTTATTGGGGATTGATTTTATCTACACCAATTATTTAGAGAGTTTTAATTTAATTAATCTATTGACTAAATTTGATGAGAAAATAAATAATCTTTTTAGTATTCTGCATTTAATTTTAAATTATTTTCTTTTACTTGAGTTAGTGGTTTAAGTTAACTCAAACATAGTTAACACAAAACTTGCTAAGTGCATTATATATTCGCAATTTAATGTTATTCAAATGTGTTTTTTTTTTTTTAAATTATCCCATTCCTGCCCAAAAGTTTGGGCATGACATGTTTTTTCAAGAAAGATGTTCGATTTGGCCCATAAATTGGTCAACTTTTTTATGGCAGGGCCACTTCGGAGTAAAGAAAATTAGTCATGTTGGGTTTTGTTCTATAAACTTCTCCTTCATTGAATACTTTAATAGTAAATTTGTCATTTTGTTTCACTGAAGATTTTGATGTGTAGGAGTTCAAAAATGAATGTATTACTAGATCTGAAATGGGCATGTGAAGAGCTAGAAATGAAAGTGGTGAATTACACTTAAACAAAATTTAATATTTTTTATTTATTTTAATTTAAAAGACTATTTTTAAATTGTAGCTTTCGAATACTTAAAAATCTATTATAGTTTGATATTTGAATAGGAAATAAATAAATATTATTATTAATGAACACATTAATTAATTAAACTTAAATAATTATGCATACATTTATCTTAATAATAGAATTGCAAGGGACAATCTCAATGACTAGATTGGATAAATTACTTGTAGTCTAGAAAGGATTTTTTTTCCAAAGAGATTGGTTTAGTTTTGGGGAAATACTGATATTTGGAATAAATTTTACTTATATGATCTATAATTTTAAAATATATATATTTAATTCAATTTAAATTTTATGTTTGATGGCCACCTTTTATAACTTTCTATGGAGGAAATAATTTTTTTTTCTTAAAACGAAATAATATATATATTAGTTACTTATTTATTGTAGTATTCAATTAATAGAAATTGTCTTAAAAATATTTTTTTAATTGATTTTGTTGAACTACAAAATTACTATTTATGTTAATTGGGATATGCAAAGATATATCATCTTTAATTTTAAATATTTAAAAAATTAAACATCTTTAATTCAATTTTTTTATTAATAGGCCTTCTCTATTAGATAATAATAATAAAGTACATATTCACAAAAGAGGTTGGGGGATGCAAGATCACCCCGTGAGAGTCACATGACAAGAAGTTAGAGTCAAAAAACAAAGTTATTCATCAAAAAACTTCCTCTTGAGCAACCAAAGCAGTGGCAGCCAAGGGGGGAGGATCTGGATCATCTTTCTTTCCCCATACATCATCGGGGTTAGGAGTCGGGTCTGACATGGACCATCCATCTTCTGCATATTTTTCTTCTTCTCCTTTCTCCCACCTAGGAGGCAAAATAGCCAGAGCCAGGCAAGGAAACTTAGAGGTGGTGGTAGAAGGCCACCCAGAGCCATCACCAACAACAGGAGCCAAAGTAATAGGAGTAGCAGAAGGCCACCCCGAGGCAGAGCTATGACTCAAAGGAGAAGTCAAGCAATGCCTCCATGCATCGTCTCTCCCACCAGAGGAGCAACAAGGAGCCTCAGACCACGGGGTCTAATAACATCAAGCAGACGAACTTCGGCCACGACGGTGGAGTGCGGCCAATAGAAATAGAATCTAATGACACTCTAGCAACCGCACAAGGGACGTTGCCCCAATGCTGAAGGAGAGCTTGTAAGTGGCCCACCTCAAGAGCCACTTTATCTACTTGTACCTAAATCTATACTAATACATTATTACAAATGCAAGATTTAGCATAAAGCAAGACATTAATATCCAAAGGGTTGTGAGTAAAAAGAATAACATTTCCATCTTTATAAAGAGTAAATAGGATCTCCATTTTGAAAGCATGCCATATCTAGGAAAACTTATTGTAGGTGAATCTCCTAGAAGAGCCATATGCCAAAAAAAGGGCTTAGGCTGAAAATTTTGAAAGAAATAATTGATCTAGCTCCAATAAAATTGAGCTCTTCTATAGAACCAAAAAATGTGCATAAAAGTTTCTAGGTGGCCACAAAAACAACATTGGGGATCAGGAACCCCCAAATGCTTAAGTCTGGAACCCAAAGGAAACCCTTGAAAAAAACACACCAAGAAAAGTGTTCAATCTTGGGTTCAATGGTGGTGGACCAAACAACAAGAAATCAGAGCCTCCAGGATTTCTGAGAAGACTGCAAATGCCACTGCTAGTTAAGAATATAGATCATAGTCAAATGGGATACCAACCATAGATAACCCGCTTTGTGTTTGTAACTGGTGAAAGGAGTCCAAGGATACCACTTCCAATCCTTCCACCAAAGTCTGATAGGCTGAATGCTAAGCTTATGTAACAAATGTGAGGGTAAGGCCAAAACTAGAAGGTCATAAGTCAGTCAATCAGGTCGAGATAAATGAAACTAAACCTGGAGGTCATCCCATAACTGGAGACTCATAGAAACTCTGGAAAAATGGTCCTTAGGTGTTCGAATGTTGTGTTTGTGAAAATATAGAGCCCTAACACCCTGGATTTTGGCCAACAGTAACCCTTGCACCTGAAAAAGAGGTGACCACCACAAGTTGTGTTGATTCATGGAGATCCCATAACAAAAACCATCACCGGCCGATTGAATCCAAGGATTAATAGCTTCCCAAGCATGCTAGATGCTTTTAACAACAAAAGTACCCTAGATATGAACTAGGTCTTTCATAATGAGAAGGGTTTGAAAACCAATCCCCTTCCAGGTCATCCTATTGGCAGGAAACCTCAAAGAAATGTAATGTCAAAGAAGGATTTTCTAAGCCTCATCATTAGATAAGGCTCTGATGATCCATTTAGCACATAAAGAAAGCTCTTATTTCTGGGTAGAAATAAGGCCGAGTTGTTCGGACTCCTTGGGAAGGCAACAATACTCTCAAGCAACTTTGTTAAAACCAGAGGCCCAAAGAAAAGCCCACAGAAGTCTTTCCAAGTTCATGTAAGAGGCCTCAGAAGGAGCCCAACATGAAGAGTAATAGACATGAGTGACAGCCAAAACGTTTGAACACATTTGGAATTTGCAAGCCATAGAGAGAGGCTTGGTTATCTAATAGGATAATTTTTTCTCAATCCTAGCTAAAACAACAATCCAAAGATCTATGGCAAAGCTTGAAAGGAAAAAGGAATACCTAGAGAGAAAATTTTTTTGCCATGATGAAGCCATTTCTAGCCATATTGAAGAATCCAAGGTGGGGCGGGAAGAAAATACTGCCTATAACACTGCATTTTGTGCCATTGAATGGTCGAGCCGGAATCCAAGTAAAAAGTGTCGAGACATTGAAGAGAAGCCTGAACATTATCTTCTTCCTCAATGAGAGTTAGAAAGGAGTCATCCACAAAATGGCCATTTACAAGTTGAGATGGTGACTCAGGCAGGGAGATTCCACAAACACGCCCAACAGAGATGGCACAAGTAAGTACCCAAAACCCTCTGTTGCAAGAACATATAAAATTGGAGCCAGATGACAGCCCTGACGAATGGATTTGAAAAGAACAAAAACCTTAGACTTATGGCCATTGATGGTGATGCAGGTCGAGGCATCTCCGAATAACATTAGGACAAACTGAATGAATCTAGGGCCGAAGCCAAGAGCTTTGAGCATAGCTAAAATAAATGGCCACTCAATGCGATCATATGCTTTAGAAAAGTCAATCTTAAGGAAGCTTTCCCGTTGTTTGGAGTGTTTGGCCAAGTCCATCGCATTCAATAAAACAATAATATTATTCAGAATAAACCTGGACTTGATAAATCTAGTCTTCTTTGGATGAAGAACCAAGGGTAGGAGATGACGAATCTTGAGAGCTAAGGCTTTGGCAATGATCTTATACGAGGCATTGAGTAAGGTAATAGGCCTCCAATTGCAAATTTCCTCCATATCCCCAACCTTAGGGATAAATTTGATGTTACCCAGGATAAGCATCTTTCCCAGGGACTGGGAATGAAAAGATTCAAGGTAGACCTTATGTAGTTCAAGACCAACACAAGGCCAAAGGGCTTTTTAGAACTTGCAAGGGAAACTAGCACACCCAGGGGCTTTATCATCTGCCATAGAAAAAATGGCTTCCTTGAGATCATCAATGGTCAATAAGAGATCACAAAAGGTCTGTTGAGACTCAAAAATCCTTTTGGGAACAATAGCTAAGCAATCTTGCAAAGCTTGGGCTCTAGCCGGAGAGTTTCCCTATGCTGTGAACACCTTCTCATAATGATGGACAAAAGCTTGCAAAATATCAGGCAGCTTGGTGAAAAAAACATGCCCCTCTTTGATTTTCTTAATCCCTACAGAGGTATGATGGGTACGCAAAGCTAGGAAAAGTTCTTTGGAGGCCCTATCACCCACCTTGAGCCAATGTCACTTGGCTTTGATTAGAGCTCCTTTGGTAGAGTAATTATTTGTAACTTATTTCTGATAATGGTGCTGAGCTAATCAAAGTTGTAAGTTAGAATCAAAAGGATTCAAGGCCAAATCTTCTATTGTAGCATAGAGATCTTTGGTGGTCACGTCATTCAAGTACCTGCTGTACATGGCAAGTTATCTACCATAAATGCATAGAAACCCTGTAGAGTGGGTATTGGCATCATTCCACAACACAATCCATCCATTGTGATGATGAGGCCTTGGTTCCAAATGCCAAACCCTTTGAATGTGGGCCATTGTGGCCTGATGATGCAGGAGAGACATGTTGAGGTAAAACTGCGTCTTGGAAGGACGCAACCTAACTCACTGCCATTCAATGCTAAAATTTATGGGGAAGTGATCGAATAGTGCCACATCAATGAGAGGAGTGATGGGCAGATCTTGATCTTCAGAAAAAGAAAAAAAATATTGCCCAGTTAACATAGCATGATCAAGTCTTTTAAATATTTTGTCTGAGCCAGCTTTGAAATTTGATCAAGTGTGCTAGACCCCAGCTAGGAAGCGGTCATTGGTGTTGGGGTCAAAAAGACCTAACTTATTACACATATAGTATAAGGCTTCCCTCTCACCAACTGTCCATTGAAAAGGCAAAATTCCATCCTTATCTGGTCGCCACCTCAACCATATTGAAGTCACCACACATTACCCAAGTTGTAGGTGGCAAATTGTTAGGAATCTAGCACCAAAAGTGTGATCTATCAACCACATCATTAGGAGCATAAACATTAACAATCCTGATGGAATGATTATCAATTAACAGCAAAACCCAAACAACAAACTACATGGGATCAAAACCATGAGAAATAATGGCAAAAAGCCAACGAGGTGAAAGGAGAGTAGCAACTCCACCTCGATGGTGTAGGAGCATCTAGATTTCTTGATGAATTTTCAAAATTTTGGAGTGTATGATCCTCATTGGGTCATTGAGTGAATAAAGGCCTATTTAAAGTTCCAAAAGTGTGTTTTAAGGTTATTTGTAGTTTGATTGTCTCTAGTGTTAACTTATTTTCTCAGTTTTGGCCATTGTGTCTTTGTAAGCCTAAAATAGCATCATATAGAAAAATTGTGTCAAACTCATTGTAAGCCCTCATAAGGCTTTTGGGAATGTTGGTTTGATGTTAGGAAACCATCCTAGGGGGTTAAGAATGTGTATATAGGAACAAATTACAAAAATGCATGGTGGAGCAAATGTTGTCATGTTCGCTTGACAACATTTTGCAAAAATATGAGCAATTTAAAAAAAATGCTCAAATCGGTGGTTAGAAGTCTATTGGGTGGTTGTTTGTGAGTGATTAGGAATACATAAGGCCTTTCAAATCATGGTAAGTGGGTTGGAAGATCAAATATTGAATTTCTTAATAAGCAACTTGAAGCAATTTCCTAATTCTCACAAAAACTTGTTAAATTGCTTATAGCAGTCCATACTAGATGAATTAATTTTGGTATTGTTCTTTCATGGTGGTATAGTATTCATTTTTGTGGTGCTTTAGAAGTATGTTTTCTCCTTCATTGTGCAAGTTTAGTTGGTGTATTTGAAATCTTTCTTGATTTCACTGCTCTCGACCTGAGCAAAGGGTTGAAGACCCTAGAAATGGCCCCAACTTTAATTCCCTTTGCGTTTTCTCTATGGCCCTTAGGATTAAATTAATGGAGTCTATGTACAATGTAAATACTTAGTGTGGTGTCCTGGAAGTTTCTTTGGATCAATTTTCTATCATGTCCTAAGCAAGCTCTGCCATAGCCCAACTAGGGAATATGACTGCTATTTTGATTATTGCTTGCAGGGGTGGTGAAATTTGATTGAGCAAACTAATTGGAATGGAATATGGTTTTATTGAAGAGCCTTAGGGTTAGGATGAAGGTTTGATGGGGAGTGGACTCCTATAAAACCCAATGTTGAAGTCACATAAACCTTAAACCCTTGAAAGTGCCATTTTAGGGGTTGTACTTGTACGGATGTATAAGACCATCTAACCTCCTGAATCTTGAAGAATGTCCAAATGGGTATTCATATCAAAAAATATTTTAGGGGGTCCTTTGGAATTTTTTTGAGAAAATGAGCAAAAAATGTGAAGGTAGGGCTAAAAGGGGCTCATAGGGCTACTATGCCTTGAAAATAGGAACTTATGAAAGCGATAAAGAAATGAAGGAAAACAAACTTCAAAACCACATTGTAGGAGTTTTTAAACCATCTAAGACTTCTCCTACTCCCCTGCAAGTGAAGGACAAAGAATTTGACATGTTGGTGGTTGGACTTACTCATGTGAGTCCTAACCTTGATTGAGTAACTAGAGCAAATACACTGATAGAGAGTTCTCCAAGGGATTTTGGGAGGTTGATGTTGGTTCAAATAATGAGAGAAGGGCACAGTACAAACAAGGGAGCCCATAATGAGACCTATTTCTAATGTATAAGTCAAATTCCACTTCTTTGTGAGAGTCTCCCTATTAAAGTGGTATTAGAGCCAATTAAGATTTGGGAAGGAACAAGTTGATGTCAAAGACTGAGTCAGTGGGTGAAAATAGTCTCAGAATGGTGACTAATGTATAGTTATCCAAAAGAGTAGAAGACCAAGAGGAAGAGAATAGACTCCTCAGGGAAAAGTTGCAACGATTGGAGAAAAAACTAGGTGAAGTAGAAGACAAAACTGAGAAGATGACTATCAAAATCAATGAAGAAAAGGGTAAAGAAATGGTAGAAGAGGATGGTAGCCTTGAACTAGATCCTATCTTGCTAGAAGAACCTTTCCTGAGAGCCATCAAAGCCTTAGGGGGTAAGTCCCTAGAAGGAGTGCCACTTTTTTGTGGAAAAATGGAACCAAAAGTGGTTATGGAGTGTATTGAAGGGTTAGAGAATCACTTTGAATGTGATGGAATTAGTGAAGCACAAAAGGTGAAGGTAGCCAAATATAGGTGGAGAGGAGCATCCTTGACTTGGTGGAAGCTCATCCAAGAGGAAAGACAAAAGGAGGGTAAGAACCCAATTGCTACTTGGAAAGGAATGTTATACAAGGTGAGAGAAGCCTATATCCTTTAAGACTATGAATTTTAACTACATAAGAGGAGAAAAAATTTGAGACAAAAAGAACTAGATGTGAGCAATTACACTAAAGAATTTTAGAAGTTGTGTTTGAGATCCAAGGTGGTAGAATATGAAAGCATCAAGGTTCCCAAGTACTTGAATGGTTTGTGGTGGAATATCCAACAAGAGTTAATCTTGTTGTGTCCTAGTACTGTCCACAAGTTCTATCAATTGGCACTCAAGGTGGAAACAATAATAAGTTGGCCTACGTCTAAAACAACAAGTGAAGTGAGGAGTTTTCATGGTTTGGCATAGTTTTACAGGAAGTTCATCAGAGGGTTCAGTGAGATATGTGCACCTATGCTTGATACAATCAAAGGGGGTGTAAAGACTAAGTTTCAGTGGAAAAACAAGGCACGTAAAGGATATTAACTCTTGAAGACAAAGGTGTCTACTCTACCTATCCTTGTTCTCCCAAGATTTGACAAACTCTTTACCATTTAATGTGATGCAAGCAACATAGTAGTTGGAGCAGTCCTAAGTCAAGACAATAGACCGGTTGCATTTTTTTAGTGAAAAGCTCAATGAAGCCAAGAAAAGGTATTCTTCCTATGATATGGAGTTATATGCACTTGTTCAATCACTTAGAAAATGAAGGCATTACTTATTACCTAAATAATTTGTAGCTTATACTGATAACCAAGCTCTTAGTTTCCTCAACTCCCAAGAAAAGTTAAATCATAGGCATATCAAATGGTTAGAGTATTTGCAATCTTATACTTTTACCATTAAACATAAGAAAGGTCAATGTAATAATGTTTTTGATGCATTAAGTAGAAGGTTGCTAATAGTTCAAGAAGTGCAGCTCAAGAGCATTGGAGTTGATAGTTTTAAAGGGCTATACCAAGATGCTGAATATTTTGCTGACATCTACAAGGTTTGCCAAGAGTTTAAGAATCATTTTCATAGTGAATATGAAGATTTTACTTTGGAAGATGGTCTTTTATTTAAAGGAGGACAACTTTGTGTTCCAAGAGGGTCCATGAGAGAGAACTTGATGCAAGAAAAGCACAATGGTTTCTTAAGTGGTCATTTTGGGTTGAATAAAACCTTGGAACTTGTTCAAAGGTTCTATGATTGGCCAAAGATGCAAAGGGATATCAGAAAGCATGTTGAACAATGTGTTGTTTGTCAAAAGGAAAAGGGAACCTCTTCTAATTTTGGACTCTATCAGCCATTACCTATCCCAAACCATCATTGGGAGTGTGTAAGTATGGATTTTGTTGTTGGTTTACCCAAGACCAAAACTAGATTTGATAGTATCTATGTTGTGGTAGATAAATTTAATAAAGTGGCCCATTTCTTTCCATGTAAGGTGACTCATGTTTCTAGCCACATTGCTCATTTTTTTTTCAAGGAAGTCATTAGGATTCATGGTTTGCCAATCAGTATAGTGTCAGATAGAGATACCAAATTCATTGGCCATTTTTGGAAAACTTTGTGATAGAGATTGGACACTAACTTGTCTTTTTGCTCAGCATACCATCCCCAAATAGATGGAAAAATAGAGGTGGTAAATAGGACACTTGGGGACCTTTTCAGATGTTTAATAAAGGAGTATGGACAAGCTTGGGATCAAATCATCCATCAAGCTGAATTTTCTTATAATGACAATGTGAATAGATCAACCAGTAAGAGCCCTTTTGAAGTAGTTTATGGGATTCATCCAAGAGGTGTGTTGGAGCTTAGAGATCTAGGAAGTATGGAGTAGAAGAGTGGACATGCTATTGGCATGGCTCAGTCCATGAAGGAGATTCATGAGAAAGTTAGATAGGCTTTACAAGAAAACTCTCAAAGAATCAAGGACAAAATGGATGAAAAGAGGAAGAATGTACAATTTGTTGTTGGTAAATTGGTAATGGTTCACTTGAACAAAGAAAGGATTCAAAAAGCTGTCCCTAGCAAGCTTAAAATGAGGAGGATTGGGCCTTGTAAGGTCTTGGCTAGGTATGGACAAAAAGCTTACAAAATTGATCAAGCCGAGAAGGTGTTGGATTCAAGAATCTTCAAGAAGACTAGGCACACCACCTACATGGAGCATTTGGTTAAATGGCAACATTTTCTAAAATCTGAGGCCACTTGGGTACCTGAAGGAGAATTTCAAAATTTTGGAATTCATCTCTCTTTGTTGCCAGAAGGAGTCACTTGACTTGTTTCTCATTTCGGGAGTAGGGTGCAAGAGCACCTAGATTTCTTGATGAATTTTCACAATTTTGGAGTGAATGATCCTCATTGGGTCAGTGAGTGAATAAAGGACTATTAAAAGGTCCAAAAGTGTTTTTTAAGGTTATTTATAGTTTAATTGTCTCTAGTGTTCACCTATTTTATCAGGTTTGGCCAATGTGCCTTTGTAAGCCTAAAATGGCTTCATATAGATAAATTGTGTAAAACTCCTTGTAAGGCCACATAAGGCTTTTGGAAATGTTGGTTTGATGTTAGGAAACCATCCTAGGGGATTAAGAGTGTGTAGATAGGCATAAATTATAAAAATTCATGGTGGAGAAAAAGTTATGTTTGCGTGACAATATTTTGCAACAATATGAGCAATTTTTGAAAAATGCTTAAATCGGTGGTTAGAAGTCTATGGGTGGTTGGTTGTGAGTGAGTAGGAATAGATAAGGCAATTCAAATCATTGTAAGTGGGTTGGAAGGTCAAACATTGAATTTATTAATAAGCAACTTGAAGCAATTTCCTGATTCCCACAAAAATTTGTTAAATTGCTCATAGTAGTCTAGTATACATTGTTGTGGTGCTTTATAGGTATTTGTGCTCCTTCATTTTGTAGGTTTAGTTAGTGTATTTGAAATCTTTCTTGATTTCACTGCTCTCAGCCTGAGCAAAGGGTTTAAGACCCTAGAATTGGCTCCAACTTGAATTCCCATTGTGTTTTCTCTATGGCCCTTGGGATTAAAGTAATGGAGTCTATGTATAGTGTAAATACTCAATGTGGTGTCCTGAAAGTTGGTTTGGATCAATTTTGCTATCATGTCATAGGCGAGCTCTATCATACCCCAGATAGGGAATATGACTCCTATTTTTATGATTTCTTGTATGGGTGGTCAAATTTTATTGAGCCAAGTGATTGGCATGGAAGATGGTTGTCTTGCAGAGCCTCAGTATTAGTATGAAGATTTGATAGGGAGTGGAGTCCTATAAAACCCATTGTTGAACTCACATAAACCTTAAACCTTAAACCCTTGAAAAGGGCCATTGTAGGGGTCGTAACTATACGAACGTATCAGAGCATCTAACCTCCTAAATCTTAAATAATGTCCAAATGAGTATTCAGATCAAAAAAAAAATTTAGGGGGTCCTTAGGAATTTTTTTTAGAAAATGAGCAAAAACCATGAAGGTAGGGCTAAACGGGGCTCATAGGGCTACTAGGCCTTGAAAATAGGAACTTATGAAAGTGATAAAGAAATGAAGGAAAATAAACTTCAAAAACACATGGTACAAGTTGTTAAACCATCGCAGACTCCTCCTAGTCCCTTGCAAGTGAAGGAAAAATAGTTTGACATGTTCGTGGTTGGAGTTACTCCTATGAGTCCTAACCTTGATTGAGTAACTAGAGAAAATACAATGATAGAGAGCTCTCCAAAGGAGTGTGGGAGGTTGATGTTGGTTCAAACAAGGAGAGAAGGGCATAAGACAAACAAGGAAGCCCACAATGAGACCTATTTCTAATGTATAAGTCAAATTCCACATCTTTGTGAGAGTCTCCCTATCACTCGACCAACCTCATGCTGGTAAGAAAAAACTAGGCCATCCAGCCAAATAACATGACATGCAATAGTAAGCATGAAACCAACAATTTTAACTTCCTAAAGGCAAAGAACATACAGGCCTAAAACATGTTGATGAACATCTTTAACATAATACTTTCTGGTGAGGTTTGTGAGACCTCAAACATTTCATGAGATGTAAATCATGATAAACATTGCATGCCATTCTCATCCACAAAAGAGGAGAAGCTATTGCATAAAAAAATGAACTACGACCGCCCCCACCAAAAATAACTCTTCCTTTTTCTGAACCACCATCTGCTATCTCAGCACACCCAAAAGGGCTGTGAGAGTAGCACAAAGAGTGCAGAGTAGAAATTGCAGACGTAGCCTGAGGAGTTTGAACCCAAGGGGGTCAAGTGGCACCCTCAAAAGAATCCTTCCCCTACTGGCCAGGGTTTGAAACTGAAGCAGACTGTGTAGAGACCACTTGAGCAGATGGTGCCTAAGTAGGAGGCTTCGCCATTGGCTGAGAGCTTGATCTCATGGGTGGATTTTGGGTAGAAGACAAAGAGTTTTTGCCTTTGCAAACCACAATGGTCCATTCATCCTTCTTAACTCCCTCTACATATCAAGAACCAGTCTCCTTAATAGGGGGTTTTATTTTTGGTATAGCGAAGAGAAAATCCCTAATTTTGTGTTTTGCTGACTGGCATTGATACCAAGTGTTGGGAATGTTCAAATAAAGCACCTTCTGGGTGAAGGTATTGCTACCCACTTGAATATCAACAGTTTCTTTCAGGCCGCAAGAAAGGTCAACCTCAATGCAGACCATGTTTTGAGAGCAAGCATTAAAAAACCGGTCTAGTTCAAGACAAATAACTTTGCCAACAGATTTAGAAATAGTTTGCTTGAAAGGAAAACAAGGCAAAGGAAGACTTGGGAACTCAACCCAAACCAAGACTCGCAAATTTTTGTCATTTGAGACAGAAAAGTCTCGAGACCAACATAGGCAAACTAGAAGGGAAGATCAAACGATCCATGGCCCATGAGAAAGGATAGCCTCAACATGGCAAGGGTTTGAGAAGAGAAATAAAAAGAATCCCTTGGTGAGGCTTTGGATGCCATCAAGTTGGACTCCATTAGGAGACTAGGCTTTGGTGACCTAGTCATGAAGCATACTTTCAGGAGGGATCCTACCCACAAAATAACCGATCAAAGTGCATTTTTCAAAATCTTGAATAGAAAGCACAACATCAGTCGAGGACATACCTCATGAAACACTTTCAAAAAACAATTGTGAGGGTGCTTGTTCTGAGGCACCATGAGGGTCCATCACAGCAACTCCAGCACCAACATCAATTGCTAGGCTAAAGTTGGTTGGAGCCATAATAAACTCTAGAATCCCACAGTAAATGCGGTCTAAAGAAAGAAGTACACAACCTCAAACCCTAGCTAATTAAATTTTAAATTTTATGTTTGATGGGTATCTTTAATAAATATCTTTAGAAAAAATTGCTTTTTCTTTAATAGAAAATAGGTTTTCATTGACTACACCTTAGTTAGTTATTCATTATACTATTCAATAAAAATAAATTGCATTTGAAAATTTGATTTTGGTCAATTTAAAAATTATAATTGTATGCAGGAAAAGTGGTGTAATGAAATGAAATTTACAATATCATGACTAGTCCACACATGAATGGGACCCTTGGTGCAAGTTATGGAGCTATATGGAATAGCTCAACTTCCCAAGGGATTTTCTATTGTTCTTTATCTCACAAGACCCCTTAAGCCAATTCCTTTGCTCTTAGATCACTGAGCAAAGTGACTTAGGGATGACAATCATGAAATGAGGGATGTTTTGATCAATCTAACATGAATGCAATCCTAATTATGCATGATTTTAACAAATATGAGTTAAACTAGTATGTATATGATGATAAGATGAAAAGTTTAGTAAAGAACTATCCTAACATGATATACTAGCTTAATGCGATTATTATGATGAAGAGAAAATACTTCTAAAATGCTTATTAGATTATTTCTATTCAAAGAGTGATCTAAATGCTTGATAAAAGTCCATTATAAGTGTGATACTAAAGAATTGGATACTAAAAATGGAGGATATAGATCTCTATTTATAGGAAAAATAGGGCAATGGATGGTTAAGATTGGATAATCTTATAAAGGGCCAGGATTGAAAGTTAATCAATCCATGTTTACAATTCTCACCAATGAAATGGTGACAATTGTCAACATAAGACTACTTGAGAGGAGATGTAAGAAGCATTAAATGCTTGAGAAGACCTCATGGTTACCCTAGAAAGTAAGGGTTAAGGTTAGGTTAAGAAAACCCATCAGATAAAGCTTTTACCCAAAGGATAAATTCTTGTGCAAGGGTTAAAGAAATAACCATGGTCAAAGCAATGAATGCTTGATGAGATCCCTGGGTTAGATGAGGTTTGAGTTAGGCAAAAGTCTCTAACCATGCCAAAGGGTTAGTTAACCATTAATGGTTTGGAAGACTTTGGGGATAAATTTGTAAGAGTCCTTCCAAATTTGGGGGATCTCAACAAGTTAGCTTGTTGAAGGCATAAAGACTTTAATGCCTTTGGAAGACTTTACTCCAAATTTGAGAAGTGACATCCTCAAATTTAGGGAAAGGGGATGATTGAAGGGTTTAGGCTAATTGATTAGGATTAGATAGGTTCTAGAAGAATCTAGAAAGAGGGTTAGGAGGCAAGTGGGAGAAGTAGGAGAATGCAAGTGGATGGAGGATAATTTTAATTAAAATAAATTGCTTTATTTCAACAAAATAGATGGAAGTGGGGGATTTAAATAAATTAGATTTATTTATTTGAAGTGAATAATTTAATTAAAAGGAGAGAGAATGGATTTAATTAAATAAAATGATTTATTCAATTAAATGACATGAAAGGCTTAGGTGAATTTAAATAAATAAATTAAATAATTTATTTAATCAAATAGAGGAATGTGGATGATTTAATTAAATTAGATTTAACTAAATATAGGAATGAGAATAAAATGAACATTAAATATTCATTTAGCAAAGTGGTCATTTTTATACATCTACATTTTGCCCCTCTTTGAAGTGACATGTGTGTACATGTTGATTAAAAGAAAATTGATGCGTCATCAAAATTTGATGTGATGTGACTGTCAATGTCGTGCCCCAGATTTCACAAATGATATCGATAATGCCCCCTCGGGAGATGACTAAAAAAAAATGAAAATTTGGGTGCTATTGATAATTGTTATAGATTTGATTGCATTTTTAAAATTTCGTCTATGTTTAATGCAAGTCAATTGATTCATCTCCTGAAAATGATGTTTGCTAGGGTTATAAGCAAGAGCATGAGAAAATACATGCCCCTCTTACTAACCCTAATTTCCTCTTACCCTATAAAAAGGTGAAAAGTGATTGTATTTGTATCATTTGTGCTTGTTGACTTTTGGAGATAGTGACATTTGTAGAGTGGCAAAATGTCGGTTCCCTATGATTCGCACCGATTCGAGTGCGTTTGTCGATATCAGAGGCCTTCCACATATGTTCCACCTATTATTCATCTAAATTTTGCCCCTTTTGCTTTTTGTTTGGTCGATTTTGAGTACGTTTTTCATTTTTGTGTTGGATTTTCACGTGTTAGCACATAGGGTCAATTTCATAGCACATATAATAAAAGCTTTAGCGCATAGGGTTAATGAATTAGGGTAGCATCGGGAGATGTTTGGTAGCGCATCGCCGGTTTAGGCTAGCGCATAGGGGTAGGTTAGCACATATGGCTAACAGGATAGAGCATAGCGGGAAAAGGGTAGTGCATAGAGCAGAGCTAGCACGTAGGGGAAAGATGGTGGTGCATGGGTAGAATAGGATAGCGTATAGGGTCAGTCTAGCACATAGGGGAAAGTTTGTAGCACGTAGCTAAATTTAGCTAGTGCATAGGTAGCATCATAGCTCATAGGGAAGGTGTTTTAGCGCGTAGGCAGAAAATGTAGTGATTTAGGAAGAAAATAAGATGCTACGGGGTAAATTAGAGGAAGGGAGATAGGTTGGGTTGAGTAGGTTTCTGCCAAGTGTTTCTGGATGGGTGCGGTAGCCAATCTTTGTGTCTGCTATACTGATGAGTGAATTTTTGATAAATTTTAAGTTTGGCTTTGTTGAACTTCCAAGCTGAGTGATTGAATGATGATCTTGATTTGTCTATTGTTTTAGATCTTTGATTTTTGTGTAGTGAATATGATGTCCAATATGAGGTTTGATATGGTGTCTGATATGAGTCTTGTGATATGGATTTTGATTTCTTGATATGGATTGGATTTGATTTCTTGATATGGATTGGATAGATAAAACTTGATTTGATTTTCGTTGTTTCAAGTTGATATAAATTGTGATGGTGATATGGATTGGATTTGATTTCTGATATGAAACTTGATTTAATTTTTGTTGTTTCAAGTTGATGTGAAATTTGTGATTGGATATGGGTTCGATTTTTGATATAAAAATTGATTTGATTTGTGTTGTTTCAAGTTGATATGAAATTTGTGATTTTGATATGAGTTCGATTTTTGATATGAAACTTGATTTGATTTGGATTTGTTTCAAGTTGATATGGAATTTTGATTTCGATATGGATATGATTTCTAATATGGAACTTGATTTGATTTTCATTGTTTCAAGTTGATATGGAATTTTGATTTCGATATGGGTATGATGCTTGACATGAAACTTGATTTGATTTGGATTTATTTCAAGTTTATATGGAATTTTGATTTCAATATGGGAACTGATATTTGGACATGTTTTGTTTGCGATAGGAGCAGCTTGAGGTTCTTCAGCCACGAGAGTGATTTCTAAGGCCATGGTCTCTGATTCCATGATTGACACAAGAGGATAGAGATATTATTGAGAGATGTGGGTTGTCCTCTTTGTTGGACATGCCTTTGTATATCATTAACCAGGGTTTATTGACAGCATTTGGCAGAGAGGTGGCATAGTGACACCAACACTTTTCACTTAGCTACAGGTGAGATTATAGTCACTCCAGAGGACTATTATTGGATTCTATGGATTCCTGTTGTAGGTGGACTATTGCCTTATGAGCAGACAGAGGAGGGCGAGACAGAGGCGCTTTGCCAAATTTTTCATGATGATCTAATTTATGGGTATGAGATCCCTTGTTAGGAGTTCATAGATTTTGATTATGCCCCACTACCATCAATACTGGCAGGTTTTGTAGGTGGCTTCTTGTGTCCCAACTATAGGTCAAAGGGACTGGCCATGGGATGCGGATTGGTTCTGGAGGATATGGTGACACAGGGTCACCAGTTTGCATGGGGGTCCTGTATGTTGGCCCATTTGTACAAAGATTTGCATTAGGTAGTGCACTTAGGCTACAACAACTTATCAATCGGGGTCACATTGTTACAGGTGTGGGCTTGGGAGCACATTCCCACAGCGAGGCAACTTGGAGATTGAGATAGGCCAGTTGGTCATGCCTATGCATATGGATATACATGCATAGTTGTCCAGCGTAAGCTGGGAAAGCTAAAGCATTGGAGGAAGGTACTAGATGACATTGATATGGTTATTTGGAGATTGTATATGGAGTGTGAGGTGTGGGTTGAGGATGGGATAGAGATTCCCTATGTATACATGTCATGGTTCCTGATAGGGCAGATGCCTTTTGTGATTGAGAGGTTCCTAGATAGCCAAGTTCAGCAACAATATGGGCAAAAACAGGGTATACCATAGGGAGTATGCTTATATGCTCATTGGAGGTAGGATGTTCCAGAGTGGGGTCCAACTATTGATAGTGTTGCCGTGGTGGAGGAGAATATGCATGTGGACAAATAGATTTGGGACTATGGGTATGGGGTAGTAGATGCAAGGATGACAGAGGAGTTTGGAGCGCTCTTCATGGCTCATGTTGTAGCATGAATATCTAATCCTACGGAGATTATTCCCACTTTTGATGATGATGAGGATGAGAAGCCCGAGAGACTAGGGAGACAAAGAGAGGAGGGAGAGGAACTTGAGGAGGGAGTTGGGGATGGTGGAGGGTTTGATGGTAGAGGAGGTGGTAGAGGGAGACAAGGAGATAGAGGTGGTAGAGGGAGACGATGAGATAGAGGTGGAGTGGATAGGGGGGATAGAGGGAGGAGAGAAGGCAAAGCTGGAGGAGATAGTGTGGATAGAGGGAGGAGAGGAGGTGGAGATGGAGGAGATGACAGAGGGAGGAGAGGAGGTGGAGATGGAGGGAGGGTTGGAGTAGTCATATGAGGCATTGGGGAGGGAGGGAGGGGAGCTTTGGTGGTCAGAGTTGGTGGAGCTAACTGAGTAGATGAGGTTATAGCGGCTATGGGTGGGGTGGATGAGTTTAGGAATTCGACCCAGAGGAGGATATCAGATATGCTACCTCCACTAGTGCCTAGGACATGGATAGGGATAGGGGTACCATGACATAGGTATCTATTCAGATGTGGGTACCTACCCATCAAGAGGATACTCAGATAAGGTCTTTACAATTGTCAGTGCAGTAGCTTTAGGCACAAGTTCTGGCATAGAAATGTCAGATTACGCAGGTTACAACAAAGCAAGATACAATGATGGAGCACCTAGGTCAAGCAGAGGCCCAAGCAGATAGGTTGGAGAGAGTGGCAGTCGGTGGTTCTATGAGAGACACATTGAGAGAGATGCAGTATGTAGCCAAGGATGCTAAGTACTATTAGCATCTATATAAGGAGGTGGTTCTTAGAGAGTACAGAGCTTCGAGCTATACTGCGGTGAGATCCAATCGATCTAGGTAGACTCATTCAAGGATGGAGAGCAAAGGTGTGACCAGGCCATCTCAACATGATCCACCCAGAGATCCAGGTGCTGGGACATCTGCTGTGAGACCATCAGCCTCAGCAGACAGTCATACCTAAGAGACGTTGTCTCCATTATATTTTGATCATTGTGTTGTATTTGGGACAGACATGACATCTTTTGTATATTCGATCATTTTAGAGATATATAGATGACAATGTTTTTGCGATCCACATGTTTATGTGTTTTCCTATGGATGATGATTTATGCATTGATGTGAATGTTCTATGATGATGATGCAATGCTTAGACAAATGCTTGTGAATTGATATGATTGGATGATGCATGATGCATGATGCAATGATATTATTTGTGTGATATCTTGAAAATGAGATGTATGAAATTGATATGTTGTGAGATGAATCTTGAAAATGAGATGTATGATAATGATATGCTGTGAGATGTATGCAAATTTTTCATGTAATGCCACTAATTGGTAAAATGATATGCAACTAATTGATCATCCTCATTCTGTTGTTTGTCATTCCTGAATAGTCACAAGCATTTTCTTTCTTTGTGTTTATCATCATTGAGTTTTTTTGATATGTTGAAAATTTATACAAGCATAATGTTATAATTGAACCATAATGACCTAGAAAAATGTACATGATTTTTGATATTGCAAGATGGCACAAGCGTCAAGATATAATTGAACCAAGATGACCTGAGTGTTGCTTATGTATAAACAGACAAGATTTAACCATTTGTATGTAGAAAGTGGAACAATGTCTTCAGTGATATCTTTTGAATCACGTCTCAAGAAAAGTCTTTGTACAGTATAAATGATCGCTTCACGGACAGAAAACCAAAAAATATCAGACCCTATGGCCACTTTCTCTAGCTCGATGCATCATTGAGAAAATTTAGGAGATCCAATAAGTCAAAAAGTTTAAGTGCAAATATAGTCAAAACTTCATGCAAGATGCAAACAAATTATACTTCAGAAAATCATCCATCATGTGTTTTGAGGTTGTTAATTGGATATTTGTTTTCATGGCTATTGGAGTTTTGCTTTACAGGATGTTCTTGTTATGCTATGACTCTTGTTTTGCTGATAGGATGGAATTTAGATGAATGTTGCCCCTAGCTAGATTTACCTATTGATGTCGATATGTATAGTGATTATCAAGCCATGGTGGGATATGACAAACTGATAGTCAGATAATTCAAGGACAGTGACTATGCTAAGTATGTCTAGGATAATGCTATTTTGATAAAGTGTTGGGTGATGGCTAGGGACTTCTGATAAAAGATATGAGTAAAGATAGATAGAGGAGTTGTTCTCTCACAAGTAGCACATGTTGCCAGATTTTCACTATTTGTTTTTATAGCACCTTTTTCTTGTTGTTTTTGATTTTTTTTTTGTATTTTTCACTTTGTCCATGCATTAGACTGCTCAAGTATAGCATTTCTTAAGATGGATTCTATTGGTTGGTTCATCGAGCACATCACCTTCTGAAGTTGTTAACTAATAGGCGCTTGATCCATGGGCTGAGATGATGACATAGGGACCCAACCACTTACATTTAAACTTCCCCTTCTTTTCTCGATCCTATTGATTTCTGGGATTTTCCTTGAGTACGAGATCACAAACTTTAAAAATCCTAGGGATGACCTTGTGGTTGTAGCTTCTACACATGCGCTACTGGTATGCTTTGAGATGATTATAGGCATGTTGTTGCTTTTCATCTAGAAGTTCTAGCTCTTGTAGTCTATTTACTCGATATTCCTCATTCAGAATGAGGCCTTTCAAAGATACTCTGAGTGAGGGTATTTCTACCTCTAGAGGTAAAATTGCTTCTAATCCATATACCAATGAATATGGCGTAGCACCTATAGGTGTTTGGATGCTAGTTTTGTATGCCCAAAGTGCCGGATTGAGTTGCACATGCCAATCCTTTCCTGTATCATTTACTATTTTCTTGACGATTTTTAATATTGTTTTATTTGATGCCTCTGCTTGACCATTCCCCTGTGGATAGTAAGGTGTATAGAAACGATGTTGGATTTTGAATCATTCACAAAGTTCTCACACATCCTAGTTTTTGAAAGAAAGTCCATTATCAGTGATGATGGAACTGGGAATGTCATATTTGCAGATCAGATAATTAAGAATGAAAGAGGCAGTTTTTTTCTGGTTTCTGTGGTCATGGGGACCACTTCGATCCATTTTGTAAAATACTTTGTTATAGTGATAATGAACTTGTGTCCATTTGATGATGAAGGGTGTATTTTTCCTACTAAATCTAGTCCCCATTGACAGAAAGGCCAAGATGTTGTAAATGGTTGTAACTCCTATGCTGGTGCATGTATAAGATTGCCATGGATTTGGCATTTAGGACATTTCTTTTCAAATTGATAAGAATCTTTTTCCATCGTCGGCCAATAATATCCCATTCTTAGAAGTTTTTTAGCAAGAGTAGGACCACTTGAATGTGTTCCACAGATACCTTCATGAAGCTCATGTAAAGAAGAGTTAGATTCATTGTGATCAATACAATGAAGAAGAGTAGCATCTAGACCTCGACGGTCAAGAGTATCAGTAGTGAGGGTATAATGGGTGGCTCGCTAGATAAAGTTGCATTTTTGGTTCTAAGATTGGTCAATGGATAGGGTATTGGTTTTAAAATACTCATATATTATTTTGTATAAAGGAGAGTCTGAACTAGTTAAGGCATAGATAACATGGGATGCAGAATTATCATAGGCTAGAGAAAACAATTGCTCTACCAAAAACTCATAACGACCTTTTTGCTCTGGAATTTGTAGCACTGAAGTGATAGTAGACATTGCATTAGCTGCTCGGTTGTCCAACCTTGGTATTTTCTAGAAGGTGATGTGTGCAAAATACTATTTGAAATCATCCATCATTCTTTTGTATGGTAGCAGCTTGTCATCATTTGTCTGGTAGTCATTATTGATCTGATTTATGACTAATTGGGAATCTCCATAGACTTTCAATTCCGTGATTCTCTATTCTATGACCATTTTGATCCCTGTGACCAGTACCTCATACTCAAAAATGTTATTTGTGCATGGAAACATGAGTCTATATGATCTTGGTATGATGTGTCCTTCAAGAGTGACCAACAAGATGCCAACACCTAAGCCGTGTTGAATGTAGGAACCATCAAAGTATAGGGTCCATTTCTTGGTGGTAACAGTAAGAGCATCCCTATCTAGAAATTTGATCTCCATTAGTTGTTTATCTAGTAGTGGTTCGTTAGCTAATTGATCTACAATTACCTATCCTTTGATAGCTTGATGCTCGGTGTAGTGGATATCAAATTTGCTGAGGATCATGACCCATTTAGGCAATCTACCTGTGAGAGCCGCTTTGCTGAGTAAATATTTTAGAGGATCATTTTTTTATACTATCTTGATTGTGTGAGCTAGAATGTAGTGTCAAAACTTTTAAGAAGCAAATACCACTGCTAAACAAGCCTTCTCAATGAATGTATAATTCAACTCATATCCATTTAAAGTCCTGCTAATCTAATAGATAGCTCGTTCCATGCGTTCTTGTCTTCTTGTGCTAATAGTGCCCCCAATGATATGTTCGTTGTTGATAAGTAGAGAATAAGTGGCTTTCTTACTATTGGGGGTACCAGAACTAGTGGGTTCATTAGGTATTGCTTGATTTGATAGAATGATTCTACACATTTGGTTTCCCATCTAAATGGTACATTCTTATGTAGCAAATGATTGAATGGTGGAATTTTATCTACTAGTTGGGAGATGAACCACCTAATTGACTGGAGTCATCCTTGTAGAGATCTGAGTTGGCTAATGTTCTTAGGAGGTGGCATCTCCATGATGGTATGTACCTTTGGTGGATCTACTTCAATGCCTTTTTCTGACATGATGTAGCCTAATAATTTGCCTGATGTTACCCCAAAGACACGCTTCTTAGGGTTGAGCCTGACTTGGAATTTCTCCAATCTTTCAAAAAAATTCTCTAGTATGCTCAAATGTTCTACCCAGGTAAATGACTTAGCTAGTAAATCATCCACATAGTCTTCCATGAAGGTATGCATCATATCATGAAATATTATTGTCATTGCTCATTGATAAGTTGCTCCAGCATTCTTTAAGCCAAAATGTATGACATTCCAACAATACGTTCCCCAAGGATAGATAAATGTTCTTTTATCTTGATCCTCCAGAGCTATCTTGATTTGATTATAACCAGAAAAACCATCCATTAATGATAGCATTGCATGGCTTGCTGTGAGGTCTACAATTATGTCGATGCTAGGCAAAGGAAAGTCATTCTTTGGATAGGCTTTGTTTACATCCCTGAAATCTGTACACA
The DNA here is from genome assembly GCF_030272615.1 of Cryptomeria japonica. Classification (NCBI taxonomy): domain Eukaryota; kingdom Viridiplantae; phylum Streptophyta; class Pinopsida; order Cupressales; family Cupressaceae; genus Cryptomeria; species Cryptomeria japonica. The sequence continues at coordinate 350,302,668 of NC_081409.1, forward strand.
TCCTGATGCTACCATCTAGTTTTGAAACTAGTACAATGTTTGAAATCCATTCAGCATAATGTATTGGTTGAATAAATTCAACGTCTAATAATTCTTTTAGTTCATCTTTGACCATGAGTGCTACATGTGGATTCATCTTTCTCAATTTTTGCTTAACTAGCTTGGCTCCTAGAGCAATAGATAAGTGATGTGTGATTAAGTGTGGATCAATCCTGAGCATATCTGCATAGGACTAAGCAAAATTGATTTTCTTTTCTTTGAAGAACTTGATAAACTCTAGTTTTTCTTCCTCTGTCAGAGTTTCTACTAGTTGTATATTTTTGCTTGCTTCTGTTGTACCAATGTTGATTGATTAAGTGGGCTCAATAAATATGGGTGATCACTCTTGATAGTGTTTAGGAAGAGTGTCCAGTCTCTCATCCTTAGGTGCCTTAAAAAGGTTTTCACCCTTAAATGCATCCTTTATTTTTACTTTTTTGTGATCTAGTGCTTTCATCGACTGGTTTTCAGTAGTAGATCCTTTATTTCCTTTATTTTTATGACTGAGAGACTTGGCACTCCCCTGATTGCAGATGTTGTTACTTTGTTTGTTGGTAGAGCCTGTTTCTAGGTTGTGAGTACATAAGTAATGGATAATGGAATCATCATCTGGAAAAATAGGTATTTCATGGTTTTTAGGTTCATCCCAATCTATAAGATTAGGAAAAACAAGTGGCAAAGAGTCATTGGGAGGGTCAAGTTCGACTGTGGTAAGTGTCATGATAGAGGCATCGTTAAGGTTGGTTGGGATATTGAATAAGTTAATGATTTTGTCAAGGTCTTCGATGTTGTCATCTTCTGTGTAGACTTGCTCATAATGTTGTTGCTCATTTTCTTTGGCATCATAGATATTTTGTGGACAAAATTCAAGTAGTCTAGACTCTGTACCTTATCCTTCCTGAGAAAGGGGTATTGACTAGTATTTTCAGGAATAGCTTCAGTAATATTTGAACAGCTACCCCATTTATAGTCATTTGAATCACTCTCAGAAGTGTTGTCCTAGATTCTTTCAGTGTTGTGGACAGGTATGTTGTAGGGTGAAAATAAGTCCCTGATGATTGATACTAGTTTGATAGTTTTCTTTGATTCCGTATAAGATCCCGCTTGTACTCTTTGCATCTGCTCATATATTTTCTCTCCTGGGGGAGTAGTGATTTCTTCAGGGGGTGATTCAGCTTCATTTGGAATAGGTTCTTGAATGTGATGCACTTCTATATATGATGCTTCTTCTCTTTGAATGGATAATTCCTCTTGTTGTTTTTCTTTTTCATGGTTTTCTCGTGCTTTCCCTATTGTTTCTGCTGATTCATGTAGCACCTCCTTCCATGATTCCTCCTTGTATTTCTTCTTTACTTTTCATTGAGGTCTTTGATATTTATTTGGTTTCTTCTTTTGGGGTAGAGTGTTTTCATAGCCCAATCCTATTTTGTCTTTAGAAAACTGTGAAGGAGGATCCAATGGTTCTGTGAAACCTTCTTGATGCTTGTCAATAGGTCCTTTGCCATTATATCCCATACAGTTGTGTTGGTATAGCTACTTCCATAGTAGCAGCTCTGACTTCTTCTTCATCCTTGTATAGCCAACTAAGGATGTCCTTTTCTTCTGATTCATGTGCTAGTGTGCCTAATTGGATTAATTTGCCATCAAACTTGGTGATGGGCTGTGTTTCTTGATGTGTTGATGTAGAAGGTTGTCCATAAGATTTTGGCGATGCTGGTAAGTTGGTTAGACATGTGGGTTCAAAAGAGTATTCTCCCATGCCTTGCTCTTTGATTTTCATCTTTTGTGTAAAATCCATGGATAAAGATTTCAGCTTTTCTTGATGATGATCCATTGCTGAAGAATTTTGTTTTTCCCTATTATGTGGAACTAAGCTATCTTTGGCTGCCCCCATAGCATTGTAGTGTTGAAAGGGGTTATTATATGCTGATATAGAAATCTCCTACCCATTATAAGGGAATTTTACACACTAGTGGTAGTTGAGGGTATTGCTTGCATTTCATGTATCCAAGGATGACCCAGTAAGATATTATATGTGAGGTCTATGTCTAGCACCTGGCACATAGTGTCCCTTTGTATTGGTCCTACCAAAATAGGTAAGATTATTGTTCCCTTCAATGATCTGTCTTCATCATCATATTCTTTGATGGTGACCTTTTTGTGTGGATCAATAAACTACTTAGAGAAGCCTAATGCACAGATAAGTTTTAAGGTATAGATATTAAGTCTAGCTCCTCCATCTATCAATACTCTTTTAACTCGATGTTTGTAGACCAAGAGTTTGATGTGAAGGGGAGTATTATGTGGATGACTTAATGAGATATTATCTTTCTCAAAAAAGGTGAGATGATGAGGCCCTGTTATGTGAGCCACCATGGCTTGAAATTTGTCAATATCCAGATCTTGAGGTACATTTGTTTCCAATAGTTCTTGTTCCAAGATGTCTTTATGTTTTGGTGAAAGTTTTAATAACTCTAGTATGGATGTTTGAGCAGAAGTTCTACGCAGCTGACTGACCAAATCATATTGGGGTTTGGGGATAGTGTTTGCTATGGATGTATGCCCTTTCAAGACATATTTTTGAGCTCTGGTGGTTACATTAATCAATTCATGTTCATGTTTGTCTCTAATTTTAGTGACATTTACTTGATTATCATTCATTGATATATGATCGATGGTGTTATTGTATATGTGATTTATGTGAGCCCCTCGTGTATCGTTTGATGTAGAAGCTTCATCCTTGTAATTTGGAAGAGGATTTTTAAAGGCACCATGATCACCATTTGTTTTGAGACCATCGACCGTTAAATCACCTCTATCAATCATGTCTTGGACAATTTTTTTAAGCCTCATGTAGTCATTTGTTTGATGCCCTTTGTTTTGATGGAAATCACAAAAGTGTGAGTCATTCTACCAAGGTGGTTTGACCTGTAAATTTTTGATGCCAATAGCTAACAAGATGAGAGGGGGGGGACGAATCATACAAACTTAATCTTCCATAAAATCAACAGATTCAACCTCGGTAACTCAAACTTCAGCAATATAACCAAAAATTGCTAAACATGCAAACTCATAAACACATAATCATCATAACACATATAACACCAGATTTAATGTGGAAACCCAAATAGGGAAAAACCACTATGGGATTTCAGACCCACTAAGAAATATACTCTTCTAGAGTATGCTTGGTTAAAAGAAAATCCTGTTAAAGATTACAAACACATTGCTAGATGTGACCCGGTTAAGGGATTTCCCTCATATCTGTTAGGATCTTTACTTTGTTAGAAGTGACTTTGTTAAAGGATTTCAAACACCCATTTAGAATGTTACCTTGCTAGAGGGTTTACGAATAAGACTGTTAAGTCCACTCGGTTAAGAGATTTTCTATCACTTACAAAATAAACAATAGTAATAAATATATCTGCAACTTCACATCTAAAATTCTAAAGAAGATTCTTATTTGCTCAAAACAATCTTGCCATAGGACTTATCTTGTCCCTCTATTGGCCTCCTTACTCTGTTATTCAAATAGGTCTTCAAGCTTCTATTCTTGGTAATCACTATGTAGCATCCCTATGCTTACACTTGCCTGCATACATTGTTCATCAACAATTTCTTATTTATAAACAATTTTCTAACCGCTGAATCTCCTTGATCACATTTCCCATGATCAATCTTAGCCATCAAATCTTCAATCTTGACTAGGTTCAATGTATCCTTTGATCTAAAAATGTTTTACCTTGCCTAGGGACTTACATTCCTTTCTTGGAACTTACACAAGGTTATTGCAGTTCAATTTGCGCTGTAGATCTTCTTGCCGATCTTCCATTGCCATAGATCCTTAACAAACTTCATGCGTGACATACCAATGATTTATACATCTCCAGCTCATCAGCATCCTTCATTAAGTAATGCTTTTATCCATCTAATGCTATTTGTCATAACTCGGTTGCAGCTCAGTAAATACTAAACTTTATTCGGTATACATTCCACCTTCATTAACCGATATCGATAACCTTAGGGTTTATCAACTAGGTTCCTTAGGGTTTACTGACTAGGTTCTTGGCTCAGTGACATAGTATGGTATTAACCTTACAATCAACAATATATGTAGGATATCAAAACAATCTAAACATCATGATCTCATCATTGTCTAACTCGGTAATAGTTGCCCATTGAATAACTTATTTCTCCCCTTATTCATCACATTCTTTCTGTGTCACTTACCAACCACTTAATTCTCTTCAAATCAATCTTTTCAAGATATGGCAACATCATACTGAGTCAGAAAATCAATTTCTTGACATCAATGACAAAATAATGTTATAAAGATAGTTATCATCCTTTTTCAGTTATATCACATAATCTTCAAAAACCTTCTCAATGTCCTTAATGAATATCAGCAATCTTTCTTTCCATTGAAATGCCAACAATCTCCCCCTTTGGCATTGATGGAAAAACCAACTTTTAAATGGTAATACCAACAAGATATTCAAATTGATTCTGATTTAGATTGCTATTAGACTTCTCCTATTATCCTTGAGCTATTAAAATCTCCTGAAGTCTTCTCCCTTTTTCATTAGGCCTCTCAGCTATTGTCTTGCATTTAGTCTTCTCCCTTTTGTAATCTTTTCCCCCTGTCATTAGTCTTCTGTTATCTTCTTCATTTAGGATTTTACCATTTAGTCTTCTCCCCCTTTAACAACAATGCCAAAAAGTAAAAGAACTAAATCATGATTTCTTCCTCTGTGAAGTGATTTGCCTTGTTGTGTATCATCTTAGTCTTGGTTAGAGCAACTTGTCTCTATTCACTATTTCTTGCACACCTTTAGAAAACCTTCTAAAGTGCATAAATCAGCATCAATCCACACACAATATTCTGTAGATTCATCAAATTCATGCTTTCATCAAACTCTGTCAGTGAGTAGAAGATAGGGGTAGGACCCCTAACTTGCTTCTGAGATACTCAAAAGTGTCCCTTGGCAGTGGCTTTGTGAAGATGTCTGCTACTTACTACTTTGAAGTGATATATTCCAGCACAACTTTCTTCTCTTGAACTTCTTCTCTGAGATAATGATACTTTATAGAGATATGTTTTGTCTTATAGTGCATTACCAGATTCTTTGAAATGTTAATGGCACTCATATTATCATAGAATATAGTTACTGGCTCGGTAAATTTCTCATTTATACCTTCCAATAGTTGTTTGATCCATGCTATATTTGTGTAGTTCAATGCTACAGCAACATATTCAGCTTCTGTTGTTGACTATGAAATACATCCTTGTTTCTTACTAAGCCAACTTCCTAGTCTTTCTCCTAAAAAGAAAGCCCCACCACTTGTGCTTTTCTTGTCATCTATGTTGCCTGCCCAATCAACATTAGTATAAACTTTTAAATCAAAATCATCTATTTTTATATACTAAGCTATAATCTTCAGTGCCTCTTAGGTATCTGAAAATTCTCTTGATTCTTGTCATATGGGTTTCCTTGGGATCTACAGAGAATCTTGCAACAATACCTACTACATGTGCTATATTTGGTCTACTATGCACAACATATTGCAACTTCCCAATCATAGATGAGTAAAGTGTCTCATCAACAGATGCAGATTCATCATTCTTTGATAGTTTAAAGTTAGTAGTCATACAAGTACTTACTATTTTAGAATCCTCCATTCCAAATTTCTTCAAGATTTCCTTTATGTACTTGGATTGAGTAATGAAAATCTCATCTTTTATTTGCAGTATCTGTAAACCTACAAAATACTTTATCTCACCGATTAATGACATCTCAAATTCTTTGCACATTTTATTTCCAAAATTCTTGCATAAGGAGTCATTACCACAAAAAATAATATCATCAACAAATATGGCTGAGATCAGTATTTCATTGTCCTCATCACTCTTCATGTACATGTTGTTGTTTTCACTTGTCCTTATAAAACCAATCTTGATTAAGTAAGAGTGCAATCTCTCATACCATGCTCTATGTGCTTGTTTCAGACCATATAAAGCTTTGTTTAATTTACATACCTGATCTTTACTCTTGTGTTCAACAAATCCTTCACATTGTTCAATGTAAACATCTTCTTCTAGTATACCATTCAAAAATGCAGATTTAACATGCATTTGATATACCTTGAAACTTTTGAAAGCAGCATATGCCAACAATGTTCTTACTCCCTCAAGTCTAGCCACAGGTCCAAAAGTCTCACCATAATCTGTTCCTTCTTCTTGAGCATAATCTTTGCAAACTAGTCTTGCTTGGTTCCGAATGACCTCACCTTTTTCATTTAGCTTGTTCCTAAAAATCCACTTTGTATCAATTACATTTTTGTCCTTCTATCTTGGGATCAGTGTCCATGTCTCATTCTTCTTGATTTAATAAATCTCTTCTATCATAGCATTTACCCAATCTTCACTGTTAAATGCCTCTTTCACTATTCTCGGTTCAAATTTAGATATAAGACATGTGTTCTGTCCCAGTTTGTTTCTTGTCATCACTAGATCATCCTTCTCTCCCATAATATGACTTGATGCATGATGTCTTCTGACATATTTGGCTAATATAGGCCCGATAGGTTCTATATGATCTTCTTCATCACTTGGTAACTGGACATTATCTTCATTTTCTTTAGCAACTTTCTCGGTAGGACTTCTCGGTTGAACATAAACAAATTCTTCATAATCTTCTGGTTCTTTGGAATTTCCTTCATCATTTCTTTCTGCAAATACATCAATTTTCACATTTGTACTATCTACTATTTTGTTAGATTATTTGATTAGACATTTAAATGCTTTACTTCTAGAAGAATAACCAAGAAATGTTCCTTCTTCACTTTTCTGATCAAATTTTTCATTTTTGTCATCTTTGTGAACATAGCATCTACTTCCAAAGATTTTAAAATAACTTACATTAGGTTTCTTGTCATACCAGATCTCATATGGTGTCTTCATAGTTCCTTTCTTCAGTTGAACTCAGTTCAGGGTGTAAACTGCAGTGCTGATTGCTTCTCTCCAAAATGTTTGAGGTACACTTTTTTCTATCATTAGGGTTCTGGCACAATCCACAATTGATCTGTTTCTTCTCTTGGCTATCCCATTTTGCTGAGGTGTTCTCAGTGCAGATACTTGCCTTTTTATACCATGATCATTGCAGAATAAGTTAAATTCATCAAAAGTGAACTCTCCTCCTCTATCAGATCTAAGACATTTTAGTTGTCTTCCTGTTTCATTTTCAACTCTTTCCTTGTACCATTTAAACAATTGAAAAGCTTCTGATTTTTCTTTTAAAAACATAACTGACATCATCCTTGAGTAATCATCCACAAATAATATGAAATATTTATCACCATAATAACTTTGAACTTTCATGGGACCACAAAGATTAGTGTGTACTAGATCTAAAATTCCTTTAGAAGTGTAGGAATTACTTGTAAAGCTTGATCTTGTCATCTTACCCATCTGGAATCCTCGGCATATAGTAGTCTCAGGTTTTTCCAAACTTGGTAGACCTCTTACTTGGTGCTTCTTACTTATTTTGATCAGATTATCAAAATTTACATGACAAAACCTTTTATGTCATAACCAGGTATCATCTATCTTAGCATAAAGACACTTGTTCTGAGTTGAGTCAAGATGAAATGTATTACTTTTTGTTTGTGTCCTAGTAGCAGCTAACTTTCCATGCTTGTCATGAACTTTCACAATTCCTTTCTAAAATTCTATCTAGTATCCTATATTATTTAGCTGTGCTACACTCAACAAATTGTATTTTAAAATTTCAACCCAGTATACATCATCACATTTAGCATTGTCAAGAAGTGTTATAGATCATTACCAAATCTTACATAGCCTCCATCATAGTCTTCTATTTTAACAAACTTGTGTTAATCACCTATCATATGATGTGAGAATCCACTGTCTATGATCCAAGAATCGTTATTATTTATGTGAGATATTAGGGATTTTTCTTCATACCTTTCTTCGTTTGATCCATCTTTAATAGCCATATAAACAACTTCCTCAGTATCAGTTTCATCAGATTTATCATCGTTGGATTCCTCATCAACTACTAGGCATGTCTTTCTGTCTCTCCTTCTAAAGTCTCAGTGTCCTCTGTATTGGTTGTCTTTCTGCCTGTTATCTTGGTATTCTCTCTTTTCACTAGATTCTTTGTCAGGGCAGTTAGAAGCCATATGTCCTATTTTATCACAATTGAAACATTTTAAAGGTTGCTTTCCTTTATACTTACCTTTTCCTCTTGATAACCTTCTGGCTAATAATGCTTCAAACTCTTCTTGCTTCTTGATTTCCTCATACAGTTTGTGCACTTCTTCCATGTTCTTGTGAAATATTTCACTTGCTCCACTGTGATTCCCTTCAGAGTACTTACTCATTCTATCATTATAATCATTAGATTCACCAATATGAAAAGAACTGAATGCAGATTCTACTTTATTTACCGAAGACCCACTATTATCAAAATTACTTAACTCAAATGCATGTAGCTTGCCAATAGTAGCATCCAAATTAATTGGCATATTAGGTACAGACCTCAATTCATTGATTGTAGAGACTTGAATGGCATAAGAAGGTAGAAGGGTTCTAAGCAAGTTACTTGTTACATCCTTTTCTTCAATAGTTCCTCCTGCTCCTTTAATTTGATTGATAGTCTCCTTTAACCTTGTATTGTATTGGGTTATGTTCTCACCTTCATTCATTCTCATGGATTCAAGTTGTCCTCTTAGACTATCTACTTTTTCTCTTTGAACATGTTCATCACTGCCATACACAGATATGAGCTTGGTCCACATTGCTTTTGCATCATTGTAGCCTTCTAGATTTTTAAACTCTAAGTCGGTCAATGCTAATGTTATTTCAATCATAGCTTGAATGTGTTCTTGTTTTGCCTTTATCTCTTCCAAGGTCATCGGGTTGGTGCTTGGTGGTATGTAATCATTCTCCAAATAATATGTTGCATATTCTCCAATTCCCGATGAATGCAGCTTCATCCTTTTCTTCCATGTGGAGAAACTTGACTTGTTCAGCTTTGGTGCATCCCTTTTATACATCTTCGGATCATTGCCTCAAGTACCTTTATACTTTTTCTTCTGGAGTCCAAAGCTCTAATACCAATTGTAAAGTTCTGATGCCAATAGCTAACAAGATGATAGGGGGGGAGGGTGAATCATACAAACTTCATCTTCCATAAAATCAACAGATTCAACCTCGGTAACTTAAACTTCAACAATATAACCAAAAACTGCTAAACATGCAAACTCATAAACACATAATCATCATAAGACATATAACACCAGATTTAACATGGAAACCCAAATAGGGAAAAAACCACTATTGGATTTTAGACCCACTAAGAAACATACTCTTCTAGAGTATGCTCGATTAAAAGCAAATCCTATTAAAGATTACAAACACATTGCTAGATATGACCCGGTTAAGGGATTTCCCTCGGATCTGTTAGGATCTTCACTTTGTTAGAAGTGACCTTGTTAAAGGATTTCAAACACTCATTTAGAATGTTACCTTGCTAGATGGTTTACAAATAAGACTGTTAAGTCCACTCGGTTAAGAGATTTTCTGTCACTTACAAAATAAACAATAGTAATAAATATATCTGCAACTTCACATCTAAAATGTTAGAGCAGATTCTTATTTGCTCAAAACAATCTTGTCATAGGACTTATCTTGTCCCTCTACTAGGCTCCTTACTCTATTATTCAAACAAGTCTTCAATATTCTATGCTCGGTAATCACTATGTAGCATCCCTATGTGTACACTTTGCTACATACATTGTTCATCAACAATTTCTTATTTATAAACAATTTGCTAACTGCTGAATCTCCTTGATCACATTTCCCATGATCAATATTAGCCATCAGATCTTCAATCTTGACTAGGTTCAATGTATCCTTCGATCTGAAAATGTTTTACCTTGATTAGGGACTTGCATTCCTTTCTTCGAACTTGCACAAGGTTATTGCGGTTCAATCTGCACTGTAGATCTTCCTGCCGATCTTCTATTGCCATAGATCCTTAACAAATTTCATGTGCAGCATACCAATCATTTATACATCTCCAGCTCATTAGCATCCTTCATTAAATAATGCTTTTATCCATCGAATGCAATCTTTCATAACTCAGTTGCAACTCGGTAAATACTAAACTTTACTCAGTATAGATTCCACCTTTATTAACCAATATCGATAACCTTAGGGTTTACCAACTAGGTTCCTTAGCGTTTACCGACTAGGTTCTTTGCTCGGTGACATAGTATAGTATTAACCTTACAATCAAGAACATATGCAGGATATCAAAACAATCTAAACATCATGATCTCATCATTGTCTAACTCGGTAATAGTTTCCCATTGAATAACTTATTTCTCCCCTTATTCATCACATTCTTTCTGTTTCACTTGCCAACCACTTAATTCTCTTCAAATCAATCTTCTCAAGATATGGCAACATCATACTGAATCAAAAAATCAATTTCTTGACATCAATGACAAAATAATGTTATAAAGATAGTTATCATCCTTTTTCAATTATATCAGATAATCTTCAACAACCTTCTCAATATCCTTAATGAATATCAACAATCTTTCTTTCTATTGAAATGCCAACATGACCCTAGGTTCGAAATTGTTTATAGCCGGTAATGTGATAATCTTGTTTTCTAGGAGTTCTCTAAATGATGATTCCAATGATTGCCCCGATGGTGTGTAAATGTGTTTATTTGGAAAGTTGTTGGTGTTACCCCTTGAAATAAGATCAGGTCCTCGATTCATGTTGTTGTTTTGGGTATTGTTAGTATTGTTTGCATTTGAAGGTTCAGGATTGGTATTGGGTGCATAAGTATTAGTGCCTTTGTTAGCACCCTTTTGATTCTTGGTAGTCTGAGGATTACCTGATAACGCCAATACTGGTTGCTTGGACTTTATATCATTAGCATCGTTTCCTCCCTCATTTCCCGTACTTTTGTTTCTGGTCTAGAACCTGCATTTGTCTAAGTTGTTGTTGTTGTTTTGGTTATTGTAATGAGAGTTGATGAAGTAGTTCCTTCTTTAAAGAACTACAATGTTCCCTTCTTAATACATGCCTCCTCTACTTGACATTTTTGATCAATTTGGCAAAAGATGGTATGCATTGGAGTTTGATTATGTAACTCATCTCACTATTAACATTGTCGATGAAAATTTCCATCTTTTCCTTTTTACAAACATCTCGAGGACATCTTGAAACCATTCACCTCCAATGTTGAAGAAATACCATGAATGTTTCATTGTTTTTCAGTTTGGTATTGCAGACATCTAGCATGGTGATTGCATGTTTTATATTGTAAGAGTATTGAGTTATAAATTTTTTGACTAACTCATCAAAAGATCTGATAGGAGGTGTGATTTTGGATAACCACTCCATTGTTTGTCCACCCAAGCTTCTTGGGGCCTCATCAAATAGGTGTCATCAAGGGAAAATTCAAGGCTCATGGTACAAAACTCCCAGGCATGATCACGAGGATCACTCTTACCATCATATTTGTCAAATTTTGGAATGTCGGAATTCAGGGGAAAAGGGATCATGTTTAACCTTCTATCAAAGGGGTAAGGAAAAATTTTGTTTAAGGAGTATCGCACTATTGTCCCCTATTGCATGTCCTACATTTGTCTTTGCAACATTTGTATTTGTTGTGTGAGAGAATCCAAGGGTGCATTTTCTTGCCGAGGGAAGAGTTCTTCCCTCTCATTATTCCTAGTTTGAGTAGGTGTGTTCTTTGGTATGTTTTATTCTGGGTCACGTGCTTCCTCTTCTCTTTGTTGTTCCTGATAAGCATAATTTCAATATCTTGTCCTAAAGATGTCAGTATTGAAGTCTTCATGGAGCCTAACTCCATTTCATGTTAGCATGAGTAAGTATTTTTCTTTGTCAGCCTCTATGAGTTTTTCCACAAGTTTTTGAAATGAAGCACTTTCTTGACATTCTTGGAGGAGTTCTTCAGAAATTTGTGTCTTCTAGATTTGGATATTTCAAAGGATTTGAAAATCTTCGAACCATGTTGGACTTTGGTTGTACTTTTCTTTGCTTGTTTCGTTGAGAGCGAGTGACAATGGGCATCTAGTATTAACTTTCTATGACAAAGGGGATGAATTCCTCTTATATGTTTTTCTCGGGGGTTGGTAGTTCAAATTGCGGTATGTTGTAAGTGGTGCAAACTTTTGGGAAGAAAGATAGATTGATCTTTCCTCTCAAATTTAGGCGTTGGTTGAATGTTGATTTCTAGAAAAAGGCTCTACTTCTCAATGGCTCTTCATCAAATTCGTTTGATTTGTATTGAAGATATAAGCGCATAGATCGGAGAAATGTGCGATGGGATTTGAAGAGTTGGCGATTGATGTAGAGAAATCTATTCCTTTTAGCAAGTTTGTGGGAACTGGGTTGTTGTTTCCTTAACTTAGTGTTATGATGAAGACTTTTTCTTCTCAAAATATGAGAATTAGTCACACATAGGTGATCAATGGTTTCCTTTGATGTTTGGATTGAGATACTTTGTTTGAAAACTTAAGTCTACTTTTATCAAATGAAGGTTTAGATGCCCCCTCACAACAAAGTGTGTCAAATGATATTGTATAAGAGATTTATCAATATGGAAACTTGATTTGACAACTTAAGTTTAAACTAGGTATGTTTTGATGATAGAATCTATTTGATTGGAAGACCTTTTGATTAGTGTGATGATGTTACCTGATTTTGATAGGAAAGAGTGTTTATCTTTAGCTAGTTTTGGACTTGACAATTTTTGTTCTAAGACTAACTTGGTTTGATTGTTTTGGAATAGTTTTGATTTTTTAATTCAATTTTTGCCTGATGAAGTCAATTTTGGATCAAAAGGGGTTTCCAAACTATTGTTTTATTTTATTTTTTAAAGTTTATTTGCTCTCTATTTTCACTGTTTTTGACCATGCGCTAAGCTAGAGACTAGATGTGCTAAAGGATGATCCCAATGCGCTAAAGAAAGACCTCGATGTGCTAAGCTACCATTTATATGTGCTAACTTGAACTGTTTGATTTTGACTGAACTAGATGGGTTATGCACTAATATGTTCCAATTACATGCTATTGTTTGAGCTCAAAGCGCTACTATTTGCCCTCAATGCGCTAAGCTATTGTTGCAAAGCACTGATATGTTTTCAAGAAGCACTAAGTTTTAGCTACCAAATGTTCATATGGCTTATGCATTGTTTCTTAAAGTAGTTACACTATTTTTAAGCTTGGACACGGTAAATGATGATCTCAAAGTGCTAATTTTTGCTTCAGATGCGCTAGGATGTTGTTCTTATGTGCTAAACTGCCCTGTTTGTTTTTATTTGTTGGGTTTTCTATGAATTTTAACTTTTTCTCAACTTTTATAGATGATTTTTTGAAGTATGAAATGAAAACACAACATGAAAAAGACAACCATTTTTGCCTATTCTAAACAAAGAGTATATATTCTGTGAGGATGTGTTCAAATCTCTAATATTTTAACAGGTTTTGGATACGAATAATACAATTCAATCAGACTTTTTATTCAAGGGTCATCAACAATATCATAGCCCACTAGTCTCGATACTCTGTCAACTCAAACAGCCTTGTCACCCCTTAGGGGGCACCCACTTTTTTACCTTTTTTCTAGAAGTTAACTCAAAGCGAATTGCTTCACAATTGAGTAGCTATCTTGGGACATATATGGTGAGTAATCTTGGGGGTGGATTCTTCCCCACCCTTGCACTATGATATTGCCAATGTCTGGATGCTGACTTAGCTCAAAGTTTCTAATTCTAAGGCTCGTAATCAAGCTTCATGTTCAGCTGTCAGTGATAAACTCCCTCAGGAGACTTCCCAACCTTTAGAACAAAGGCTTTACATATCATAAAGATACTGGGGGAAGGCTAATCACTGCGTAAAATCATTGGAAGGGACTTTCATCACCCTCCACTTTTGATTATAGTGGGTTGGAACACTTGGCAATAAAGTAGTTTCCCACTTTGGTTGTTCCCCTCACACCGGCCAAAAATGGCTTTAAGAGTTTTTAGGACTTAAATGCTTGAAAAAGAAGAAAGCATAAGAGTGGTTTGGCTTTTTGATCACCCAATTAATGGGAGAGCATATACCTTCGACTTTTGATACAAGGCAAACAATCTTCTTCTTAACCTTTAAAACAATGATTTTGCTAACTTCTATTTGGAGATGTTGCTCCAAAAAATCATGGTGTTCTTTTTAGCTTCCAAATCAATGATTTTCTAAGCTAAGTAACAAGATCTTGGTCAACAAAATGAAATTGATAAAGGGGAAGAACTTCCCTCTTTTGGTTTGTCTCAAAAAATATTTGACAAATGAGGTTATTTATCTTGCAAAAAATAAAGTGAATCCTTTTAGACACCAAAAAGATGGTGAGGTTCTTCTTACAACATTTGCAAAAGTAAAGTTTTTTGGTTCTTTTAATAGCTTCCAAACTGAAGTGTTTTTCTCCTAAGAAAGAGAGAAAATGGTTTTCATTTGTTGTTCTTTTTAGGTACCCCAAAATGAAATGTGAGTTCAATTTTACCTAAAAAGAAAATGAAGAAAATTTAAAGTAGCTAACTTAACAAAGTTAGAAATACCAAATTACTCCAATCCTAACTTTGGTAAAAGAAAAACAATCTCCCAAACCCTGAAAAGAAATGGTTAGTTACCTGCAATAAAACCAATTAGCAATCAAAATCTTTCCTTTTGTAGACTTCTACAAGTCTAATTTAAGTCTATTACAATCTTGTTTTCTGCCTGTGTCTGTTATGTGCTACAAAATGGAACTGATGCACTACAAAAAGACACTGATGCGCTATAGAAAGGCCTCAATACACTAAGTTGTTGTCTTGATGTGCTAGACTTTTTTATAAAAGTGCTGAAACCTACAGGAAACAACAAAACTGTTATGCGCTAAAGTTAAGCTTTGACGTGCTAAAAGGTAGTTTTAATGCACTAAATAGTCCACCAAATGCGCTAAAGTACCAACCAGATGTGCTAGAGAATGCTCACCAAGCACTGATTCCAGTTTTCCATGTACTTGCAGAGTTAGTCCTACATGAAAAATGATTTGATAAATGGGCTTGATCCCCATGGTGGGCACCATAAATGTATGCGGGAAAAGTGGTGCAATGAAATGAAATTTATGAAATCATGACTAGTCCACACACCAATGGGACTCTTGGTGCAAGTTATGGAGTTATATGGAATAACTCAACTTCCCAATGGACGTTCCATATCTCACAAGACCCCTTAAGCCAATTCCTTTCCTCTCAGATCACTGAGCAAAGTGACTTAGGGATGACAATCATGAGAATGAGGGACGTTTTGATCAATCTAACATGAATGCAATCCTAATTATGCATGATTTTAACAAATATGAGCTAAACTAGTATGTATATGATGATAAGATGAAAATTTTAGTAAAGAACTATTCTAACATGATATATTAGCTTAATGCCATTATTATGATGAAGAGAAAATACTTCTAAAATGCTTATTAGATTATTTCTATTCAAAGAGGGATTGAAATGCTTGATCAAAATGAGTATAAGTGTGATACTAAAGACTTGGATACTAAAAATGGAGGAAATAGAGCTCTATTTATAGGAAAAATAAGGCAATGGATGGTCAAGATTGGATAATCTTATCAAGGGCCAGGATTGAAAGTTAATCAATCCACATTTACAATTCTCACCAATGAAATAGTGACAATTGTCAACATAAGATTGCTTGAGAGGAGGATGTAAGAAGCATTAAATGCGTAAGAAGACCTCATGGTTACCTTAGAAAGTAAGGGTTAAGGCTAGGTTAAAAAAACCCATTGGATAAAGCTCTTACCCAAAGGATAAACTCTTCGTCAAAGGAATAACCATGGTCAAAGCAATGAATGCTTGATGAGACCCCTGGGTTAGATGAGGGTTGAGCTAGGTAAAAAGTCTCTAACCATCCCAAAAGGGTTAGTTAACCATTAATGGTTTGGAAGACTTTGGGGACAAATTTGTAAGAGTCCTTCCGAATTTGGGGGAACTCAACAAGTTATCTTGTTGAAGGCATAAAGGCTTTAATGCCTTTGTAAAACTTTACTCCAAATTTGAGAAGTGACATCCTCAAATTTAGGGAAAGGGGATAATTGAAGGGTTTAGGCTAATTGATTAGGATTAGATAGGTTCTTGAAGAATCTGGAAAGAGGGTTACGAGGCAAATGGGAGAAGTAGGAGAATGCAAGTGGATGGAAGATAATTTTTATTAAAATAAATTGCTTTATTTCAACAAAATAGATGCAAGTGGGGGATTTAAATAAATTAGATTTATTTAGTAGAAATGAATAATTTAATTAAATGTAAATTTAACTAAAAGGAGTGAGAAGGGATTTAATTAAATAAAATGATTTATTCAATTAAATGGCATGAAAGGCTTAGGTGAATTTAAATAAATAAATTGAATAATTTGTTTAATCAAATAGAGTAATGTGGATGATTTAATTAAATTAGATTTAACTAAATAGAGGAATGAGAATAAAATGAACATTAAATATTCATTTAGCAAAGTGGTTATTTTTATACGTCTACAATACGATCTAATTTAATTGGGATATGCATATAGATATTATCTTTAATTTTACATATTTTAAAAAAAATATTTAATTTAACTTAAATTTTATGTTTGATGACTAACTTTAATAACTCTCTAAATCATTTCTTTCTTTAAATGAAACTAAAAAATCATTGAGTACAATTTAGTTAGTTATTCATTATAATATTCAATTTATAGAAATTTTTTTTTTTTTAAATTGTAATTTGATTTTGTTTAACTTCAAAATTATATTATCTAATTAATTAGCACACGCATAGAAATATTATATATTTTTAAAAAATATATCCTTAATTCAGTTTTAAATTTTATGTTTGATGGTTGCCTTTAGTAACTTTCTATAGAGGAAACTGATTTTTCTTTAAAAGAAAATATTTTTTCATTGAGTACACATTAGTTTGTTATAAATTATGCCATTCAATTAATAGTAGTTGCCTAAAAAATAAATTATTAATATATTTTTTTGAATTTCAAAATTATACTACCTCAATCAATTGTATTTTAAAAGAAATAGAAAATTAGTGAATACACATAAGTTAGTTATAAATTATACTATTCAATTAATATCAATTTTTAAAAAAATAGATTACTAACAAAGTTTTTTGAACTTAAAAATTATACTATCAAATTTAATTGGGACATGTTTTGATTAGCAATTCATTTGTTAACTAATGTCTACTCAATGAAAAGTTATTTTCTTTTGAAGAAAAATCAATTGGCTTTATAAAATTTATTAAAGGTAGCCATCAAACGTAAAATTTAAAATTGAATTAAAAATATGTTCTTAATTAATTAGGGTTATGATTAGCAATCCATTTGTTAAGCTTGTTATAACTAATGCCTTACACTGTTAGGTTAGGTTTTGGGTTAGTCTTAAAGTTATAGAATAAACTTTGGTGTCAAGATTACAATGCATTAAGGTTGCAGTAGGGTTTAGGTTCAGGTTTAATTAAGATTAAGACTAGAATAAGGATTCCCATTAAAATTAGGGTTAGTATCAAGGTTAAGGTTAAGGTTAAGTTAGGCTAGGATTAAATAGTATTGGGTATCAATTAGGTTGATTATAGAAGAAATATTTGACTTGAGACTAGGGTTAGGGTTATATTACAAATTAAGTTTTAATAGAATTAGGGTTAATATTAGACTACGGTTAGGGTTAAGGTTAGAATTCAATTAGGATTGAGGTTAATGTTAGATTATGATTTAATAAGGGAAAAATATTTTATTTATGATAAGGTTTGAATTGGGGTTGTGGTTGGGGTTTAATTTGGGCTATAGCTAAAATTAGAGTTAGGATTAAATTGGGGTTAGGATTAATGTCGAGATAGGGTGTAAAGAATGTTTATCATTAGAGTTAAATTAGGGTTATATTTAATGTTGGACTAGGGTTAAAGTTGAGGTTAGAATAAGAATTAGAGATAGGATATGGATTATGGTTAAATTAGGGTGAGGTTTCAATGGGTTAGTACTAAGATTAAGGTTAGTGTTCAACTTGAGTTGTGGCTTAATAAGTGTTAAAGTTGGGATTCATTTAAATTATGATTAACATTCAATTAAGGTTATCAATAGAGTTCGGTTATATATATATATATGGGGTTAGGATTTAATTAGTGTTATAGTTATGGCTACGATTCAATTAAGTTGGGATTTAGTTAGGGTTAAAAAAGAGTTGATGTTATAGTCAATTATGGCTAATATTAGAATTAGAATTAGAAATAAGAGCTTCAGTTAGGGTTTTAAGGGGAATCTTCAAGTTAGGGTTAGGGTTAAAATAAGGTTAGGATTATGATTTAATTATGATTATGGTTTCAATATTATTAATGTTAATATTAGGTTAGTAAGGTTAGGGTTAGGGTTAATTTTAGATTAGGGCTAACTAAGAGTTAGGGCTATGGCTCAATTAGGGGTAGGGTAAAATTATGGTTATAAGAAAAATATTAGAGTTGGGATTAATATATTGTTAAGGTTTAAATAAGGTTAAGGTTAGATATTAATTATGGTTAGGGTTAATGTTAGATTAGGGCTTAAACAAGTTTAGCATTAGGGATCAATGAGGGCTAGATCTAAAGTTAAATTAGGTTTAAGGTTAGGTAAAAAATTAGAATTAAAGATAGGATTGGGGTTAGATGAATTAGCATTACGATCAATGTTACATTAAGGTTTAAATAGGGTTAGTGTCTACATTCAATTGGGGTTATATTTAATATTAGATAAGGATTAAGGTTAGGGTTACACTTAGAATTAGATATATGATTTGGATTAGGTTTTAATAAATATTACAAATAATAAAATAATATTTATATTTAAGTAGATCATTGTAAATCAAATGTTAAATCTTTATATTTTAGATTTTCATTCAAGTAGTCTAAGTGATTTATTGAACCATTTCACGTCAATTTATTACAATCAACTATTCACTATTATTTATGAATGCTAAATATTTTTAAATATGTTATCTCTCGACATACTCGGATTTTTAAAAATATAGGCATGCTAGTTTAATAATTTAACTATACTTACCTTAGATTTTGTAACACTTTTTTATTTTTATTTTTGGTAATATATTTATTAAATGTTGAAGTCTATTTTTTGCTAATATTTTAATTCTAGTAATTTTAAGAACTACATCTGGTTTACATAATAAGTTTAATATGTACTATTATTTTTTTTAAATTATTATTTATATTTTTATTTAGAATTTTGTATATTTTACGTTTGCATTTAATTTAGTTTGTTTTATGTTTAAATCTAGATTTATTTTTAAATTTAATTAAATTTTGGTTTTCCTCTTTAAGTTTGGCTTTACATTGACTTTTAATATAAAAGTTAAAATCATAGCTTCAACAACCCTTGTATAACTTATATTTAATTTCAAATAGTTTACTAGAGGACAGTTTTAAGTTTTTACATCTGAATTGTTTACTAATTTCATTATACTTACCTTAGATTTTATAATACTATTTAATTTTTGAATATCAATTTTATAACACTTCTTATAACAGTTTTGTTTTCTTTATTGTTGGTAATATATTAATTAAATTTTGAAGTCCATATTTTTCTAGAAAATTTAATTCTAGTAAATTTAAGAATTAATTTTAGTTCAGTTTAAAATTTAGTTTTTTTTTTAAATTATTATTTGTACTATTATTTAGACTTCATATATTTTACTTTTACATTTAATATATTAAAATTATTATTTATACTTTTTTGAATAAGGGAAAACAGGTTTTGATGGGCCCCTAAAACCCATTACAACCCAAAGATCATAAGATATACATTAAAGCACAACAAAACACAAAAGACATCAACCAAGAAAAGGACAACTGACGAGCAAAAGAATCAGCAAACTAAAGACAACTAACAATTATGGACTTCAAAATTAAATTAATATATTACCAACCATAAAGAAAAAAAATAAGTTATAAAAAGTGTTATTAAATTGATATTCAAAAATTAAATAGTGTTATAAAATCTAACGTAAGTATAGTGAAATTAATAAACAATTCAAATGTAAAATTATTATTTGTACTCTTATTGAGGCTTTCATATATTTTATCTTTGCATTTTACTTATTATGTTTTATGTTTAAATTTATATTTGATTTTGATAGTTTCTTAGATTTAGACTCTACTTTGTTTTATTTTAATTTTATGATATGATATTTCTAGAAAAATATGGACTTCAAACTTTAATTAATATACTACCAACAATAAAGAAAACAAAACTGTTATAAAAAGTGTTATAAAATTGATATTCAAAAATTAAATAGTATTATAAAATCTAAGTGTAGTGAAATTATTAAGCAATTCAGATGTAAAATTATTATTTGTACTGTTATCGAGGCTTTCATATATTTTATCTTTGCATTTAAGTTATTATGTTTTATGTTTAAATTTATATTTGATTTTGATAGTTTCTTAAATTTAGACTCTACTTTGTTTTATTTTAATTCTATGATATGATATTTTAGAGGTGGCTAGCTTGCACTCCAATAAAGAATGCTTCAGTATAATTAAACATAATTTTGTGGATGGTACAAGATTATATATAATACACATTCGAGATTTATATTTAATGACAAGATAAACAAAAAATAAAATTAAAATACAACTTTTATTATACAATAAAATGAATGTTGGTGGGTACAAGAATATATAAAATTCACATTGCAGAAACAAGAACTGAAACTAAAATACAATTACTTTCATGATGAAATAAAATCAATGTAACCATATAAATATAGGCTACAAATGAAAATTCACATGTGCTTCACTATAATAAAAAAATAATTTTTTTGATAGATACATGAATATGAAAAATACACATTTGAGATTTATATTTAATATAAAAAAAAATCTAAAATTAAAATATTATTAATTATTTGATACAATAAAATGAATGGAAACATATCGTTGTAAGTTACAAATGAAAACTCATATATGCAAATTTACAAGTTT
The DNA here is from genome assembly GCF_030272615.1 of Cryptomeria japonica. Taxonomy (NCBI): domain Eukaryota; kingdom Viridiplantae; phylum Streptophyta; class Pinopsida; order Cupressales; family Cupressaceae; genus Cryptomeria; species Cryptomeria japonica. The sequence continues at coordinate 350,323,824 of NC_081409.1, forward strand.
CCATGATTTTAAAAAACAAAATACAAGAGTTTTGTTTTTAGTTCCTGCCAAAGGCAAGATACTATTGTATTCATTGAATTATTTTTTCAATTAATTTAACCAATGAATACAAGGAATTAAAATTTTCTACAAAAAAAATTTCTAGTCTGAAATTAATTTATTTTTAATAAGATTATATATATACCAATTTTCTTAATTCTTATTGGTTTGTATATCTAACATTAGTTATTGTTGATGACAAGTACATTTATTGCATGTTAAAATAATTATATAACCAACAGTTGCATATTTATTTTATGAACTTGTCCACATGTTAATTAAATAAGGGTAAAATACTCGAAGTTTAGAATATCTTTTTTGCTAAGATATAGGATGATCAAGGCAGTCCTAAACAAGTATAGTCCCTGGACACAAGATGAACACAAAGTGAAAAGCTTAAGCATGCCAACAACATGTACATGACCAACTGACATCTCTTGCCAAGAGTAGGACATGGATTTGAATAAACTTCCAGACTAGGGAAGGAGACATCCCAATGGGCAGGTGATGCATTTTGATGAACTGCCAGACATGGGAAGGATTCATCCAGATGGGCAAGGTGTGGATGGACAAAAGACAAGCTGGATGTGCAAGGTTTACATATGAGAGGATTACTACTTGGATTAGGCACAAGTCAATGCGAGCTCAGGTAGATGGGGAAATCTCATTTTGATGGATTGGATAGGATTGGAAGAATGATAAATTACTAGATAGGATGAAAAAAAAGGGGGGTGATGGATGATTAAGTAGGATTGGATTAGGGATGGGATTAATGGTTAAATTTGAAGAGATGGAGAATATGATTGGATAAGATAGGATTGGATTAGAAATTGGATTGGAAATTGGATTGGACGGGGTGAATTGGTGGATATGATTTGATTGAATGAAACCAATGACAAGGGAGAACCAAGGATTAGTAAAAGGATGGATTGATGAATGGATGAAGTGATAGTTATGATACTTAATATAAGTACAGATCCAATACCCAACAAGATGAGAGGGGGGGGTGAATCATACAAACTTAATCATCCATAAAAACATCAGATTCAACCTCGGTAACACATATATCAGTCATATAACCAAAAACTATCAAACATGCGAACTCAAAAGAATATGAACAATTTAAACCTCATAACACCAGATTTAATGTGGAAACCAAATAGGGAAAAACCACTTTGGGATTTCAGACCCACTAAGAAATATACTCTTCTAGAGTATGCTTGGTTAAAACCAAATTCTATTAAAGATTACAAACACATTACTAGATGTGACCCGGTTAAGGGATTTCCCTCAGATCTGTTAAGATCTTCACTTTGTTAGAAGTGACCTTGTCAAAGGATTTCAAACACTCAATCAGAATGTCACCTTGCTAGAGGATTTACATATAAGACTGTTAAGTCCACTCGATTAAGAGATTTCCTATCTCTTTTAGAAAATAACAGTAATAAAATCTATTTGCAACTTCACATCTAAAATGCTAAAGCAGATTCCTATTTGTTCAATACAATATAGACATAGAACTAATCTTGTCTATCTACTGGGCATCAATACTCTGTTATTCTAACATGTCTCCAAGCTTCTGTGCTTGGTAATCACTATGTAGCATCCCTGTGCATACACTTTCCCACATGCATTGTTTATCAACAGTTTCCTATTTATAAACAATCTTCTAATTGCTTAATCTCCTTGATCACATTTCCCATGATCAATCGTATCCATCAGATCTTCAATCTTGTCCAGGTTCAATGTATCTTTCGATCTGAAAATGTTTTACCCCACCTTGGAACTTGCACATTCACCTTGGAACTTGTGTTAGGGTAATGCGGTTCAATCTGAGCTGTAGATCTTCCTACCAACTTTCCATTGCCTTAGATTTGTTAACAAACTTCTTCCATGGTTTACCAATCATTGATCCACTCCAGCTCATTAGCTTCTTTCATTAAATATCACATGTAAACATTTAATGCATTCTGTTATAGCTCTGTTACAACTAGGTGAACACTAAACTTCACTCGGTAGACATTCTACCTTCATTAACCGATAGTGATGACCTTAGGGTTTACCGACTAGGTTCTTTGCTTGATAACATAGTATAGTATTAACCTTTACATTTTACAACATATGTATGATGTTAAAACAATCTAAAACATAAAGATCTCATCATTGTTTGACTCAGTAGAGTTTCCCATTGAATAACTTATCCCCTTATTCATCATATTCTTTCCTGTGTCTTTACCGACTTCTTTATAATCTTTATATCATACTTCTCAAGATATGACAACATCATACTGAATTAGAAAATCAATATCTTGACATCAATGACAAAATAATAATATCAAGATAGTAAAACATCTTTAATCAGTTATATCCATAATCATCAACAACCTTCCTAGTATCCTTATTGAAATGTCAACAATCTTTCATTGTCTATTATAATGTAATATTGCAAACAATCTCCCCCTTTGGCATTGATGGCAAAACCAATTGATTTGACCTTTAAAAGATTCGGATTGCTATGATTCTGAAATGCTTGAAATGCTGCCCCCCATTCATTAGACTTGTCTTCTGTTTTCAGTCTTAATTTCAATCTATAGTCTTTTCTCAATTCTCCCATATATTCTCTCAGTCTTCTCCCCCTTTGTAGGTCTTCTCCCCCTTGGTAGGTCTTCTCCCCCTTTGACAATAATACCAAAAAGAAAAGAACTTAAAACATAATTTCTTTCTATAAGAAGTTATTTCCTACTATTGTGTATCAACTGAGTCTCAGTCAGAGCATTTGTCTCCAATTCCTATTCCCTGTATCATTCTCTATATTATTCTAGTATTACTTCCAATACACTTTCAAAAAAACATTCTAAAGTGTATCACTCTAGCATCAACTCCCCAAAAGATATTCAATAGAGTCATCAAATTGATGCTTTCACTGAACTCAGTCAGTGAGTAGAAGATAGGGGTAGGACCCCTAACTTACTTCTGAGATATTCAAAAGTGTCCTTTGGTAGTGGCTTGGTGAATATATCTGCTATTTTCTCCTTTGTGTTAACATATTCCAACACCACTTTCTTCTCTTGAGCTTCTTCTCTAAGATAATGATATTTGATAGATATGTGCTTTGTCTTAGAGTGCAAAATAAGATTCTTTGAAATATTAATAGCACTAGTATTGTCACAGAATATAGTTACTGGCTCAGTAACTTTCTCATTTGTACCTTCCAACAGTTGTTTGATCCATGCAATGTGTTGAGCACTATATTTGGAAATAAAAATATATAAAAAAAATGTATGTTTCCATAAGCATGAAGACTAATGGATATTTCGACCAGCAAACTGTATCGAGCACTACAAAGGAAGTTTCATCGAAAGAGTGTTTTCATCGACACAAGCACTAAGCAAAGGTATTTCGGCAAAAGGTTAACTTCGATGAACATAGAAAACCACTCATTGATACTCTAAGTTTCATCGAAAAAGTGAAAACAAAAGGCGAAAAGGCAAAAAGGTGATTTCGAAGGAATATCATTACCGAAGAAACTCAGATGGCATTCATCGAAATACAAGTTTTCATCGATGAACATGACGTCGAGCAAAGGAATAATTATTTCATCGATAAAGAGATATCGATGAAAAAGGGATATCGATGAACATACATAGGCCTTCACCGAAGAAAGAAACTCACCGAAAAGAATGATTTCGATGGAAATTACATGTGACTTATCGAAAAAGGGGACTATCGATGAAAGAGTGATTTCGATGAGTCTTAAAAGTGGCTTCTCGACATAAGCTTTTCACCAAAACAATTGTATCGAAGAAAATGAGCTTTCGATGGAAGATTTAAACACTCGGCCGAAGTCAAGGGTTTCATCGATAACTTGAAATATGAGCACTTTTGAGTGAACTGTACTTCCCGCGAAAGAGTTAAAGGCCCAATTGAAGAGTGTCACATTTGCAATTAAGTTTAAACACTTGAGTAACCATTGTAGATGCAGAACATTAACTGTGCACAAGTTGCCCATACGATTACAATTGAACTGAGTGAATTTTCGTAAGAACCAGATCGATGCTAAAAGATTGAAAACTGCGAAGAACTTGCGGAGACTTGCGAGCGATAACCAGAAGGATTGAGCATTCCACCAAGTAAGTGTTGTCTCTCTTATTTACTATGATTATGGAACCTTCATCTTCTTCTTCTAAAAAGAGTAGGAAAGGAAAAGAGCTGAACCCTGAAGAGAAGCCCAAGAGACAGAAGAAAGAAGGGAGAGCTCTGACTCAGGATTTGTTAGACCAGTGTCTATCGTCTAGTGTAAGGTCCAAGAAGATTAAAAGTGAAGAAGAAGGATTAGAGGACAGATTTGAAAATCTAGGAGAAATTTGGACTAAGATAAGAGGGCATGACTTATTTTTGTTTGGTTACAAAAGAAGGGATGCACCTGAACCCATAAGCAATCTATGGAAGAAGAACTTAGGCAAATTAGTAGTCCCAAATGTGTTTGTAGATGTAGAATTAATGAAAGCTCTGGTAGATTGCTACAACCCAAGAACCAAAACCATATGTGATTACAGAGGGAATACATTAGTAGTAATTAACAAACAGACTATTGATATGGTTTTTGATTTGGACTAGGAAGTAGAGGAGAGTATCGATATGTAGAAACTTTCACAAGAATTCTTTAGTTTGGAAAATATCTACAGGACTTGGAGACTACCTGTTCACAGGACAAAAGTGGGTGGGTCATTTGTTCAGTTCAGCAAAGATGACAAGGTGCCATTTGATGTCAACCACTTCCATCCATATTTCAAGTATACATATTATGCTGCAGCCCAAGTACTAGGCCTAGAGGCTCATCCACTCATGGATATTGGGGTTATGGTTCTGTGTGCTGACTTGCAATCAAAAGACCCTATTTCATTTGATTTTGCCACTTATGTTGCAGATGCCTTAAATCATGGATTAGAAAAGATGAAAGGGGACCTTGTGAATATTCATTTTTCATTGTACTCCTTGTTAATACATATCATTCTTTATTGTGGACAAGAAATTAACTTCTGGTCAGATGAGTTCAGCATTAGATCTTATGATAAGAATGGTCTGAAGAAGCCAGTTCAGTTATGGGTATCTGCATGGGACCAGAGGTTCATGAACAACCAGTACTGGCACTTTCAAGAATACTTTGTGAAACCTCTTAGTGCAGCTTTTGGGCAACACAGGGATTACACTTTGTCTCCTGAAATCAAGAGATTTCTCAAACCAAAGGACTTCTCTCCAGAGTCACAGATTGAACATAATTGGGGTGATTTGTATTGCCATGATAATCACACAGAAATAAGGGTATTTGGATATGAAGGGCAACCCCATATGCTTCCAATTACGGTACCAAACAGAGTGGCTAGCTTGGAGATTATAAGGCAATTGTCTATTGCTAGTGCTAAACACTTAACTGATTTCGGTAAACAATCTATTGTTCCAGGTTTATTAGTTTTTTCTGATTTCATTGTCAAAAGTTCAAAAAGTTATCATTTACTTCAGAATAAATTAGACTATTATGGTATGACTCTGGGTGAGCCTAGGGAGAATTTTGATCCTGAAGGATATATAAGAGCCTCCAGAGCCTCTCAGGAACTCAAAGCTGGAATACATGTGGCCAAAATGCCAGATGACCTGATTAAGAACCTTGAAAGAGAGGAGGCCAAATCTTTGAGAGAAAAGAGTGAGTTAGTTTGGGAGGCCTACAAATGGAAAAGGGCAAGGGGAATGATAGATGGAGACCTAATTGGAAATCTCCAAGATCCTCTGGAAGTAGCTAAAAGGCTGCTTCAACATGAAGCAGAAATTATGCACAGAGTGCCTTCGCAATTCCTTCATTTTATTAATACTGAGAAGGACAGTCAGCCCCTAGCTCACATGTTACCAAAGTCGACTACCAGTAGTATCCCACCTGATTCTCCTAGGGAAGATTATCCCCCTAGTTTTGAAGCAGAAATGAATATGGACACTGGCGAGATTAACATCAAGGATGTTGTTGTTATCAGAATGACTGAGCATGAAGACTTTGTTGCTGATGATGGATTTGCCTCTTCTAGGGAGTTCCTCTCATTTTTGTACCAATACAAAGGAGCTTATGTAAAATGAAGCATGGCTGGAAGACCAGAGGAGGAACAGATGAAGAGATTACAAGATGAAATTGATGTCCTCATGAAAGACATGACTCCTGAGAAAGGGAGGAAACTATTAAAAGAGGCCAGTGTAATCATCTTCTCCGGTTGGGATATTAACTCAGCACTCTTATTTGATGGCTTCCTGAAGAGACAAGATTTGAATCAACAGGTGTTGCCCCAGGAGGTAGATAAATTGTTCCTAGGCTCTGGATATGACCCAGACAAGAAAGCTCTCCTACAGTGGGCACTATATCCAAAGGGGAAGAGGCCTATCATTGTAGATATTGAAGAAACCTTTGGACACCTCATTGTTCATAAGGTTGGGAAAACTGATCCTAGGGTCACTGCAAAGCTCAACTTGGATGTTGCAAGATTGAACCTAGACCAGACAGAGTTTTGGATCAGAGAGAATGTCACATATAAGGAACTGTATGAAAAATCTAAGGAGGAAAATCAGAAGCTACAGGCAAAAGTATTGCAACTAGAGACGGGGACTCCTATTAGCGAGTACACCTCATACCCCACGGGACGCAGCTTGGACGATGTCTCCGATGCTCTGTACTGGAAGTATCAAGTAGAAAAGGCCAATAAACACGCAGACAATATCCAACAAAAGATGGACAAATTGGTCAATGACATCATAGGACATCGGTTTAACACCATGCTCTTACAGGTCGAACCATATTGGATAGTATACAACGGAACGATAAAAGCGCTAGCAGAGCATGAAAGGTTAAGAGCACGATTGCAGGAAGTACTAAACAATGTCGATACCATGACACCAGAGGAAAAGGCTGAGGGGAATGCGTATATGGAAAATCATGTCAAACTTGAAGATACGCTGAGAAGAGACTTAAAAGAATTAGATGATGAGAAACCTGTTGGAATGCCCTCCATCTACAAAGAAGGAGAAGTGATATCTTTGGAGGATTTGCGAAAAGAACTTACCAGCGTCAAGGATTGGGCCTTATCAGAGATAGATCGAAGTAAAGATATGGCTCCTACTGTCAACCAAATAATATTCAAATATTTGTCGCTGGGAGATGAATTGAAAAAACAAACTCCGCGAATCAAAACCTTCAAAGATGACGACTATATTCATCATCTAGGACTTCTAAATCTCTTTTTGCTTAAGTTTAGAAATACTCAAGTTAACGACTAGTATTTTGAAAAGTTGTGTCTCTTCGTGAAAAGCCTTCATCCTCATATATATATGAGAATGATTTTTGTAATGTAGGGGGATAGGGATTAGATAAGAGGAAGATGGCGATGTATGACAGCCTGTAAGTTTTACAAATTTTGATGGAATACATGCTATGAACTATTGCTTTTCTTTGCGTATGTGTTGTGGATTATTTCACTTTGTCTTGGCAATCGTCTGTGATATTATCTAAAGTGATAAGGTTATTCATATTCTTGAAATCAAATCTGTGCTTCATGTTATAACGTTGAAACAAAAGTTTTGCTTGTGAATTGTAATTGTTCCTTGCAGTACTTCATTGATTGGTCCCTTAAAGGTAGGGTTAAAAATCATTCAATCAACACATGATATAAGCATTCAAATTGATCTCAAAAGAAATAATAACCGACAGGTCTACAAAAGGGTGGATTAAAAAACTATCTCACAGGCTCGCATAATAAGTCCTGAAGAAAGTGCAATGACTCTGTAGCCCAAATAGCAAAGAAGGCACTGGTCAAAACAAATTACACTCATCATTATATTTCACCATTTATTATTTTAAAAAGCAAACAAAAGTAGTTAGGAAACATAGATCGAATAACTTCTGCAACAACAATCTTGAACTCATTTGCTATATCTCCATTCAAGGAACTCATGCCATTTCAAAGATCAGGAGATATCAGATTAGGATAATACATCTGCTATAAAAAGCGCTGGTTATTGGAGACATTCAGTGAATAGGTACACCCGCCTAGGTCCTGCAGAGCCTAAAGTGAGAGAGTTAGCAACCAAACAGGTTCACTCTATATGTTGGCCAAGTCAATTGGAGGGTTTGATCATAGGAGTTGGCATTTCCTTAGAACCTATCCAATCTGTTGATTTGAGACCCAACAAATTGGCGACTCTGCTGGGGACAAATTATTAAGACTCTGCTGTGGGAGAGAACTCAGAAGAAAAAATAACACATATCCTCTAGAAAAGAGGTGGCGACTCTGAAATAAGAACATCAATGCACGGGACAAGATCGGTCAAAAAAGGACAACCTTTATCCCAATTAGATTTCTCTCAACGAAGGAACAAAAATAAAGAACCCATGAATGATTCCATGAGAGAAAGATACAACCAGTATAAACATGAAAGTAGCCAACATTCACCCTTAAAAGAACAAGATAGAACAACAACTTCAAGCCCGGTGAATGAAGATTTGGTTGCAGCATATAAAGCTCAAAAGGGGTGATGCCAAATTCCCCCTGGTTTTGAAAATCATGAAGCATGATCAAGACAATACACACCACCTCCATCAGGATCAAGTATGGCAGACCCTGCAAATAGATTCACAGATTTAACTAGACAAATGATGGAGGCAGCTGCTGAGATGAGAGATTCAGGAAGGACTCAGGAATGTTTGGAGTTGTGTGCCAAGTTGGGCATAAATGTTGGTGAGGATGACTTTAATAAAGATGTAAACAACTACAAGAAAACATATGCTGAAGGAGTGGGTAAAACAAAAGGTAATGATTTCAAAGCTTATGAGAATCCCTTGTTTGGTTGCAAAAGGGATGATCATATGCAATCAAGTGCACCACCAGTCCAGCAAAATTCACATACTCATAATCAGTACCCACCCCCTGGTCAATTTTATAACCAACATCCACCCCCTAATCAGTTTCAATATCAACACCAGAATCAATACCCTCTTCCTTATCAAAACCAAATACCCTTGTATGGTAATGTGAACCAAAACTTTGGGAATCCTCATGGAGGGCATGGACTGATAAATATGGAGCAAATGAGGCAGTTTGATTTTTCAGGAATGATAGTATACCCATATCCTATCCCAAATGAAATTAGGACAGCGATACCAAGGTTCACAGGAAGTAATGCAGTTTCAGGTGAGGCTCACTGTAAAGCCTTTGACGCAGTAATTGAGGATTTTGGGTTACCATATGAAGATGTCAAGATCAGGTTGTTTATGCAATCATTGATAGAGGATGCAAGAGATTGGTTTAGGACGTTGCCTGATGCATCCATTAGAGATCTTGCAGGATTCAAAGATTTGTTCCTTGAGCAGTATGGAGACCATAACAGCCCTGAGTTTGCATTGCACGAAATCATTAGTATAAAGAAGGAGCAAAATGAATCAGTGATAGATTTTAACAAAAGATTTAACAGGGTTTTAAGCAAAATCCCCAATAGGATGAAACCAGTACCTGAGGTGAGCATTCTGTATTATATCAATGCTTATGACAGTAAAACAAACTATGAGCTAAGAACCAAAAATCCTAGAGACCTCCGGGATGTTATGAAAGATGCTATTGTTATAGAAAACAACAGAAAGGCTGCTGGTAAAGTGGGAAAGAGAGAGGATGCAAGGTTATACAATCCTAGAGCACCCAAGGCTAATAAAGATGAAGATAAGCTTGACAAAGTTTTAAATGCCCTGAAAGATTTATCTGTAAGAGTAAACAAAACAGAGAAGCAGCAATACTACCGTCCTGAGAGACCTAGACTACATGACATGCCTTATAACACCACATGGAAGGATGGAAAACCAATAGACAGGAACCACAGAGACAATCAACAAATTCCAGATCCTTTAAAAAGAACAGTAAATTATACTCAAGACGATGACATGTGGTGTTATGCTTGCAATATGCCACACGCTTCTTCTTTGTGTGCAGTAGCAAAAGGATTGCAAGAGGAAGAGGATAGCTATGAAGAACATGTGGACGATTCAACTGTTAATATGATATCATTTAGTCAGGAAGGAAGGTCAGATTCTATCAATATTGATCAATGCTCTATCTTGCCTGTGACCACCAGCAAAAATGAAAGTGTTAAGCTCAGAATCCCTACTGAGGAAGAAAAAAGAAGAATTATAGCCTATGCCGTTGCACAAGCGAAAAGGACTTATGATTTAAGGAATAGGGTAGTGAATCCAGAGCAAGGTAAACCTACTAGTCTTTTTATGAAAGAAACTAATGAGACACTCAAGCGAATAAACAAAGGAGCTATGATTAAGGAGGTTGTACCAAAGAATAATAAGAAGGGTCCTAATGTTCAAATGGAAGAAACAGTAAAACTCCCTTCATCACAACACTCTACCTCATTTGATATCTCAACTGCATTAACACAATTAAAAGTTTCTGTTCCATTAATGGAAATAATGAGGTTTCCTGAGTATAGAGAAAAAACTTTGGAGATGATTTCAGGGGTCCAAGAAGAAAAGATTAATGAACAGAAACAAGAGGTCCCAACAAGTGACAACAATGAACAAATGGCTCCAGTTATATACTTAGGGTCCACTATAACTAAAAACCCAACACAAGTAGACCCATTTTATCTCACTTTGGTGATAAACAACAAAAGGGTGAAGAATTGTATGATCGATTCAGGAGCAGCCATAAATGTCATGCCTGTTGGGGTAATGAAAGAATTAGGATTGGAAGTTGATACTACCTTTGGGAAGTGCTATGCCATGGACAATAGATCAGTCCCAGTGGTTGGTATCATGAAGGATGTAGAGTTCAGATTAGCAGCCTGTCCAGAAGCATCATATAAAACAGATATCACAGTGGTGGATGTTCCACCAAACTATGGAATGCTGTTGTCTAGACAATGGTCGAATATGATTGGTGGATATGTGCAGCTGGATTTGTCCTATGCTACAATTCCAATAAATGGACAGGAAATAAAAATTGACAGGGAACCTCGGTCCACATATATCATAGAAGACATGGAAGAAACAGTGAACCAAGTATGTTTTTTACAAACTGATATGGACAACTTCCAGGTACAGTTGACAAAACCTAAATTTAAAGAGTGGATCCCCATTGAGTCATGTCTAACTGAAAAGGATGGTCAGATATGGAAAATGTTCTTTGATGGGTCTTGTAGCAAAGAAGGGAGTGGGGCTGGAATCCATTTTATTTCACCCACAGGGGAAAATTACAAATATTCTTTCAAGTTGTTATTTGAATGTACAAATAACATTGCTAAATATGAAGCTCTACTCACTGGTCTTAACATAGCAGTCAAACATGGAGTCAAATTGTTAAGTGTCTTTGGTGATTCAGAACTAATAGTCTCACAAGTAAAGGAAAGATATGCCTCGAAACACTTAAGACTAAAACAATATAGGAATGCTGTATGGGATACCATGGAGCTTTTTGATGCTTTTCAGATAACCTGGATAGATAGATCAAAGAACATCATGGCAGATTTTTTAGCAAATATTGCACTAAAAGGCAATGATATAATGCTAACTGGGATATCTGAAGTAGAGATGAAAGTAAGACCATCTGTTCCTGACAACTTGTATAATTGGCAAGTGTTTCAAGATGATGCAGATCTGCTGAACTTTTTACAGTGTGTTGATCATTATCAGGCTCAAGCTATAAATTTTAATGACTTTGTGGAAAAAACTGAAGGTAAGGAAACTTTATTTGGACATGAAATTATACAACTGAAGTCAAATAAATTACCAAGAGGCCTAGTGGCATTAGAAAGAACTTTTAATGCTCAAGATGTGATTGAAACCAAAGGGTCAGCTGTTAAAGAGAGTGATGTTGAACAAATCAACCTAGGGAATGAAGGAGCCCCCAGAAATGTTTTTATTGGAAAAAAATTAACTCCTGCTATGAGGCAACAACTGATAATGTTGCTAAAAAGATACAAACATGTGTTTGCATGGTCTTATGAGGATCTCAAAGCTTACAGGGAAGATCTCTTTCAACATGAGATACCACTTAAACCAGAAGCTAAACCATTCAGGCAAAAGCAGAGACCTATTAATCCTACATTGTTACCAAAAATGAGGCAAGAAATTATAAAGATGAAAGACGCAGGAATAATTGAACCATGCAGATATTCCACATAGGTTTCTAACTTGGTACCAGTCAGGAAGAAAAATGGGGATATTAGATTATGTGTAGACTTTAGGAATTTAAACATATCATCTCTAAAGGATAACTATCCATTGCCAAATATGGATAACATGCTGCAAAAGGTAACAGGGTGTGAGTTGCTGTCTATGATGGATGGATTTTCAGGTTATAATCAGGTGAAAGTTAGAGAAACTGAAAAATATAAGACAGCCTTCACTACTCCATGGGGCACTTATGTCTATGGACGAATGCCATTTGGATTGACCAATGCTGGAGCTACTTTTCAAAGGGCAATGGATGTGGCTTTTGCAGAATTGATTGATGTAATCATGGTAGTATACCAAGATGATCTAACTGCGTACTCAAAGAAAGCTGATGATCACTGTGAACACCTTGAAAAGATATTTAAAAGGGCCTTAGAATATGGTATTTCCTTGAATCCTAAAAAATGCCACTTTGGTGTTGAGGAGGGAAAACTACTTGGACACATAGTATCCAAGGAGGGGGTAAGAATTGACCCTGAAAGAGTAGCAGCTATCAATGAGGTTCCCATCCCTCGAACTATCAAAGCCATTCAATCATTCTTGGGACAAATTAATTTTGTGAGAAGGTTCATTTTGAATTTTGCAGACATAATAAAACCTATAGTAAAAATGTTGAAGAAAGAGGCCCAAATTGACTGGACTGAAGAGGCAATTGATTCTTTTGTGGCAATCAAAAGAGCAATTTCTGAGGCACCAGTACTAATTTCCCCAGATTTTGGTAAACCATTTATGATATTCTCATTCGCCTCTTGTCACACTATAGCAGCAGTGTTGTTACAGAAAAATTCAGAAGGGTATGAGCAGCCCATTGCATACTTTAGCAAGTCTTTGAGCCCTTCAGAAGTAAAATATGAACTGAATGAAAAGCAAGCCTATGCTTTGGTCAAAGCAGTGAAACAATTTAGACCATACTTAGTAGGGGCTGAAGTTATAGCTTATGTCCCAAATGTAGCAGTAAAAGATATCTTCAGACAGACTGAGGTCACGGGCAAAAGATGCAAATGGATCAATCAAATACAAGAATTTAACATTGAGCTTAAAATTTCACAGGTTATCAAAGGACAAGGGCTGGCCAAACTCATGACAGGAACTGAAATTGAGGAGTCTGGTGTGAATCAGGTTGAATGGGAAGAAGCTAACTTCAGTATTGAAAGAACAACATGGTACACCAATATCATATACTATCTCAAGCATTTGAAATGTCCAGATGGCATGACTGATAATCAGAAGAGAGCTTTGAAGCTAAAATCAGCAAGATATGTAATTATCAATGGGGACCTATATTGGAAAAATAGAGATGGGATATTGTTATTATGTCTGGACAATTACCAAGCAGACAAAGTTCTTCATGAAATGCATGATGGGGTTTGTGGTGGCCATTTCTCGGCTAAGACTACGGCACATAAAATATTGAGAGCTGGATATTATTGGCCATGTGTCTTCAATGATTCTTATAGATATGTCAGAAAGTGTGAAGCTTGTCAAAAGTTTTCAAACAAAACAAAGTATCAAGGATCACTCCCATTGAGACCAATGTTGGCCGAGGAACCATTTCAACAGTGGGGAATAGACTTTATAGGGGAAATATCAGAAAGGTCCAGTGGAGGACATAGATGGATATTGGTTGGTACAAACTATTTTACCAAATGGGTGGAGGCAATACCTACCAGACAGGCCACTAGTAAGGTGGTGATAAAATTCTTAATGGAGAACATTATTACTAGATTCGGTGTTCCTGCAAGGATCATCTCAGATAATGGCATGTCCTTCAGATCAGAGGAATTCAACACTTTTTGTGAAGAATATGGCATTGAGATATCACATTCTTCTCCTTACCACCCCCAGGGGAATGGGCAAGCTAAATCAAGCAACAAGAATATCCTAAAGATCATTAAAAAGATGCTGGGACAGAACAAAAAAGCATGGGATTCGAAGTTGAATCTTGCACTATGGGCAGACAGGATAACTATGAAAAAATCCACAGGAAAGTCTCCATTTGAATTGGTTTATGGCAAAAGGGCCAGATTACCTTTGGATAATCTCTTGCCTGTACATAGATTTATGATTCAAGAAGAGATAGATGTTGAAGATCCATCACAAGAAAGGATAATGCAGTTAGTGGAACTTGATGAAGTCAGGGCAGAAGCTCAAAGGCAGAATATCAGGATTCAAAATCAAATGAAGAGGTTGTATGACAAGAGGACATCAAACAGAAAATTTTGTGTAGGAGATTGGGTTTTAATGTGGAATGCCAGGAGTCAAGACAAAGGCAAGCATGGTAAATTTGAAGCCTTGTGGATCAGCCCATATGTGATTATAGACAAAAAGGGGGAGGATTCTCATTTGCTTCAAAACGTGACAGGGGAGGCCCAAGAGTTGCCAGTACATGGGCAGTTCTTAAAGAACTTCTTTTCTTGAAACATTCTGTATCGCCTGTACAGTAGATTAGGATCCATTTCCATTGTAAATACCATCATATCTGCGCTAACCAGAGATTCTGGATTCTTGAAGACATATTCAATATGCCTCCATCCTCAGTCAGAGCCGCTGTTGAGTACTATATTTGGAAATAAAAATATATAAAAAAAATGTATGTTTCCATAAGCATGAATACTAATGGATATTTCGACCAGCAAACTGTATCGAGCACTGCAAAGGAAGTTTCATCGAAAGAGTGTTTTCATCGACACAAGCACTAAGCAAAGGTATTTCAGCAAAAGGTTACCTTCGATGAACGTAGAAAACCACTCATCGATACTCTAAGTTTCATCGAAAAAGTGAAAACAAAAGGCGAAAAGGCAAAAAGGTGATTTCGAAGGAATATCATTACCGAAGAAACTCAGATGGCATTCATCGAAATACAAGTTTTCATCGATGAACATGACGTCGAGCAAAGGCAAAATTGTTTCATCGATAAAGAGATATCGATGAAAAAGGGATATCGATGAACATACATAGGCCTTCACCGAAGAAAGAAACTCACCGAAAAGAATGATTTCGATGGAAATTACATGTGACTTATCGAAAAGGGGACTATCGATGAAAGAGTGATTTCGATGAGTCTTAAAAGCGGCTTCTCGACATAAGCTTTTCACCGAAACAATTGTATTGAAGAAAATGACCTTTCGATGGAAGATTTAAACACTCGGCCGAAGTCAAGGGTTTCATTGATAACTTGATATATGAGCACTTTTGAGCGAACTGTACTTCCTGCGAAAGAGTTAAAGGCCCAATTGAAGAGTGTCACATCTGCAATTAAGTTTAAACACTTGAGTAACCGTTGTAGATGCAGAACATTAACTGTGCACAAGTTGCCCATACGATTACAGTTGAACTGAGTGAATTTTCGTAAGAACCAGATCGATGCTAAAAGATTGAAAATTGCGAAGAACTTGCGGAGACTTGCGAGCGATAACCAGAAGGATTGAGCATTCCACCAAGTAAGTGTTGTCTCTCTTATTTACTGTGATTATGGAACCTTCGTCTTCTTCTTCTAAAAAGAGTAGGAAAGGAAAAGAGCTGAACCCTGAAGAGAAGCCCAAGAGACAGAAGAAAGAAGGGAGAGCTCTGACTCAGGATTTGTTAGACCAGTGTCCATCGTCTAGTGTAAGGTCCAAGAAGATTAAAAGTGAAGAAGAAGGATTAGAGGACAGATTTGAAAATCTAGGAGACATTTGGACTAAGATAAGAGGGCATGAGTTATTTTTGTTTGGTTACAAAAGAAGGGATGCACCTGAACCCATAAGCAATATATGCAAGAAGAACTTAGGCAAATTAGTAGTCCCAAATGTGTTTGTAGATGTAGAATTAATGAAAGCTCTGGTAGATTGCTACAACCCAAGAACCAAAACCATATGTGATTATAGAGGGAATACATTAGTAGTAATTAACAAACAGACTATTGATATGGTTTTTGATTTGGACTAGGAAGTAGAGGAGAGTATCGATATGAAGAAACTTTCACAAGAATTCTTTAGTTTGGAAAATATCTACAGGACTTGGAGACTACCTGTTCATAGGCCAAAAGTGGGTGGGTCATTTGTTCAGTTCGGCAAAGATGACAAGGTGCCATTTGATGTCAACCACTTCCATCCATATTTCAAGTATACATATTATGCTGCAGCCCAAGTACTAGGCCTAGAGGCTCATCCACTCATGGATATTGGGGTTATGGTTCTGTGTGCCGACTTGCAATCAAAAGACCCTAGGTCATTTGATTTTGCCACTTATGTTGCAGATGCCTTAAATCATGGATTAGAAAAGATGAAAGGGGACCTTGTGAATATTCATTTTTCATTGTACTCCTTGTTAATACATATCATTCTTTATTGTGGACAAGAAATTAACTACTGGTCAGATGAGTTCAGCATTAGATCTTATGATAAGAATGGTCTGAAGAAGCCAGTTCAGTTATGGGTATCTGCATGGGACCAGAGGTTCATGAACAACCAGTACTGGCACTTTCAAGAATAC
The DNA here is from genome assembly GCF_030272615.1 of Cryptomeria japonica. Classification (NCBI taxonomy): domain Eukaryota; kingdom Viridiplantae; phylum Streptophyta; class Pinopsida; order Cupressales; family Cupressaceae; genus Cryptomeria; species Cryptomeria japonica. The sequence continues at coordinate 350,340,595 of NC_081409.1, forward strand.
TTTGTGAAACCTCTTCGTGCAACTTTTGGGCAACACAGGGATTACACTTTGTCTCCTGAAATCAAGATATTTCTCAGACCAAAGGACTTCTCTCCAGAGTCACAAATTGAACATAATTGGGGTGATTGGTATTGCCATGATAATCACATAGAAATAAGTGTATTTGGATATGAAGGGCAACCCCATATGCTTCCAATTACGGTACCAAACAGAGTGGCTAGCCTGGAGATTATAAGGCAATTGTCTATTGCCAGTGCTAAACACTTAACTGATTTCGGTAAACAATCTATTGTTCCAGGTTTATTAGTTTTTTCTGATTTCATTGTCAAAAGTTCAAAAAGTTATCATTTACTTCAGAATAAATTAGACTATTATGGTATGACTCTGGGTGAGCCTAGGGAGAATTTTGATCCTGAAGGATATATAAGAGCCGCCAGAGCCTCTCAGAAACTCAAAGCTGGAATACATGTGGCCAAAATGCCAGATGACCTGATTAAGAACCTTGAAAGAGAGGAGGCCAAAGCTTTGAGAGAAAAGAGTGAGTTAGTTTGGGAGGCCTACAAATGGAAAAGGGCAAGGGGAATGATAGATGGAGACCTAATTGGAAATCTCCAAGATCCTCTAGAAGTAGCTAAAAGGCTGCTTCAACATGAAGCAGAAATTATGCACAGAGTGCCTTCACAATTCCTTCATTTTATTAATACTGAGAAGGACAGTCAGCCCCTAGCTCACATGTCACCAAAGTCGACTGCCAGTAGTATCCCACTTGATTCTCCTAGGGAAGATTATCCCCCTGGTTTTGAAGCAGAAATGAATATGGACACTGGTGAGATTAACATCAAGGATGTTGTTGATATCAGAATGACTGAGCATGAAGACTTCGTTGCTGATGATGGATTTGCCTCTTCTAGGGAGTTCCTCTCATTTTTGTACCAATACAAAGGAGCTTATGTAAAACGAAGCATGGCTGGAAGACCAGAGGAGGAACAGATGAAGAGATTACAAGATGAAATTGATGTCCTCATGAAAGACATGACTCCTGAGAAAGGGAGGAAACTATTAAAAGAGGCCGGTGTAATCATCTTCTCCGGTTGGGATTCTAACTCAGCACTCTTATTTGATGGCTTCCTAAAGAGACAAGATTTGAATCAATAGGTGTTTCCCTAGGAGGTAGATAAATTGTTCCTAGGCTCTGGATATGACCCAGACAAGAAAGCTCTCCTACAGTGGGCACTATATCCAAAGGGGAAGAGGCCTATCATTGTAGATATTGAAGAAACCTTTGGACACCTCATGGTTCATCAGGTTGGGAAAACTGATCCTAGGGTCACTGCAAAGCTCAACTTGGATGTTGCAAGATTGAACCTAGACCAGACAGAGTTTTTGATCAGAGAGAACGTCACATATAAGGAACTGCATGAAAAATCTAAGGAGGAAAATCAGAAGCTGCAGGCAAAAGTATTGCAACTAAAGACGGGGACTCCTATCAGTGAGTACACCTCATACCCCGCGGGACGCAGCTTGGACGATGTCTCCGATGCTCTGTACTGGAAGTATCAAGCAGAAAAGGCCAATAAACGCGCAGACAATATCCAACAAAAGATGGACAAATTGGTCAATGACATCATAGGACATCGGTTTAACACCATGCTCTTACAGGTCGAACCATATTGGATAGTATACAACGGAACGATAAAAGCGCTAACAGAGCATGAAAGGTTAAGAGCACGATTGCAGGAAGTACTAAACAATGTCGATACCTTGACACCAGAGGAAAAGGCTGAGGGGAATGCGTATATGGAAAATCATGTCAAACTTGAAGATACGCTGAGAAGAGACTTTAAAGAATTAGATGATCAGAAACCTGTTGGAATGCCCTCTGTCTACAAAGAAGGAGAAGTGATATCTTTGGAGGATTTGCGAAAAGAACTTACCAGCGTCAAGGATTGGGCCTTATCAGAGATAGATCGAAGTAAAGATATGGCCCCTACTGTCAACCAGATAATATTCAAATATTTGTCGCTGGGAGATGAATTGAAAAAACAAACTCCTCGAATCAAAACCTTCAGAGACGATGACTATATTCATCATCTAGGACTTCTAAATCTCTTTTTGCTTAAGTTTAGAAACACTCAAGTTAACGACTAGTATTTTGAAAAGTCGTGTCTCTTCGTGAAAAGCCTTCATCCTCATATATATATGAGAATGATTTTTGTAATGTAGGGGGATAGGGATTAGATAAGAGGAAGATGGCGATGTATGACAGCCTGTAAGTTTAACAAATTTCGATGGAATACATGCTATGAACTATTGCTTTTCTTTGCGTATGTGTTGTGGATTATTTCACTTTGTCTTGGCAATTGTCTGTGATATTATCTAAAGTGATAAGGTTATTCATATTCTTGAAATCAAATCTGTGCTTCATGTTATAACGTTGAAACAAAAGTTTTGCTTGCGAATTGTAATTGTTCCTTGCAGTACTTCATTGATTGGTCCCTTAAAGGTAGGGTTAAAACTCATTCAATCAACACATGATATAAGCATTCAAATTTATCTCAAAAGAAATAATAACCGACAGGTCTACAAAAGGGTGGATTAAAAAAATGTCTCACAGGCTCGCATAATAAGTCCTGAAGAAAGTGCAATGACTCTGTAGCCCAAACAGCAAAGAAGGCACTGGTCAAAATAGATTACACTCATCATTATATTTCACCATTTATTATTTTAAAAAGCAAACAGAAGTAGTTAGGAAACATAGATCGAATAACTTCTACAACAACAATCTTGAACTCATCTGCTATATCTCCATTCAAGGAACTCATGCCATTTCAACGATCAGGAGATATCAGATTAGCATAATACATCTGCTATAAAAAGCGCTGGTTATTGGAGACATTCAGTGAATAGGTACACCCGCCTAGGTCCTGCAGAGCCTAAAGTGAGAGAGTTAGCAACCAAACAGGTTCACTCTATATGTTGGCCAAGTCAATTGGAGGGTTTGATCATAGGAGTTGGCATTTCCTTAGAACCTATCCAATCTATTGATTTGAGACCCAACACAATGTTGTTACAATTTGGTACTGCAACAACATATTCAGCTTTGGTTGTTGACTGAGAAACACATCCTTGTTTCTTGCTAAGCCAACTGACTAGTCTTTCTCCTAAAAAGAAAGCTCCTCCACTTGTTCTTTTTCTGTCATCAATGTTGCCTGCCCAATCAACATTAGTATAAACTTTTAAATCAAAATCATTTCCTTTCTTATATACTAAGCCATGATCTTCAGTGCCTTTTAAGTATCTTAAAATTCTTTTGATTGCTATCATGTGTGTTTCCTTATGATCTACACAGAATCTTGCAACAATACCTACTGCATGTGCTATATCTGGCCTGCTGTGAACAACATATTGACTCTTTCCAATCATAGATCGGTAGAGTGTCTCATCAACAAGTGCAGATTCATCATTCTTTGATAGTTTACAGTTGGTAGTCATAGGAATACTTACTGGTTTTGAATCCTCCATTCCAAATTTCCTCAAGATTTCCTTTATGTACTTGGATTGGGTAATAAAAATCTCATTTTTCATTTGTAGTATCTGTAAACCTATAAAATAGTTTATGTCACTGATTATTAACATCTCAAATTCTTTGCTCATTTCATTTCCAAAGTTCTTGCATAAAGAGTCATTTCCACAAAATATAATATCATCAACAAATATGGTTGAGATTAGTATTCCATTTTCATCATTCTTCATGTACATGTTGTTGTTCTCACTTGTCCTTATAAAACCAATCTTCATCAAATAAGAGTGCAATCTCTCATACCATGCTCTAGGTGCTTGTTTCAGACCATTTAAAGCTTTGTTCAATTTACATACCTGATCTTTATCATTGTCTTCAACAAATCCTTCAGGTTGTTCAATGAAAACTTCTTCTTCTAATATTCCATTAAGAAATGCAGATTTGGCATCCATTTGATATACCTTGAAGTTCTTGAAAGCAGCATATGCCAATAATGTTCTTACTCATTCAAGTCTAGCAACAGGTGCAAAAGTCTCACCATAATCAATTCCTTCTTCTTGGGCATAACCTTTGGAAACTAATCTTGCTTTGTTCGGAATGACCTCACCTTTTTCATTTAGCTTGTTTCTGAAGATCCACTTTGTATCGATTACATTTTTGTCCTTCAGTCTTAGGACCAGTGTCCATGTGTCATTCTTCTTGATTTGATCAATCTCTTCTATCATAGCATTTATCCAATCTTCACTATTAAATGCCTCTTTCACTATTCTCGGTTCAAATTCAGATATCAAACATGTGTTCTGTCTCAGTTTGTTCCTTGTCATCACTGGATCATCCTTATCTCCTATAATCTAACTTGGTGCATGGTGTCTTCTGACATACTTGGCTAATACATGCTCAGTAGGCTCTATATGATCTTCTTCATCACTCAGTAACTAGATATCTTCTTCATTTTCTTCAACAGTTATCTCAGTAGGACTTCTCAGTTGCACATAGACAAATTCATCATAGTCTTCTAGTTCTTCGGAATTTCCTTCATCAGTTCTTTCTACAAATTCATCAATTTTCATATTTGCACTTTCTACTATTTTGTTAGATGATTTGATAAGACGTTTAAATGCTTTTCTTCTAGAAGAATATCTTAGAAATGTTCCTTCTTTACTTTTCTCATCAAACTTGCCATTTCTATCATCTTTATGAACATAGCATGTACTTCCAAAAATCTTAAAATAACTTACATTAGGTTTCTTGCCATACCAGATTTCATAAGGTGTCTTCAAAGTACCTTTCTTCAATTGAACTCGGTTCAAGCTGTAAACAACTGTGCTTATTCCTTCTCTCCAAAATGTTTGTGGAACCTTCTTCTCAATCATCAGTGTTCTAGCATAATCCATAATAGATCCATTTCTTCTTTCAGCTATTCCATTCTATTGTGGTGTTCTCGGTGTAGAGGCTTGTCTTTTAATACCATGATCATTGCAAAATAGGTTGAACTCATCAGATGTGAACTCTCCTCCTCTATCTGATCTAAGACATTTCAGTTGTCTTCCTATTTCATTTTCAACTCTAGCATTGTAACATTTAAACATTTGAAAAGCTTCTGATTTTTCTTTTAAAAACATTACTGACATCATCCTTGAATAATAATCCACAAATAATATGAAATACTTATCACCATAATAACTTTGAACTTTCATAGGACCACAAAGATTAGTGTGCACAAGATCTAAAATTCCCTTAGAAGTGTAGGACTTACTTGTAAAGCTTGATCTTGTCATCTTACCCATCTGGCATCCTCGACACATAGCATTCTTAGGTTTTTCAAGACTTGGTAGACCTCTTACTCGGTGCTTCTTACTTATTTTGATCAGATTATCAAAATTAACATGACAAAACCTTTTATGCCATAACCAAGTATCATCAATCTTTGCATGCAAACACTTATTGTGAGTTGAGTCAAGGTGAAATGTATTACCTTTTGTTTGTGTCCCGGTAGTAGCTAACTTTCCATTCTTGTCATGAACTTTGACAATGCCTTTCTAAAATTCTATTCAGTAACCTATGTTGTTTAGTTGTGCTACACTCAACAAATTGTATTTCAAACCTTTAACCCAATAAACATCATTGCATCTTGCATTATCAAGAAGTGTTATGGATCCTTTACCTCTTACCAGACATGGTGCATCATTACCAAATCTAACATAGCCTCCATCATAATCTTCTAAAATAAGAAACTTGTGTTTATCTCCTGTCATATGATGTGAGCATCCACTATCTATAATCCAAGAATCATTAGGGTTTATGTGAGATATAAGGGCTTTTTCTTCATACCTTTCTTCATCTGATCCATCCTTGATAGCCACATAAACAACTTCCTCTGTATCAGTCTCATCTGACTTGTCATCGTTATATTCCTCATCAACTATTAAGCATGTCTTTCTATCTCTTCTTCTGAGGTCTCGGTGTCCTCTATAATGGTTATCTTTCTGTCTATCATCTTGGTAATCTCTCTTTTCAGTAAAATATTTGTTAGGACAATTAGAAGCCATATGTCCAATCTTATCACAATTGAAACATTTCAAAGGTAGCTTTCCTTTATACTTACCTTTGCCTCTTGGTAACTTTTTGGCCAATAGTGCTTCAAACTCTCTTTCTTTCTGATTTCTTCATACAGTTTATGTACCTGCTCCATGTTCTTCCAAAATCTTTCACTTGCTCCACTGTGATCTCCTTCAGAGTACTTATACTTTCTTTCATTGGAATCATTAGATTCATTTAGATGAAAAGAACTAAATGCAGATTCAACTTTATTTACCGATAACCCACTGTTATCAAAATTACTTAACTCAAATGCATGTAGCTTACTAATAGTAGCATCCAAGGAAACTGGCATATTAGGTGCAGACCTCAATTCATTGATTACAGAGACTTAGATTGCATAGGCAAGTAGAAGGGTTCTTAACAACTTACTTGTTACATCCTTTTCTTCAATGGTTCCTCTTGCTCCTTTGATTTGATTTATAATCTCCTTTAGTCTTGTACTGTACTGGGTTACGTTCTCACCTTCATTCATCCTCATAGATTCAAGTTGTCCTCTTAGACTATCTACTTTTGCTCTTTGAACATGTTCATCTCCTCCATATACAGATATGAGCTTAGTCCACATTGCCTTTGCATCATTGCAGCCTTCTAGATCATTAAACTTTGAATCAGTCAATGCAGATGTTATTTCAATCATTGCTTGAATATGTTCTTGCTTCGCCTTTATCTCTTCCATAGTCAATGGATAGGTGCTCGGTGCAACAAAATCATTCTCCAGATAGTATATAGCATATTCTCCAACTCCTGATAGATGTAGCTTCATCCTTTTCTGCCATGTAGAGAAACTTGACTTGTTCAGCTTCAGTGCATCCCTCTTATACATCTTTGGATCTTTAACTCAAGTGCCTTTAAACTTTCTTTTCAGAGTCCAAATCTCTGATACCAATTGATATTTCTGATACTTAATATAAGTACAGATCCAATACCCAACAAGATGAGAGGGGGGGGTGAATCATACAAACTTAATCATCAATAAAAAACATCAGATTCAACCTCGATAACACATATATCAGTCATATAACCAAAAACTGTCAAACATGCAAACTTAAAAGAATATGAACAATATAAACCTCTTAACACTAGATTTAACGTGGAAACCCAAATAGGGAAAAACCACTGTGGGATTTCAGACCCACTAAGAAATATACTCTTCTAAAGTATGCTCGGTTAAAAGAAAATCCTGTTAAAGATTACAAACACAACGCTAGATGTGACCCGGTTAAGGGATTTCCCTTAGATCTGTTAGGATCTTCACTTTGTTAGAAGTGACCTTGTTAAAGGATTTCAAACACTCAATTAGAATGTCACCTTGGTAGAGGATTTACATATAAGACTGTTAAGTCCACTCGGTTAAGAGATTTCCTGTCTCTTTCACAAAATAACAATAATAAAATCTATCTACAACTTCACATCTAAAATGCTAAAGTAGATTCCTATTTGTTCAATAAAATCTAGACATAGAACCAATCTTGTCTATTTGCTGGGCATCAATACTCTATTATTCTAACAGGTCTTCAAGCTTCTGTGCTCGGTAATCACTATGTAGCATCCTTGTGTATACACTTGCCCACATGCATTGTTTATCAATAGTTTCCTATTTATAAACAATCTTCTAACCGCTTAATCTCCTTGATCACATTTCCCATGATCAATCATAGCCATCATATCTTCAATCTTCTTTAGGTTCAAAATATCTTTTGATCTAAAAATTTTTTACCCCACCTTGGAACTTGCACATTCACCTTGGAACTTGTGTTAGGGTAATGCGGTTCAATCTGAGCTATAGATCTTCCTGCTGACTTTCCATTGCCTCAGATTTGTTAACAAACTTCTTCCATGGCTTACCAATCATTGATCCGCTCCAGCTCATCAGCTTCTTTCATTAAATATCACATGTAAACATTTAATGCATTATGTTATAGCTCAGTTACAACTCGGTGAACACTAAACTTCACTCTGTAGACATTCTACCTTCATTAACCGACAACAATAACCTTAGGGTTTACTGACTAGGTTCCTTAGGGTTTACTGACTAGGTTCTTTGCCTGATAACATAGTATAGTATTAACCTTTACATTTTATAACATATGTATGATGTTAAAACAATCTAAAACATCAAGATCTCATCATTGTCTGACTCGGTAGAGTTGCCCATTGAATAACTTATCCCCTTATTCATCATATTCTTTCTTGTGTCTTTACCGACTTCTTTATAATCTTTATATCATACTTCTCAAGCTATGAAAACATCATACTGAATTAGAAAATCAATTTCTTGACATCAATGACAAAATAATAATATCACGATAGTAAAACATCTTTAATCAGTTATGTTCATAATCATCAACAACCTTCTCAGTATCCTTATTGAAATGTCAATAATCTTTCATTGTCTGTTATAATGTAATATTGCAAACATGAAGATATTATTTGGATAGATGGATCAAGTGGATGGATATGGATAAGAAATGGAGGAATAAAGGATGGTGGATAGGGTGATGGACACCTAAGGACTATTCTACAAAGGAGTGTGATGCCCCATAGTAGAGGTAGTAGAATTAAGGATGTAAGGATGGTGGATAAAGATGTATGAGTTTGAAGGATAATATGTAATGGATATGGATGGTAGAGTATTAAGGCAATTAAGGCTTTGTAGCATCGTAAATTGTACGCAGTACAATTTCACACCTAGTTTAGCACCCGCCTTGGCGCAATTTGCATTTTGCATTGCATTTCTTCTTTAGCACTTAATTAATCAAATTAATTAGGTCTAAGGTCCTATTTCATCATCCTCCACATCATAAAGCTAGGCCCTTTCATTAAAGTGTGCCCCTTTCATTTTATTCCTCCAATACATCATTTAATCAAAAATCCTAATTAGGCCCTATTTTGAACTTGGGGGCTTGATTTCGGGGGTCAAAACATCTCGAAATCACCTGTAACTTCGGGATTCTCTCTAGAATCATCATATCCGACGGCCCTGAAAATTTGGTGAAAAGCTGCCAGGACCATGGCGCCTGGAGTGCACACGGTCTCGGACATTTTTCCTGAAATTTTAGGATTGCGATCCAATCATAAAATAAAGCTTAACCCCAAGAAATTGGCAGGATATTCAATCTCTAGGTCGGCCAAAAGTTGGAATTAAGACCTAGGGTTTCATATATAAGAGCTCTCTTTCTTCATTTGAAAGGATCCGAATTTTGTTTTCAGGACCTTCTATGCAGCGAAAGAGCAAATCTTTGAAGACTTCAACAACATTCAACATCCATCTATCAAGCATCTATCAGTTTCATTCATCCATTTAGGGCTTTGAAGGCATTGAAGAGCAATAAGGGATCACCAACTGAAGATTGGCTTGTACCCCTCCCTTGGGGTTGGGTATGATTTCATGTTGTTTTCATGTCTTTGCATAAGTATCTTTATATCACTTGCATTCATGCTTTAGATCTCTTTACATCTCGATTTGGAGCATTTATATTATCATTTACAAGCAATTAGGGTTTACTTTCTAGGTTGCTCTAGTTTGCTTACTTGCATTTTAGGATCTTGCACACACACAAGGTCTGCAGACACACTACTTTTACAATACAACTTAGCTATTCGTGGAGGTGGAAATCACCAAAGCGAGGGTTTGACTAAGGCAAAACCCTATATAGCTGCCCAAAACACCTTTTCAGATATAAGTGCAGATTTCAGGATTCAGACGACGCCGCAAGTTGCAAATCCGAAAGAAGCAGACGGAGACTGAACCATACACCAAGTTTCAGAGTAGAAGACCAGGACAGGGGTGCTAGGTGCCCTGGTCCTTGGGACAGGGGCGCTGGGTACCCTGGTCCTCCTGACAGACAACAATTTTTAGCATTTTTGATAGTTTTCCAGGTTGCAAAGTAGCAGTTTCAGGTGCAGTTTCAGGAACAGAATCAGGACAGTGGCGCCCGCGCCCCCGTCCCAAACATTTTCACTCAGATTTTAACTCTGGGTATGCATCTACATTCTTGTCTTGTCCTTGTGTTTGCAGCTTTCCATTGTTTAACTTCAATTCTGCAATCTTGTTATTAGTTCTGTAGCGTCCTAAAATTGCGACACTTGCAATTTCGACTGCATTTTGGTCTTCACGATGGCGACGCAACACGCAACCTGAATGGAGACCCCGAAACCTGATTATGACACTGAAAACTGCATTTTTCAAGCACCCTGGCCTGAACCTCTTTGCACCCCGCTGTCCCGGGAGGTGGGACCAGAGCGCCCAGTGCCCTAGTCCTTTAGGACCAGGGCGCCCAGCGCCCTGGTCCCCAGGACCATGGCGCCCAGTGCCCTGGTCCCTGGGTCCTATTTTGGGCCCGGTCTCTTTTGGACTTCGGGTCTTTATGTTTGCAAATTGGAAAATTATCTTTCCTGGTTGGCCTAAGGTCGGGAAAATCAGTCTATCAGCCCTAAATGACAAGTATATAAACTACATTTTCCTCTCCCATTTGGGTAAGAGAGACACACATGAGGGAAAAGGCGTGGAAACTATAGTTAAGCATTCAAGCATTCAAGCATTCTTTCAAGCAATTGATCATTCTAAGTCTCCATTCAAGGCTAAGTGTTGCATTCAAGACAAGGATTAAACCATTGAAGAGGAGATCACATACTACATACAACATCTATACCTTCGCACATAAGGATACAAACATCCTTAGAACAAGGTATTAGTACTTGTTTTACATACATTTACATTTATAGCACTTGCTCATTTCTTGGTTAATTCCAAAACCGGGGTTTGACCTAAAGGCAAACCCCTAATCCCTAACCCCCCAATCGTCTTCGCTTTTCTGTGTGTAGGTTGTAGGTAAGTGGCTGAAATTGAAGATCTGGAATCCTTGTGCAGAGACGAACAGATCCCCCTTCGTTTCGCGGATTTTTCGAAGGACCGTGGCGCTCGGGCGCCATCGTCCCGACAACTTTTGCTCAAATTTGCAGGACAGCACCGTATCGACATTTCACTGCTAATTCTAGGTCCGCAGCTTCATACTATATCCCTAACTTAGTTTATAAGTGAATCTTTGTCACTTTCTATGCATGCTTAGCTTAATTCTTCTATCAACATTCTTTACAAAAGAGGGTAGCCTTGCTTTCTTAACCCTTGAAACACATTTAGCATCCAATCTTGCATTGTGTGGGATTGGATCTTGTGGGTTTCAACCCCTCTTTTAAATGTAAAGTCCCTTCCCTAAGTGAAAACCATCAACCCTAGTGAATCTCCCTTCTCTCTCCTTGGAGTTGGAAGAGGGGAGAGCAACTAGGGTTCGATCGCGATTTTCCGCTTTACAAGTTCATACTTGCATTTTGGGGTTAGGAATTGAACTTGCATAATTTTACCTTTCAATTACAACAAAGGAATAGAAATCCTAATAGGTAGCCCGTGGCTCTCTCTTTCACCAAAAAGAAGTAGCCAATTGTGTGATACCTCTAGGCTCTTTCGTATTCCATAATGTGTGTCAAAAGGTAGGATTAGGACATGTTAGCCTAGTCTCGCTTTTTGCCCTACATAGGCTTGAATGCTCCTAAGCATGCATGCATGATTCATTATTTTCCTCTATCTGATCAAGCCGAAAGATAGAAATGGAGGATTTATTTTGATAGGATGAGGGATATGAGATGGAGGATATGGATAGGATAGTCAAGATCAAAGATAGGAAAGGAGAATGGACTTATATATGATGTAGATGGATGGGAGGATTGTGTGGATGAAGCTTGCCCCCAAGTGTAGAGTTCAAGGGGATGACTTGGGATTACACATGACACTTGTTTGCCAGGTTTTCATCATGGTACTTACCCAAGGCACTACATGGAGTGGTTTTCACCATTGGATGAAATGATTTTTCTTTACTTTTTTCTGTTTTTTTTTTTTGATGTATTTTTCTTGAATTTTTGAAATTTTTTTTTTGAATTTTTGGGATAGTTTGGATGGGGAAGGATAAGGATGAGTGGATATGGAATATAGTGGATGCATGAAGGAGGAAGGGAGGACTCAAGAATCTAGTTCCATAGATGGTATCCCTTAGTATTTAATTGAACAAGAGGTATTTTCATAAATGTTGGTACCAATAATTGGGGAGATGAAATGGATAGGGGATGGAAGATAAGGATTTGGAAAGGATTGGACTAATGGAATGAGATTGTGAAAAGTGGATGGTGGATAATGGATGGGGTTTTGAAGAATTTTCAGAATATCAACATTGGAACACACCTTGAAGGGTGGTGGGTAGTTGGGGAGAGTTTTTTGAATTAGATGGGGGATAAAGTGTAGATTTTGGGAAATGATGACCCAAAATAGAAGAAGGGGATGATGGAGTTGGGATGGTGGATTTTGGGACATAAGGACCCAAAATGGATTTTGAAGATAGAGGAGCATTAGATGGAGGATTGGAGGACTTATGAATGGATGGAGCTTTTGGATTAGAAAGTTTGGATGCCAATTTTGATTTAACTTTGGGATGCATTGCTTCTTTGGGAATCCACATAGTTTTTGATTTTTTCTTTTGGGACCTTTGTGGCCTTTTTGATTTTTCTTTCTTTCAGATCATATTTTTGTTTTGAGCATGTCGTTTTGAGGGGACATGTTGATCTTTTGATTTTTTTGGATTTTGAGCTTTATGCTTTATAGATTGGGCATCCAAATTGCTTCCAATGGCAATGGGATGGGTGCATGAGGATGAAGGATTGATGGATTTTATGGATGGGATGGGGGAAAGAGAGCATTGCGAGGAATCCAAGGATGTGTGCCTTTGTTGATCTTTCTTAGGGATTAATTGAGGTGATGGAGTGGTGGATGGAGGGATGTAAGGACCTAATATGGATGAAAGAAATGGAGGATTGAGCATCAGAACATAGGGGCCCAAAATGGATGGAAGGAATGAAGGGTTTAACTTTGGAACATAGGGTCCAAAATGGATGTGGAAGATGAGGGATAATGGGATTTTGATTTGTATGAGGTAAATTTGGATTTAGGAGGAATAGAGGATGTACCAACATCTTGAGCATTATCTTGAGGACCCTTATTATTTTGGAAACAAGACGCGAGTCCATTTTGAGGGGGATAAGATGTGGAAGGAAGATTAGGATCTTTAGATGGATTGGGCTCATGACATGGAGATTAAGGGATACTTTGATCTTGACTAGGGATGGTATCATGAGATGGAGTGGTTGGGGTGATTGGATCATGAGATGGAAGAGGATCATGCAATGATAGAGGAATCATATGATCATGAGAGGAAGTGGGGGGGATTGGATCATTAGATGGAGTGGAGGGAGATGCATCATGAGATGGAGAGCTTTCTATGCTATCATGCTTTGGAACAAGCTTTTGGTATGTTTGGAGTTGTGGGGATTGTGTGATGAAGGAAGGTATGGAAGCTTTGATGTGAGTAGATGGGGAAATGGGGGTATCATGAAGTATGGAAGATTGGGATTTGTTTTGAGGTGGAGGTGATTGGGGTGGATGGAGGACTTGAGGAGACTTGGTCACTTTTCTTTGAGGTGAGAATTTTGTATCCTTTGCTAGCATGTCCTGGATAAGATTATGGATGATGGATTTGGAGGATTAGGATTAGATGGAGAATTGGGATTAGATGGAGGATTAGGATAATGGATTGGGGAATTTGCATTAATGATTGGAGGACTATGGAGTAAAGTATTTGGATGGGGAGTAAAGGTAATGAATGTGTTGTGAAAGGATGGGGATTGGGATGTAGATGGGGGGGAGATGGGGCTATACACATTGGATTAGAGGAGTATGTGGATGAGGGATAATATGGAGATATGGATGCGGAATAAGATGGAATTTCCTTGTTGAAGGTAGAGGAAGTATAAGAGATATGGTATATAGTGGGATTGGGTGTAATGTATTGAGATGGGATGGATGAAGGTGTGAAAGGTGAGTGGGAGATTATGGGATTAACTTGGTAGGTAGGTTCATGAATTTCCATGAGCATCTTCTCATACCAAGCTTTGAAATTTTGGGTAGTCATGTTGAGAGTGAAGGATTAGATTGGAATTGGATGAATATGTTTTGGAGGGGAAAGATTATGAAGATGATGTTAAATGAAGATGAGGATTAGGATTTGGCTTGGAATAATGATGGATTAGATTTTGATTTGGATTAGAATTGATTTGATTGGATTGGTCCTTGGATTAGGACTTGATTGGATTGGAATGGTCCTTGGATTAGGACTTGATTTGATTGGACAAAATCATGTCCTAAGGGGAGATACCCTTCAAAGTTGTGCAAGCACAATTCAGGCCTATAGCCCAATGAAGCACCAAGAACTTAGTAGTAACACAAGTGTGATTGAGATCTCTAAGATCCTACTAAGCACCCAATGTGAGAGTGAACTCTCATATAGCCCCAACTATTGACCCTTTCCTCATCAATGGCCTATTTACTATAGTGAGTTGGGAACGCCAGGTCTAGGTGTACTCACTTGGGTCATTCCCCTCTTACCTTCTCAAAGAGAAAGTTGGGAGGGTAGGCTCGCTAAGGGTAAGCATACAACAAACATGAAAAACTTGGAAGGCTTGGATTTCTGATCATCTAGCTAGACGAGAGCATACTCCCCTACCTTTATGCTTTTCACAAAACACAAAAGGCAATGGTTCATTTACCCTCTAATTAGATCTAGGTGCCTAGTTGAGAAAAAAAGACATAATGTTTGGTTGGAACTCCTAGGCAACCTTCAACAAGCATCCTGCAAAAGACAAAAGAATGACAAATATATATATATATATATTGATTTATTGCTGTGGCCGCGTTGATTAGCAAACAGTCACACTAATGCGGGAGCGATCACGCTAACATAAAGAATATTAATATTAAAAAGAGAAGATAAGAGAAACAAAAAAAATTATAGTCATTGTGATTAGCGGGCGATCGCACTGATGCATGGGTGCTCGCATCAAAAACAACTAGAGTTAGCGCCCAAAAATTCAAATTTAAATTTTTAATAAAATGCTTGTGCTAATCATAGAGTAGTCGCACTGAAGTGACAACTGAAAAGAAATGGAAGTGAGAAGAACAAAAATAATGAAGAAGAGAGATATGAAATTTTTGGGGCGGTCGCACTCAAGCCAAGGTGATCGTGCTGAAGCACAGTGAGGTGCCAAAAAAAGTTTCAAATTTCATGCGGTCATGCCAAAGTCGAGATGGTCGCGCCAAAGCCGAGACGTGCTGATTAGCAAGTAGTCGCTTTGATCTAGAAAACAGTCACGCCAATGCGTGTGCGCTCACGCTGAAGCATGAACCTGCAAGAAACCTTCACAAAAAACTCAATTTTTTATTAAATTTGGGACGTGTGTCCCACCAGGCATGCCAGAATGAAGAGGGGAGAATGGAATGGAAGGTCAAATGATCAAAATGATAATGAAATAAACAAGAAAACCATAAAACATCAAAAGATCATTTTATACCTTTGTTATTTTACCTCTTCCTCAGGTTGAGCCTTCGGTGAGGTTAAATAGCACCTCTCTTCAACTTGATTGGATGGGCTCCTTCTTGATGGATGTGGAATGCTCTCCAAATTCTCAACAAGGTAAGTGGATTGTTGGATTGGATTTGGATTGAAAGATTAAGAATGAATGGATTTGATAGAGGATTATGAAGAGGATGAGAGAAGAAATACACAGCATGACAATGCATGAGAAGTGGGTGATTTGTTAGGAGAATAGGCTCCAATTTATAGATTGGATGAGGCCAATGGAGGGAAAAGATTGATTTGATCATGAAGGATTCAGATTGATTTGAGATAGAAGGCATGGATCAAGGGTGCCTTGGGAAAATAAACAGGAATATAAAGTTCCTTGGGAAAAAAGGAGGAGAAATTTGAATTTCAAATATTAGGAATTAAAAATTCCAAAATAAGGATGCATTGAGGGATTCAAAGAAATTTGAATTTCTTTGAGAGACTCAATGTTGATGTGACATGAGTGGGAATTAAAAATTGAGGGATAATGATAATCATGATTATGAGAGATTCTAGAAGGATTAATTAGGCTAATGAGATTAGGAAAATTGATTTGTAGGAATCACATGACTAGGTTAATTAATTAGAATTAATTAACTGAGTGGGTTTAGAAATTATTGGAGGGGAATTTAGAAGAATAGGGGAATAATTAATTTATTTGATAAATTAATTATTGGACAATAGTGACATGAATAATTAAATTAGATTTAATTGATTCTGAGAGGAATAAGGATAACACAATTACATTAATTAATTATGTTGATAGGCTTAAATTAATCAAATATTAATTTTAGGTGTCTACGTCTCTTAATGTAAACAATAGTGCATATGATGTCTATTGGGTTGAAGGATTAAGGAACAATCTTTTAAGTGTATCCCAACTCAATGACAGAGGTTATCCATTGGAATTTAAGAATGTGTAGCGTCGTAAATTGTACGCACTTGCTAGGGTGGTACAATTTCACACCTAGTTTAGCACCCGCCTTGGCGCATTTTGCATTTTGCATTGCATTTACCCTTTAGCACTTAATTAATTAAATTAATTAGGTCTAAGGTCCTATTTTATCATCTCCCATATCATAAAGTTGGGCCCTTTCATTAAAGTGTGCCCCTTTCATTTTATTCTTCCAATACATCATTTAATCAAAAACCCTAATTAGGTCCTATTTTGAACTTGGGGGCTTGATTTCGGGGGTCAAAACATCTCGAAATCACCTGTAACTTCTGGATTCTCTCTAAAATCATCATATCTGATGGCCCTGAAAATTTGGTGAAAAGTTGTCGGGACCATGGCGCCTGTGCAACATGGTCCCGGACATTTTTCCCGAAATTTTGGGAGCACGATCCAATCATAAAATAAAGCTTAACCCCAAGAAATTGGCGGGATATTCAATCTCTAGGTCAGCCAAAAGTCGAAATTAAGACCTAGGGTTTCATACATAAGAGCTCTCTTTCTTCATTTGAAAGGATCCAATTTTTGGCTTTCAAGGACCTTCTATGCAGCGAAAGAGCAGATCTTTGAAGACTTCAACAACATTCAACATTCCTCTATCAAGCACTTATCAAATTCATTCATCCACTTAGGGTTTGGAAGACATTGAAGAACAATAGGAAATTACCGACTGAAGATTGGCTTGTACTCCTCCCTTGAGGGTTGGGTATGATTTCATGTTGTTTTCATGTCTTTGCATAAGCTTCAATATATCCTTTATTCATGCTTTAGATCACTTTGTATCTTGATTTAGAGCATTTACATTATCATTTACAAGCAATTAGGGTTTACTTTCTAGGTTGCTCTAGTTTGCTTTCTTGCATTTAAGGACCTTGCACACACACTAGGTTTGCACACACAATACATTTTACAATACAACTTGGCTATTCGTGGAGGTGGAAATCACCGAAGCGGGGGTTTGACTAAGGCAAAACCCTATATAGCCGCCCAAACACCTTTTCAGATATAAGTGCAGGTTTCGGGACTCGGACGACGCCGCAGGTTGCAGATCCGGGAGAAGCAGATTGAGACAGACCTTCATACCAAATTTCAGAGAAAAAGACCAGGACAGGGGCGTGGGGCGCCCTGGTCCTGCCAGGACAGGGGCGCTGGGCGCCCTGGTCCCTTTTGGGTGCCCTGGTCCCTACTGGGCACCCTGGTCCCTGGGACAGGGGCGCTGGGTGCCCTGGTCCGACAGCATTTTCAGCATTTTTGACAGCTTTTTCCAAAGTGCAAAAACAGCAGTTTCTGGAGCAGTTTTAGGGGCAGAATCAGGACAGTGGCGCCCGCGCCCCCGTCTCGAACATTTTCAGTCAGATTTTAACTCCGGGTACGCATTTTCATTTTTGTCTTATCCTTGTGTTTACAGCTTTCCATTGTTTAAGTTCAATTCTGCAATCTTGTTATTAGTTCATACTTGCACTTTGGGGTTAGGGATTGAACTTGCATCATTTGATCTTCCAATTTCAACAAAGGAATAGAAATCCTAATAGATATCCCATGGCTCTCTCTTTCACAAAAAGAAGTAGCCAATTGTGCGATATCTCTAGGCTCTTTCGTATTCCGTAATGTGTGTCAAAAGGTAGGATTAGGGCATGTTAACCTAGTCTCGCTTTTTCCCCTACACATTTTGGTGAGCCCGACGTGAATCTATCATTGCTTCCTCTTGCATTGCATTTGTTAGATCTAGATCTAGATTTAGTGTGTTTTCATTTCATTTTCATTAAAAAAAAAAAAGAAAAGTGTGTTTCTTTGCAATTTCAAAATGTTAGATTTTTATTTGCAAGATGATCATATTTGTGATGATTATGAGTTAGATGAAGCTTTAGATTAATTTTTGAAACCTAAATATACCAAACCTTCATTTTACCAAAAACTCATAAACCTTGTTACTATGCCATTTAGATGTGATGAGAAAGATAAGTCAAATGGTTCCTCTCAAGGGTACATTCCTATCAACTCTTCCACTGAATCTAGTAACATGGTTGTGTTCAATAATCCCCTCTATGAGGAATTATCTCCTTTTGAATCAAAAGATAAACCTTTTAATAGATATGATCATGCATTATTGGATGATGACCTTGATGACTGTGTGGCTTTTAAAAAACACTCCCTTCATGAGGATCCTTTTGTGCAAGAAGATGACATTATCCCTACAATCCCTAGTGATGGCCTTTCCTTTTCCAACAAAATTCCCACTAGAGATGATGAATTAATGATAAATGTTTACCCTTCTCCTAAAGTTTGTCTTACCCATAAGCATCCCTTAGAGAAAGAAGATGAAATAATAAGAACTTTCCTTAATTCTCTCTCCCCTAAAGATCATATTGAACATATTTTGAGGAAAGAGGATGAGTTTAACACATCTATTGATGCTCTCCCTTCTAAGGATGAGGAATTAATAAACAATGTTATCTCCTCTCCCGAAATTGACAATATTTTAAACATTCCTTTCAACAACCTCACTATTTGGGATGAACCATTAGAAGAAGGTATAGATTATTCTCTACCCCTAGCCAAAGGGGATGAAATCAAGATTGGAAATTCCCTTGATAGTTTCTCCCCTTCCTTGAATCTCAATTATTCTCCCTCTAAAAATAAAGCATCTCCCTCTCCTCAACTTGGTTCTACTCATAAGGAAACCCTAGTTCAAAGCAAGATGGTTAACATTTCTTTCAAAGATCTCCCTCTCAAAAGTGAGACTTTAGAGAGTAGTGTTGATCCTTCTCCTAGAGAGTTTATTCCCCATGTAGATCCTTTGATGATAGAGGATGATATGACCTTTCCTCTTCCTACTAGAACATCAATGCTTACCCCTTGTCTCTCTCCTAAAATTGATTTAATCCATGATAAGATTTTAGTGCAAGAGAAGACTATCAATAATTCTTCCAACACTTTTGTTCATTCCTCTAAACCATCCTCAATCAATTTGATACATGTGAATGAGACACCTAACAAACCTCTCTTCACTGTCCAAGGTGCTTGTCCTTCTCAAAATTCTCAACCTTTAAATAAGCCTATCTTAGTGGTTCAAGGTGGTTATGCTAATGATTCTTTTTGCACTCCTAAGAAACCCATTATTACTGTGCAAGAAGGTTATTCTTCTAAGAGCCCTTATGAGTATGCTAAGCAACTAACTAGAGAGAGTTATCATGCGGTTGCTCATACCTATAACACAAGAAACAATAGGCAACCTAGTCCTCCTCCAGTTATCCCCACTTCACTTCCTCCTTCCCAACCTATTCTTCCTCAAGCGCCTCGTATTTCACAAATGCTTAGTAAGGACTATGATCTCATAGAACAACTTAAAGCTACCCCTACTAAGATATCCCTTTGGGATTTGATACAAACTTCTTCTATTCATCATGGAATGTTACAAGATGCCTTGAAAGATTTGAATGTTCCTCCACCTAATATATCTAGTAATATAGTGTCTTTGGTTAACTCTGTGATGAATCCTAAAGCTCAAATTGTGTTTACCCAAGATGAGTTGCCTACTAGTGAAATTCAACATCAATATGATCCCTTGATGATTGTGGTTATCATAAATGACACTGCTATAAGACGAACACTGGTAGATAATGGCTCTGGCCTTAATGTGTGTAGCATTAATCTATTGCATAAGATGAATGTGGATACATCTCTTATTGAGCCTGACTCTCATCCCATTCGAGGCTTTGATAATGTGGCTAAGTCTTCATTAGGTATTATCACCTTACCCGTCACAATGGGACCTGTTACTTTGCCTACTCCTATCCATGTTATGTCTGGAAATCTAACATACAACTTGTTATTAGGGAGACCCTGGATTCACAGTATGCAAGTTGTCCCCTCTACATTGCATAGACAAGTTAAATTTATTTATAACAATAAGACATATACCTTGATAGGTGATACTAAACTTCAGGCTTGTTTGCAAACATCTACTTCCAAAGGGAGTTCTTCTAAGCCTTCCTCTTCTAGTGATGACTCGTTAAACAAGATACCTATGGATGAATCATCACCCTCTAATAATCAAAATTCTTTGGATGAGCCTAAAGCTCCTGAAGAAGATCCTTCTGGACTTGAGTCTACACATGAAAAGGCTTTTGATCCTGAGAAGGTTCTCGCGGAAGACGATTGGGGATCTCTTGATTTTAATCCCACCTTTGTAGGTGAATATAGGGTTCCTCCTAGAGATCTTAAAGGTAAAAAGAAGGAAGAAACTAGAGATCAATCAGTCTTACCTGAATCTATGAGCAATAATTTTGTGGCCGCTTCTCAAACTTCTTCTCCTCACACCTCTAATTATGAAGAGTTTGATTCTTTGTCTTATGAAAAACCACCTTCTCTTCCTGAAATGGCTGATCGTTATGGTCGTGGTTTTCGCATTTTTGCTAAGCATGGGTATCATGGAAATGGTTGTGGCGCTCATGAACAAGGGATAAAAGTTCCTCTAGAGACTAATTTTCACAATTATGCCTTTGGACTTGGCTATAATCCCTGCAAATGCACTAAAGCATCTAAAAGACCATCTCTCAATGTGAATGCTATATTTAGTAGTGATGATGATCTCACTTCAACTAAATCATCTTCTACTTCTATCAACTCTCATTCCCCTCGTAAGGAAATCTTGGCAATGAACAAATCTCTTTATGAATCCCCTCAAATTTCTAAATCCAATTATGAATCTTTATCTCCTATTCATCATAAAGTCCTTTCCTCCAGGGATAAGGCTCTAATAAATTACACTCATCCCTCTTCTAAGAGTTCTTGTGACTTTTCTTCTTCAATTTTATACATGTTTTTGATCTCACTTATAGTTGAGCATTTAGCATGTCATATTCAAATACCTCATTCAATCTATCATGTCTTTAAATAACATTAATGGCTATTATGTTGCTCATCATTATGTGACATTAGTAGCTCGTTTATTGGGGGCTCATTGTCATTCATGATGGTACAATGTCAAGTGCAATCATATTTTTTTTTGAAGCAACATAATAGCCTAATTTTCTTGTTCCTATGGGGACAAGAGTGATTTCATATATCTCTTCTTTTGCTTATGTCCAAATCTCTCCCTAGAAGATTGTGTAAGTCCTTCTCATTGAGGCAATGATCTTTCCTTATTTTTATCTAAGGATCCACTTTTTTCCTATTTCGTGGATGGTGTGAACTTTATTACTTGATGTTATTCCTTGTAGGCATTTGTTGTTTGTTCAAGGATTCTCTCTTACAAGAGGTGTAAGTCCTTGACTACAACCTCTTTTGCACTTGGTAAAATACATCTATAATGAATTCACTCTCCTAATTGTGTTAAAAGGAGCGTCATCCTTCATTAAGAATCACTTTCACCTCGCAAAAGAAGGAAGTATTGCATTCTTATTCTCTTCTTTGTCTTATTCTAGAAGATGTTATATTTGTCTAACTCATGGATCACCAATGTGTGTATTCATGCCTTTTTTTCCTTTCTTTTTCTTCTCTTTGCATTTTGTTTCCATGTACATCCTTCATCTTGTGTTAGAGAACTCTCAAATCCTCACACTCTTTGTTGTGTTGAAATTGAGATTTAGTCCTCTTTCTTACCAAATGATTCTCCATTAGTTTTTGATCTCATATCAAATCTTCTTGTGAGCATTTGTCATCAATATCCTTTAACAATTCGAAGTGGTAAACATGATACCCTCTTTCAACTCACTAAAATTAGCAAGCCGAAACAGGGGGGGGCATATAGCTACCCTCGAATTTTCATCACCTTCCTTAGTAAGCATTAGGTGATTTTGTGATCTAACGTGTGTTTTGTAGGGTGCGGTTCCTAACTATGTACTATAGATACCGCTGGGGGCTTCGTTCGACAGACTTATGGATATATCCTTTTTCAAATAATGTTTACTTTTCTGTACTTTAGCTTGCATATGCACGTAGTGTTCATATGACCGCTAAAGTGGGGGCTAAATGTAGCGTCGTAAATTGTACGCACTTGCTAGGGTGGTACAATTTCACACCTAGTTTAGCACCCGCCTTGGCGCATTTTGCATTTTGCATTGCATTTCCCCTTTAGCACTTAATTAATTAAATTAATTAGGTCTAAGGTCCTATTTTATCATCTCCCATATCATAAAGTTGGGCCCTTTCATTAAAGTGTGCCCCTTTCATTTTATTCTTCCAATACATCATTTAATCAAAAACCCTAATTAGGTCCTATTTTGAACTTGGGGGCTTGATTTTGGGGGTCAAAACATCTCGAAATCACCTGTAACTTCGGGATTCTCTCTAAAATCATCATATCTGATGGCCCTGAAAATTTGGTGAAAAGTTGTCAGGACCATGGCACCCGTGCAACATGGTCCTGGACATTTTTCCCAAAATTTTGGGAGCACGATCCAATCATAAAATAAAGCTTAACCCCAAGAAATTGGCGGGATATTCAATCTCTAGGTCGGCCAAAAGTCGAAATTAAGACCTAGGGTTTCATACATAAGAGCTCTCTTTCTTCATTTGAAAGGATCCGATTTTTGGCTTTCAAGGACCTTCTATGCAGCGAAAGAGCAGATCTTTGAAGACTTCAACAACATTCAACATTCCTCTATCAAGCACTTATCAAATTCATTCATCCACTTAGGGCTTGGAAGACATTGAAGAATAATAGGAAATTACCGACTGAAGATTGGCTTGTACTCCTCCCTTGAGGGTTGGGTATGATTTCATGTTGTTTTCATGTCTTTGCATAAGCTTCAATATATCCTTTATTCATGCTTTAGATCACTTTGTATCTTGATTTAGAGCATTTACATTATCATTTACAAGCAATTAGGGTTTACTTTCTAGGTTGCTCTAGTTTGCTTTCTTGCATTTAAGGACCTTGCACACACACTAGGTCTGCACACACAATACATTTTACAATACAACTTGGCTATTTGTGGAGGTGGAAATCACCGAAGCGGGGGTTTGACTAAGGCAAAACCCTATATATCCGCCCAAACACCTTTTCAGATATAAGTGCAGGTTTCGGGACTCGGACGACGCCGCAGGTTGCAGATCCGGGAGAAGCAGACTGAGACAGACCTTCATACCAAATTTTAGAGAAAAAGACCAGGACAGGGGCGTGGGGCGCCCTGGTCCTGCCAGGACAGGGGCGCTGGGCGCCCTGGTCCCTACTGGACACCCTGGTCCCTGGGACAGGGGCGCTGGGCACCCTGGTCCGACAGCATTTTCAGCATTTTTGACAGCTTTTTCCAAAGTGCAAAAACAACAGTTTCCGGAGCAGTTTTAGGGGCAGAATCAGGACAGTGGCGCTCGTGCCCCCGTCCCGAATATTTTCAGTCAGATTTTAACTTCGGGTACGCATTTTCATTCTTGTCTTATCCTTGTGTTTACAGCTTTCCATTGTTTAAGTTCAATTCTGCAATCTTGTTATTAGTTCATACTTGCACTTTGGGGTTAGGGATTGAACTTGCATCATTTGATCTTCCAATTTCAACAAAGGAATAGAAATCCTAATAGATATCCCGTGGCTCTCTCTTTCACAAAAAGAAGTAGCCAATTGTGCGATATCTCTAGGCTCTTTCGTATTCCGTAATGTGTGTCAAAAGGTAGGATTAGGGCATGTTAACCTAGTCTCGCTTTTTCCCCTACACAGAATGAAATGTGCAAAACCTATGGGACCAAAGGTGAACCAATTGCAACCGGCAAGCAGATAAAAGGTAACCTGTTTCACCTGAATCCTAAAGTCAACAACTATTTAATTGCTAAAGTAGACGATAGTTAGCTTTGGCATAGGAGATTTTGTCATATAAATTTTGATAACATTGTCAAAGTGAGTAAGTCAAAGATAGTGAGAGGTTTGTCTCAGCTGGACAAACCGGTAAATGCTCTGTGTAAGGAATGTTAGTTTGGAAAGATGACATCCTCAAATTTTAAGAGAAAATCTTTTTCAGCAGATCATCTATTAGATCTGGTTCATATAGATCTTTGTGGACCCATAAGGACTAAAAGTATTCAAGGTGACAAAAATTTTATGATCTTCACTGATGATTGCTCAAGAATGATGTGGATCAAATTCCTAAAGGATAAGTCAAAATATTTTGGTAAGTTCAAGGCATTCAGGGCCTTAGCTGAAAAGGAAAGTGGTAAGAAGATAAAGTGTCTGAGGACTAAGCAAGGTGGTGAATTCACTTATGTGGAATTCACTAGACATTGTGAAGAAAATGGTATCAAAAGGCAGCTTTTTGCATCGATGACACCACACTAGAATGGTATTGCAGAGAGAAACAATCGATTAGTTGTTGAAGCTGTTAGAATGATGTTAATACAAGGAGGTGTAGCAAAAATTTTCTGGAGAGAAGCTGCCAGCACAATTGTCTACACTATGAACCGGATATTGGTCAAGAGAGGTAAGGATAAAATCCTTATGAATATTGGTATGGTAGATCACCTAATGTCAGTTATTTTAAGATATTTGGTAGTAAATATTTTATTAAGAGAGGTGACTATGTTAGTAAGTTTGAGGCCAAAAGTGATGAACGCATATTTCTTGGTTACTCCACCAAGAGTAAGGCCTACAAATGTTACAACAACCAGACACAAAGAATAATTGAAAGTGTTGATGTTTGAGTGGATGAGTATGCTAAATTTTCAGGGGAAACCAGTGTGGAGAAAAAGGAAGAAGATCTTTGCATTCTATTTTTTGAACCAAAACTGGTAAAACTTGAAACTGGTAAAGAGAATGCTATTATACCAATTCAACCAGAACAGGTAGATTGATAAGAAGATGATGATAATGAAGAAGAAGAACCTGAAGATAATGATCATGTAATTCCAAGGTATGTGATACTCAATCATAATCCTGACCATATTATTGGAGATAAATATGCTGGAGTGTTAACCAGAAGAAGAATTAGAGAGAATTATTGCATGATATCCACTATTGAGCCTAGAACAACCAAGGAAGCATTTAGAGATGATCATTGGATCAAAGCTATGGAGGAGGACCTTGATAAAATTAAGAAGAACAACACATGGACCCTAGTACCCAGACTGGTGAATAAAAATATGGTAGGTACTAGGTGGGTATTCAGGAATAAACTAAATGAATATGGAATGTTAGTCTGAAACAAAGATAGATTAGTATGCAAAGGTTATGCATAGGAAGAAGGAGAAGGCTATGGTGAGACATTTGCACCAGTTGCTAGACTAGAAGGTGTTAGGACTTTACTTGTATTTGTAGCACATAAGGGATTCAAAGTATATCAAATGGATGTGAAGTCAATATTTTTGAATGGAATACTAGAAGAAGTATACATTGAGCAGTCAGATGGTTATGCTTTGATTGATGAAAAAGACATGGTATGAAAATTGCACAATGCACTATATGGTTTGAAGAAAGCACTAAGACCATGGTATGAAAGGTTAAATTCACACCTAATGAAGATATGTTTTCAAAGAACCAGTGAAGATAGAAACATATATCTCAAATCTGAAGGAGATAAGATACTGGTTAACTAGTGAAGTGTTTGTAGATGATATCATATTTGGAGGCAATGATGACATGAGCAATGACTTTGCGAATGAGATGAAAAATGAGTTTGAAATGTCTCTAGTTGGAGAGATCAAATTCTTCATAGGTTTGCAGATACAACAGACGAAGAGTGGTATTTTTATCACACATTCTAAATATGTGAACAAGGTATTGAAGACATTTCGAATGAGTAACTGTAAACTAGTTGGGCACCAATGGTTATAGGTTGTAAGTTGTCTAAGGAGGTTGAAGCCACATCTATTGACGAAAAGGAGTACAGGTCAATGATAGGGAAATTGCACTATGTTGTTCACATCAGACTGGATATACCTCATGCAGTTGGTCTAGTTGCCAGATTTTAGAAGAATCCAAATGAGGCAATTTTGATAACAACCAAGAGGATATTTAAATATTTGAAAGTTACTACTGACTATGGTTTATGGTATCCATATGTAGGTAACTTTTATTTGAAGGTTTATACAGATGCAGACTTGATAAGTAATGTTGATGATAGGAAGAGCACAACCGATGGTGCATTTTCTCTTCGAGGAAGACTTGTTTCATAGAGTAGCAAGAAGTAGAGTTGTATATCATAGTCCACTGTTGAAGATGAGTATGTTGCAGCTTATATGAATTGTACCCAAGCTATCTGGATGAAACACATTCTTGAAGGATTCAAGTTGAAGATTTCAAAACTGGTAAAGAACTAATGCAACAACAACAATGCCATTAATATTTAAAAGAACCTTGTTTTGCATGCACAAACCAAGCATATTGAGCTGAAATATCATTTCTTGAGAGAAAAAGTATAGAGTAAAGATATTTTATTGGAGCATGTTTCTACCAAGGAGAAACTTGCAGATATCTTTACTAAACCTCTGCCTATGACTACTTTTGAGTATCTTAGAATTCAGCTAGGGGTTGTGCCCCTACATGAGGTCAATTGAGCATGATGTGAAATTCATCAGCCCTAGAGCTAATTACAAAATCTTACAGTAGGATTGGTGTAGAGTGGAAGTTATTCCATAAGGGGAGCATCATGTTGTGGATTGATATTGCAAAATCTACAACATGATGTTGTAGATTGTTATTCTATAGGGGGAGCATCATGTTGCAACATCAATCTGCTATAAGATTGTGAGAGTGCAGATTGATGTTGCACTCTCATGTTTTACTTTCACTTTGGCATTGCTATCAAAGGGGCAGAAGAACAATATGATTGAGTAGATGATCTATATGATTGATAGAGACAATATCTATAGCTAGTTACTAGCTAAAGACATCGAGACTCAGTTGAAGGAGAGTACATGGAAAAATGTAAACCAAGATACCTATTCACAATAATAGCAATCAAGGGTATTGATACTTGTATTTCCATCAATGCCAAAGGGGGAGATTGTTGGCATTTGCATGAAAATTGCATTGATGAACTTTTATGTTGTCATTGATGTCAATTTTAACTGATAATGAAGTTGTTATAATGTTGTTTTCTAACTGGTATTACTAGAGAAGAAGTGAGATCAATGGGTAAACCCCACCTATTGATATGATAAGCCCTAACCAATGGATTTTGGTGAATCAATTATATTAGTTTATGATCTAATGATAAACGGTAATGATTATGCCACATATGAATGTTGTATGAGAAGAGTATCAAAAGGTTTTTGGCACGTAGAGATAACGATTTTTATCTTGTGAATGAGAAAGTTCATTGCATGTAATGGAAGCTATGTGATGAGTTATAGAGTTCGATGAAGCAATGATGAAGGAGCGGTCAAGGATATCTTGAATGATGTACATTGATTGGTATGTAATCCAACGGTCATACCTCAACCAATTTGTTTGTAATCTCTATGAGTTTTTTAGGTTTGTGATGTGTTACTGACCTATGGTTTTGTTTATAAGGTCAATGAATTATTTTGTTGAAGTGTTGGAAATTTGTGATTGAGAGTAAGAGAGTGTGGTTGCTGAACTAGATGATGTATCTATAGTTTGTGTAAAGGTAGATAGGAGCATGAAAAGGATATGAACAAGAAAACATAGTTCTATTCAAATAGATCAGCAAATCCCTATTGTTCTCTAACAATTACAACAGTCAAATCCCCTAACTAGGTCAGCTCTAAAAAGCAAAGTGTTATCTAAATCCTCTAGCCAAGTGATCCATTAGCTTGGATTTCAAATCCTCTACCGAGGTTACTCCTAACAAGGTATTGCTTCTAATAGGGCATTATAGTCAATCCATTAACCGAGTGGTCCCGAACAAGATTTGTTCTTAATAGGAATTTTGTAAAGCTTTAACAGGATGGGCTCCTAACAATGCGAACTTTAGAAGAGTTCAGAATACTTGTGGGTATTCATCCCCAGCATGGTTTTTCCCATTTTGGTTTCCACGTCAAAAATATTATGTCAAGTGGTGAATGCTTTTGTGGTTATGTTTACTATGGTTGAATTGCTTAACTACTAAATCCACTTTGATATGTTATGTTAACCGACAACAATCTGAAATATATTTTAACTACTATTAGAAAAGTATTTGAATGATTCAATTAAAAGGTTTTGAGAGTTTCAAAGATGTTTTACTATGAGTCTGTTATAACTGTCAACTGGTTTAACTTGTCAGTAATATTGCATTTGAAGTTCAGTGATTAAACCAGTCGGTTTAGAGTTTTCTTTGAGAGGTTGTTTTTGTTTGGTGAACATTTATATCAGTTTTCTATCTACTAATTCACCCCCCCCCCCTCAGTAGTTGACCAGATCCTTATTCTTTCATCATGCCATCAAAGAAAACATATGAATGCAAGTAAGAAATATAACAGATCTTTTTATTACAATATCTACCATACAAATACATCATGAAAGAAGACATGCAAGTGAACAAAAATGGAACCTAGATTGAAGGAGAACTTGTTGTATAACTATCTCCAAATATCCCCCTAATCTTCTTCAATCCTTCATTGTAGCTTGGTGAGTATTCTTCAAGAACAAACTTAAAAACAAAACTCTACAATGAAATGTGGCTATAAAATTCTACTACTACTAACAAGCATCTACAAGAACTTGAGAAATTACTTTTTCACCCAAAATAAACAATGAACTCCCCCTTTTTGAAAATATTGTATTCAATATATAGAAAATGAGAGAAATTTCCCACTACAAGAGAATTAAATGATTCACGTATTCATTTTTTTCCAAAATAATTCTATGCAAAAGAGCAGTTTACATGCATATTAAATTTGAATTTGAAATTCTTTCATGCAAGGCATATTCCTTACAACTTGTCATAGTGCCGGTTACTTTTGACCATGCATTTTGAATTCAAAATTTGTTTCTAGAATCTTCTTATTTCTCCTACACCATGTGCTCAATTAGAATATTGAGAAAAATAAATAATTTCCAAGTAAATTATGACCTTACATGTGAGTCATCACTATTCATTCTTCTCCCTTTAAAATATTTCAACCATATTAAATTTATAACTTCTAACTAACATTATTCTTAAAATTAATAATAATAATGAAAGTAATAATAATAATAATAAGCATAACAAGGTCTAAAAGGAGGGTTATGACATCCTTCCCTCCTTAACTTGTGTATCGTCCCAATGCATTTATTTAATATAATCATAAAAGGAGTTGTAGTCTGAGATAAGTCTAAGAAAAAAAGGAATAATTTCTTTATCTCAATGGTGTCCTCCTATCTAGCATTCTTCTCATCATATTGGTTCCTTGCATCTTGCATCAACCAACCTCTCTTTTTTTCTCAATTGCTATTGGTTCCCCTCCAAGACTCTGAATGGTTCTATCGTTCTTCCCCCTCATTCATATGACGATAATTACTTTCTTCATCAAACCTTGGTAAATAAGTTATCCTATTTGTTGATCATTTCCACCATAATTTCCCCTATTATTATTGTATCCATCGCTTTGATTGATTAGGAGGTGGCCTGCTTTTAGATTTATTAAACTCTGAATACTTGTTTGAGTTCCACTTGAATTCATGCTTCCTTTCTTGATTTAAAGATTTCTCAATTACTTCCTTCATCAACTTCTACCCTTATGTTTCTATTCAACCCAAAATAAACTTCCTAGTTTATCCCTTCTCATCCTTTTGACACATAGGTACATACTTAATAATTTGGTGAACTTATTTCCAAGTTTAAAAAGTTATGTCAATTTCTCATCAAAAATAATTGTAATGGCCACCTTTTATGAAAATGGTGAACAAATTGATCTGATGTGATTATATCTTCATTATACCCTTTTGTTACTTAGTATTGGTCCACCAACTAGTGGCTTCTTTGATAAGTTGATAGGGACCCCATAATGCCTTAGTTGTTTCACTAATGTCATTTAGATCAAATTTTTATTCAACCAATATTCTGCTCCTTCCACCAATTTTCTTTTCATCTAACTTAGGTGGGGTAAGTTCCTTCAAATCCTTAGATAGATCCAACATATCATTTTCCCTTTAATTATCCATCTCATTTTCTCGATCATTGCCTAGATCCTCATTTTAAGTCCCACTTCTCTTTTTTCAATGTTGTTCCTAATCTTATCTATTTGCTCAATTAATATGTTGATTATAGCTTCGACTCTCATTGTTTATTCAATCCTTGTTCTTGTTGATTTCCATCATTGATAACTTCTATTTGACTCCTTGTGGTAGTATGATTTCCTCTTCCACTTTCCTTACCATCTAGGTCTAACTTGAAATTAAAATTTATTATTCAATCAATTTATCTCTACTACTTCTAGCTACTTCCAAGATACTCTTCAATATTGTATAAGTTGAAGTGAGCTCAAGGCCCAGACTTGAACCTTCACTCTGATATCACTTGTAATAACCTAATCCAAAAATCTCAAATAAATTTTTTTGATTGATGTTTACTTATTCCCACTTATTCTTAATTTTGTTTGATTCAATCACATACTCTAGGCATCTATCCAAACAGGATAGGCATACATACAGAATAAGGGGGTTTCTTCTATCTAATTCAGAATAGGAATCTACCCAAACACAGTAGGCATCTATTCAAAGAATAGGAAATGCTATGGCTAGAGACTTTAGACTCATTGGGACCATCTAGGTGTTGGGTCACTCTCTAAAGACTATACTCCCCTACTAAGAATGCACCGAGGTCACCATCTTTAGGAGTATATAAAAAAAGCTAAAAGTAAACAAGCTTGAGTATGCATTGAATTACTTTTAGTCTTCCAATCAGTGTTACTATACCCTTTGATTGAAGGACCAAGGAACTTTGAAAAAAAACTTGATCAACTCATGCTTAACCAAATCCTAATCCCCATTCCCCAACGCCTGAGTACAAGGGACAACTTTATCCCTAGACTACCTACATACCCATTTTGGCAAGGGATCAAGGCATAGAGTATGTAGTTTTAGTTTCTAACTATGGTTTAATGTAAACTATATGGTGAGTATGCAACCCTTTGTAGGGTCAATGTCCCAGATAGTTTCTTTGTAGTTGCTACCCACGATGGTAGCTCTATAAAAAAAATGCTCAAGGTGGCCTTCTGCTTGTGCCCTAAAATAACTAATCCTATTTCCTATTAAATACGTCACCCTTAATCTATTTTCATCCACTAAATTCCATCAAGATAAAATAAATATTCCAAAATCATCACTCACAACCAAACCCTAAAGGTGGTTTTCTAAGGTTATCTGAGCGGATGTAAATCTATTTAAGATTTATCTTTTTAGATTATTGATTCAAGGGGGATTACCTATCCCTTGTAAATAACCCTTATTACTCCCTAGAAATTTAGAGGGACGATGCCAAAGATGTTGTTGTTGCATCTTTGTTAGGCATTAAGTGTAGTAGTTCAACATGACAACATTACCCGTATTCATGACCTAGAGGCACCATAGATACCAAACACTGCTGAGTTTTGATTTCATCTTCTCTTGTTTATTTGTCTAACTAGGAATTTACCTTTTAATTCATGAATCTTATTTTAAGCAATATACTAATACAATCATGAAAATGAAACTATGATATACAAGGAGTTTTTGCTTGAAAACTTATAAAATTATAACTTATGAAAAAGATTGAAATACTTCTTGAAAGGTACTAAATTGCTTAAAGAAAATCTAATGCCTAGGTAGAAGGACTTTAGAAATCAATTTTTAATACTTGATTGGAGGAAAAACGAAAAAATTTATAATAATAGGCTCAAAAGTAACTGCATTATTAATAACCCACTATTTCTTCCACTTGAAGCAACATAAATTTCATCTTTAATTAGTTTTTTCCATGAATGATAACCTTTATGAATCCTAATGCTTGAAAGTTACTAATTTTCTTAAAGAAAATTAATTTATCTAATATTACTTGGAAATAAAATTAATATTCACTTGTTTGAAGGAAAAAGAAAATATCTATTAAAAAAATGCTTTAATAAACACAATACTTTTAATCACTAATTGTTCAAAAATAAGATTAGAAGAGAGTCTAATGCTTGCTAATCAACTAAAATAAAGACCCTAAGCAATTTTAATAAATATTCCTCTAGTTTCTTTAGAACCAATGTCAATTGCTTACAAGATTTGAAGAGATAACAAACTATTTCTTCCACTTGGAGTAATGTTAACTTTATCCTTAGATATTTCCTACATATAACAACTTCTTCAATTTCAAATTCTTAGAAGTGAGCTAATGCTTTCTCCTAAAACGTACTTCAATTAAAATTTATTATTTTACTCTTGAAGTGATCATGGGGAGGTTTTCTTGAAAACTCATTTTGATAATGATAGAACCCAATAATCTTAGAACAATGAATCCTAACTTTATTCAGCTTCGAGGGTAAGTTTCATTAGATAATTTATAAATTAGAGATAAGTATTAAATTTGAGGTCCGCAAGCTAAGTCGGGTTTAAGAATCTCACGTAAAATATTTCAACCTTTGTCACACACATTTACTAAACTATTTTGGTTTTCAAATAAAATTTATATTTACACCGTGATTAATACAACTATTCTTCCAAAATAGACTATACCCTTTAGATTGTATAAAAATCATTTCTAAACTTAAATGTTAATCAAATTTATCTATACTAATTACTTGCAATATAAAAGTAACTTCTCCTTTACTAGCCCTATGTTTCTTTATAGAAAGAAGGTAAATTTTTTTAACCATTAATAGAAATGGCCATCCTCTATGCCTCAAAATCTAACAAAGAAATGAATCAAATATTTGACTTCTTGGATTGAAGTAAATTCATATTTTTTGAAATACATGAAGAGTACTATGATCTAAGAAAATTTACATAGTAGGTAAATTCTTTCATCTATTAATACTTCCACAAATTTAAATATACAAAGGGGTAGTTTCAAAATAAAGAAATTAAATATTTGAAATGTATTGAATGTTTTGGAGAAATCCATTTACTACTAGATTCTATTTTAGACTAAGTAATGAGGGAGAATCCAATACTTAGAATAATATCATTGCTCCAAAAAGCTTCCCAAGATGCATGAAAGCAATGTTAGTTCCCTTTCTTTTGTTTTCCTTGAGTCAACTATTTTATTTAATAAGGATATTTAACTATTTTATCTACAACCTAAGAAGGATTATTTCAATATAATAAATCTCTTAATGTTCAATTATCTATTTTAATTCCATAAGTGTAATTTGACCATTTCGCCTTATATAATATTTAACCTTTAGAAACCCCTAAGGTTATTTTCCCATCTTTCAGGGAGATAGTGAAATCTTTATAGATAAAGTATTTATTAAAAAGAAGGTCCAAACTTACAACTTAAATTTCCATATCAAACTCTTTTATCATGAGTTACGCTTGTTGTCCTTCTCCCTAGGAAATTTATTACCACTTTAGTTTTTTTCTTTAATAATATATATTACACTTAAGAATAAATCCTTAGATTCTAAATAAATTGAACAAATTTTTAACTATTAAAATTATTTGTAATGCTTAACTATAAATTAATTCAACTAATAAGAATAATTTTTAATTTTTTAAATGTGTAAATTAATCCTAATTATACAAATAAATCTTTTCTAACAGCTTAAATATAAAAAAATTCCAACAAAATAATCTTAAAAAACTCTGATTGTTTCCTTTACCTTTAATAAAATAATTTTAATTATTAGTAATAAATTTTAGTTATCTTTAACTAATAAAATCATTTTTGACTAATAAACTCAAATAAATATTTTTTTTCATTATTTCATAACACTCAAAAATTAATTTACAATCTCAAAGTTACAAAATAAAATAAATTTCAGAAAAATAAATTTAAAAAAAACCTTTCTCTTAACATAATATGAGAGGGTACTAAAAAGAATTCTTTAGAATAAGGAAACAACAAAAAGCATTTTCTTTTAATGATGGAAAAATAAAGATGTAATTATTATATTTGACAATCATAAAAAAAGGGTATATATATATATTCTTAATGGATAATTCGGAGATAATAGATGAAGGTAGATGAGTATTCTAGAGATAAATAGACAAAGATATTTGAGAGGTAGAACTCAAAAATTTTACTTTGAGAAATGAATATTTTTTATAGAGAGAGATTTTCACTAATTTCACTTTGAGAAATAAAAACAGATTTCACAGATTTCATTTTGGGTATAAAATATTTCAAAAAATTTCATAGACAGATAGCTTTTCACAAATTATACTTTTCAAAGACAAATTTTCTAGAGAAATAAACACAGAGATAAATATATATATATAGTTTTAGAGACAAATTTTCAGAGAAATAAACATAGAGAATTTCTAGAGATAAATATTTCCTAGAGAATTTTTTTTTTAGAGAAATAAACATAGAGATTTTCGAGAGATAAATATATTTTAGAGACAAATTTTTTAGAGAAAAAACACAGAGATTTCCCAAAGAAAAAATATATTTTTCACAGACAATTTTTTTTCTCGAGAAATAAACACGAAATATATATATTCGTAGGGATATATATACACCTTTTAGTGATAAATTTTCACAGAGATGAATAAGCAAAAATATATGCATTTCACATAAAAATATTTTATTTATTTTTCATTCCTATTTTGATTTTAAATCTCTTGGGAAAAAGGTAACTTTTGAGGAGAAAAATGGAATCAAGGTAAAGGGAATAATAGATTTTAACAATATTATCATTGCATTTATATTTTGAAAGAAGTCTACTGATTATAGGCAAATTATACAAACTTGTTTTTCTATTAGCATATAAATTCTTCTATCAAAATTTGAACCAATGAAGGGATTTTTTTTTAGGAAAAGATGTTTTATTTTTTTGCTACCCAAATTTATGATAGGAAATGCATATGAGTGAATAGAATTTTCTCTTCCTTCAAAACCATGAAGCCCATTACAAAGAAAACCTATTCATGCAAGTAAGAAATATAAGAGATCTTTTTCCTATAATATCTACCATACAAATACATCATGAAAGAAGACATGCAAGTGAACAAAAAAGGAACCTGGATTGAACAAGAACTTGTTGTAGAACCATCTTCAAATCTCCCCCTAATCTCTTGCAATCCTTCCTTGTAGCTTGGTTAGTCTTCTTCAAGAACAAACTTAGAAAAAAATTCTAAAATGAAATGTGGCTACAAAATTATACTACTACTAACATGCATCCACAAGAACTTGAGAAATTACTTCTTCACCCAAAATAAACAATGAACTCCCTCTTTTTAAAATCTTGTATTCGATATATATAAAATGAGAGTCATTTCTCACTACAAGAGAATTAAATGATACACATATTTATTTTTTTCCCAAAATAATTCCATGCAAAAGTGGGGGTTACATGCATATTAAATTTAAATTTTAAATTATTTGATATAAGGCATATTTCTTATAGCTTGTCATAGTGGCAGTTACATTTGACCATGCATTTTGAATTCAAAATTTGGTTCTAGAATATTCTTATTTCTCCTACACCATGTGCTCAATTGAAATATTGAGAAAAATAAATAATTTCCAAGTAAATTATGACCTCACGTGTGAGTCACCACTATTCAGTCTTCTCCCTTTAAAATATTTCAACCATATTAAATTTATAGCTTCTAACTAACATTATTCTTAAAATTAATAATAATAATGAAAGTAATAATAATAATAAGTATAACAAGGTCTAAAATGAGGATTGTGACACTATTGTTGTCATTCTATTGTTAATAGTTATTTGTGTTTTCTCGGGTCAATGTCTATTTTTTCAATAACACATGTATCGACAATTTCCCACTAAAGGATATGCTTGACATAATTTGCTCCTTTTTAAAGTTATTTTTTCACTTCTTTAAAAACTAATTTCATGGGAATTCAAAATTTTAATTGTATTATAATATTTGATATATCAATTTAATAATTTAATTCCAATCATATCTCTTTTCAATATTAAATTTAATATATTAAATTTTATAATATTTCTATTATATAAATTTTACATTAAAGTTATTTTTATTGTATTGTTATAGATATCTAAAATATTTTATGTAAATTTGATACTTATTTACACAAAAAAAATATTAATGTTTTTAATTATATTTAAGCATAAAAATATTAGAATATGTAAATTATTCTTTTTGTTTATTTTAATTTATATTTTTAAATATAAAAGTTAAACTTTTAGCTTGAACAACTTTAATAGAATTTTTTTAAAATATTTAATTTGTAGTACAATTTCAACTTTTAAATTTATTTTATTTTAAATTAATTTATCTATATTTATGTTCAATTTTATAATAAAATTTTATTTTTTCTCTTTTTCTCTCCATCACTCTATGGCCATATTTTTTCTACAATCTATTTCTCTCTCTATATATATCTCTCACATCTCCTTCTATATTTTTGTTCTCTTTGTATCTCTCTCCACGTCTCCCTCTTGTTCTCTATTTCAGTCTCCATCTGCATATCTCTAACTTTCTCTCTAACTATTGGTAGGAACTTGATGCATTGCACCTCTTGTTATGATTTATGTTTATTGTTAGAACATGCGCATGGTTTACATTAAATTTATAGATCCATTAACTTATGTTTACCTCATAATGATTATGCTATGATAGTTTGATTGTGAATATTATTAATATGATTTATTTTTTGTAAAAGAATAAGTTAAAAGAAGTTATAAGTTCCTTGTTATTCATTTTCATAAATAATTAATTTTTGTTGTTAGAAAAAGTTTATTAGTACTTTTACTTTAGCAATATCCTATGTTAGTAATAAACAATTGCTTGACTTTAACAAGGGATGTGATGCATCAGCCATATTTATTCTTTCTTCTTTTCTAATTTATACTCTAAACTAACCACACTAGTGGCGGGAACTACATTGTGTCTCTTTTTTAATATTATCATACATAATAATTTTAATGAAACATTTTGAGATGTCATGTGAATTCCAATTTAAAAAAGTACATGGATTTTTACATTTTTTTTTTCAGGTGCAATACTGGGGGAATATTTCAAATTTAAAAGTGTAGATTTGCAAAGCAGTTTCAAATTTTATTTTTTAATTTAATTTCACATTTAATTGTTTCAATGGGCTCCTACATATGTTCTTGGGCCTCTAAATTAGGTGCCAAAAATTTCATGGCCTAAAATGGAAAAGGAAGGCTTGTATGCTCAAGAGAACTTATTTTTCATTTGGAGTACATTATGTTCAATCCTTGTTGGAATTATCAATTATTTTGGGTCAATTTTGGTGATGTTTGTTAGTAAGGTGACCATAATTATTGTGAAGCCAACAAGGTAGTTTTCCATCTATAATTATATATTCTTTTTTATTATGTTATTTATTTTTATACAAAATAAAATATTTAGTTAATTGAATTATTAAATGTGTTATATTTTATATCAAATATATATATGTGGATATGTGCACAAAGATAGTGGTCAGAAAAGTGGACACTGCCTTAAAAAACATGAAAAAAATAAGTGGTGCATACGTGGTACTAAAATTTGAAATCATACACGCTTAGGTTCATTGTTCTTGAGCCTAAAAAATATATCGTGTATGCGCTCATAAGCCCTAAAAAACCGCGTACGTGGTACCTGTCAATTTTTTTTATTTTTAAAAAGGACTAGGTATTATCTTCCCCATGACTGTGAAGTTTTTTCTTCCTTTTTCTCCACAAAACCGCGAACAAGCTGCCAGATTTCTCCACCAAGCACTATGGATCAAGGTTACTTCTTTTTTTTTTTTAATCTTTATTTCTCGTTTATTCAATTTGTTTTACATTTTGAATTTAACTTCATTCATTTTGATTAGGTATTTTTATGTTTTATTTCAAAAATCAGATTCTGATAATCCACAACAACAACAACAACAAAAAGCACCTCCTAAAATCCCCGAACAAAACCCACAAGATACACCTCTAGTTCCTCCTTTTGACCATACACCTGAAACACATGAGCAATTGATTAATCAGTTAGGGTAAAACACATCTAAAATAAATAGATTGATTAATAAATTGAAAAAATCTGAGCTTGAGCATCATAAATCCCTCGCCACTAGCCTAGAAGCATTAGCTAGTGGTGCCACAGTCATTTACACACAAATTACAAAATGGAGAAGCTTTAGGGATACGTGTTGTCAATACTATGTTGGTGGTTATCATACAAGGGAGTGAAAAACAAAAGTATTAGTAAATAACAAATATGTCCCCTTTTTGTTGATCCTAAAACTGGTCGTTCATTAGCATTTAATGCAAAGAGATTTCTCATACATTGGTGTACCATTGTGTAGATGAAGAAACTTTTTTTGGAAGAGGTGGTGGATGGTCTTTGATGATCCACCTTGTAATAAATACAAGGTGCCATTGTATTTTTTGAGAAAAGTATACTATGAGTTTGTCCTCAATGTGTTCCATGGTAGAGGTGGTGACTCTTCCCAAGATCGACCTAGAGCCCGTAGGTGATTAGCCCTGGAGAGTCACCGGTCCCTAGCACCCAAACCCAAGGTGCATCAGGCTGTCCCAATAGACCTGAAAGGA
Organism: Cryptomeria japonica; assembly: GCF_030272615.1. Classification (NCBI taxonomy): domain Eukaryota; kingdom Viridiplantae; phylum Streptophyta; class Pinopsida; order Cupressales; family Cupressaceae; genus Cryptomeria; species Cryptomeria japonica. Next base: position 350,379,686 of record NC_081409.1, read on the forward strand.
TCGATGGAGCTACAAAATATTCAGGTAGCCACAAAATTGACTGGTGCCATCATACAACATGGGACACAGCTAGCACACCCTCTTGTATGGGATGATGAGCCATTAGTTGCTCTAGGTGGTGACAAAGAGCCTATTCAGCATATGTGTATCAATTTCTTGGGGGTATTCTTAGGGACAGATGACACAGCTGCTGCAGATGGATCCACATCTCATTCAGACCTACATGGCTGAGGATGTGGTGCTGACAGAGGAGTTGATGGACATGTTGTTTGGCCATCAGCCACAGACACAGGTGTGTTGATTTGAATTCATAGCATTTAATTTATCAGTCACTATAAATTTCTAATTACATAAATGAGTTTTCATTTATAGATTGATTTAAATTGATACAAATAATATGCATTTCAAGATGCAACAACAATATCCCATACTTCTCCCACAGTTACTACAGTTGCAACTTTGATGCTTGAGGTATAAAGTTTGTAATATGTTAAAATAGAATAGTACACTTTGAATTCAAAAAAATTACAAGATATAATAACTAGCTTTAATGCTTTGTCCAATTTTTGGTTTGTAGGTGTTGACAGGGTACTAAATGTCCTAGATTGATGACATAATGCTCTCAGTTATCAATTTTGGCCTACAAGGCTATACGGTATCATATTTGTACACCCTTTTTTATGTATTGTTTTGATGGAATATGCAAGTCATTTCATTTTAGACTTTTTAATTTATGTTTAATATATTATCTATACTAATATCTCATGTTAGTTTTGTGTTTTTAGGATACCTCCTTTGTGCCTAGCCCTCGGACCCTAAGCAATAGAATACCTTAAAGACGCCAAAACATGGGAAGAAGGTAATTGAACATATTTTCAGTTGTATAATTGTTTGAAAATGTTGAAATTGTCTTAGTTGGGATTTGTAGATTGAATAGTGTTTTTTGTCTGTTTTACATGTACATTGGCCATTGAGCTATGTGGATTTGTTGAATGCACTTGATTCGCTTGTGGATCGAGAGAGGCTAGAGGTATGTATCTTTACTTTATTTTCATGATTTCATGATTATATGCACGTGTACATGTGAACTTATAATAAATTATAATCTTATAACTTTTTCATACAAGAAATATCCATAGTTGCTTCATCAATCGCAAGCCCTCCTCCATGCCCTGGAGAAGCATCTCAAGATTTGGTACAATTTTGTTTGATATATTACATTAATTGTTTTTGACCTACAATACTTATCATTATATTATTTGTATTTAATCTTGATCATTTTTTGTATAGGTAACAGTGATAGTTTCTCCATTGATGGTGAGCCATCCTCAGTCCATTGGAGAAGCATCTCAAGCACCAGTACATCATTGTTCTCTATATTATAGATTTTAAGTGTTTTTGATGTATTTATGTTAATACATTGTATTAATTATATATCTAATCTACAATAGCCACCTTCGTAGTTCGGCCATAATGTGGATCCTTTTAAGTTTTTCTTCAAGAAAACTCCTACGAGTGACAAGGAGAGGAGAGTGAAGACATTAGCTCTAACATCAGCCAATTTGGTAATCTACACTTCAATTGCAAAGAAATTATAGTTAAATGCATAGTTATGTTGTTAATTGTGAACTATTTTCTACAAAAGAATTCTAACTTGGCTTTTGAATTGTGGTTTTCCAGCCATCTATAGAGTTGTGTACTGCATCGAAGAGGCTTGATTTTGATGATCCACCACAAGTTTAGGATCATATACTATTAGTTGTGGTCATAGAATGACCAATACATGTAGATATATTATACATTTTTATTGTATATCGATTTGGACATGGCATATGCCACATTTTTGTAATACTTGTATTGACTTGGCATACATGCCTTTTTTTGATATATATATAAATGTTGATATTCGATCCAATAAATGTGTACTGAGTTCAGTATTGTGTATTCGTTGTATTTTGGGTTGCCCTTTTATAAAGTTAATTGATCATTTTCCTATGTAATCAACAATATGAATATAAACAACAAAAATCTATGATATAAAACATTACAATCATGGAATATGATTTGATAAAATTTCTAAAATGTTGAATTAACCTTACAAAACTCCTTGTATTCAGTTAATTATTGTGTATTTGCTATATTTGGTGGCTGCCCTTTTATAAATTTAAATAAATATTTGCCTATGTAATCAGAAATATGAATATAAACTACAAAAATCGACAATATGAATATAAACAACAACATGTGTGTGGTGGGAGAGCACCCTCATGCTTGCAATGGTCAAATTTTGGTTCTCGTGTTTGGGGTCATTTGGATCAAAGATGTAAAATTGCTCAATTGTTGTCAAAGTTATCAAAGTTTGGATTCATTTGGATAAAAGATTTAAAAGTTGCTCACTTGTTTTCAAAGTTGCTCACTTGTTGTCAAAGTTGCTCACTTGTTGTCAAAGTTGCTTAGTTGTTGTCAAAGTTGTCAAAGTTTCAAGATAAGGCAGAATTGATTTGGTTCATCATGTGCACAAACCAATGTCATGAGAGAATCCAAGTGGGAGGGTTTACATTATGCATGATCCTCTCATGCATCCCAAAGCATCAGAGCATCAAGAGTCATACCAAGTGCCTCGAGTCCAAAAACTTCCCAAACTTTGATGGACTATTTCTTCCAATCCAAGAATTATATGATTGATCCATTTGAACCTATGGGGTTTCTTGAGGCTCTTCTACAATGTTCTATCTTGGTTTTTGATTACTTAGAGCCATTTTCAATTGGTAGCATTTTTTCGCCTGCTACAAAAACTATCAGTTTCATGCAATGAAAAGTTGCAAGATAGGGTAGAATTGATTTGGTTCATCCTGTGCATAAACTGACATCATGAGTGCATCTAAGTGGGTAGGTTTATGCTAGGCATTCTCCTCTCATGTATCCCAAAGTGTCAGAACATTGACAGTCATACCTTACCGACACGCTCTCTTAAGTTCCCCGAGTCCAAACAATTGTCAAACTTTGATGAACTATTTCTGCTAATCGAGGACACATATGATTGATTCATTTGAACATGTAGAGTCATGTGAGGCTCTTCTACAATGGCCTATCTTGGTTTCTGATGACTTGGAGCCAATTTCAATTGGTAGCATTTTTTCGCTTGCACCAAAAACTATAAGTTGCATGCAATGCAAAGTTGCAAGATAGGCTAGAATTGATTCGATTCATCCTGTGCACAAATAGAGGTCATGAGTGCTTCTGGTTGGGAAGGTTTATGCTAGGAATTCTCCTCTCTTGCATCCTAAAGCATCATAACATTGAGAGACCTACCCTACCAATGTGATGTACAAGTTGCTTGACAACTTTTTGGATAATTTTTGCTCAAATTATATCTAAACTCAATCTATGAATACTATGACCCGATAATGACTCAAATAATTATCCATGATTATACAATAATCAAGAATTATCATGATTGACCTTATCACATCACATAAACTCAAAACATAGTCACAAAACATAGACACCAAAAATAGTAACAAAACATTGTCAGATATTATTAAAAAATTTGCTTCTAAATATGGTCAAATCAACTCTTGGCTATTTGAATATACAAAAATATGTCTTACAAATCATCTCATGGGATTTTATACAAAATTTGGGATTAGAATATGTGTGATTCAGCTCATCGCCATTTTAATATACAAAATTTGGCATCTAAATATGTACAAATCAACTTATTGCCATTTAAATATACAAAATTATGCCCCTAAACATGTACAAATCAGCTCATGGGAATTTATATATACAAACAATGAATATAGAACAATTCATCGATGATATATACAAAATTCTCAAAATCATTCTACTCTGAACCATAGAATCAATCAAGTGAGCCTTCAGGATTGGCTCTAACCCATATTTTGTCAAGTATTGCCTCATGGTCAGATTCACAAACTTTCCATAAAATCTTGTTATGAGGTCTACCATGATACTTCATCAAATGAATATTTTTTGCAACAACAATGTTAGAAAAATGAAGAATATGCATGTGTATTTAAAAGTTCTCGAACAAACAAACATCAGAATTCTTGATAGGGTATGTCCTAAGCCATGTTCCTATCATGACAACAGACCCTATTAGGTACTCACTATCTTTATGTTAATGATTGTGGTTGTCAATTTTCTTTTAGGCTCAACACAACGACACAAATATTAATCCATTCCTTCTTCATTATTCTCTTCTACAACAACTACATACACATGACCTGTATTTTACAAAGTGATGATTAATACCAAAAATAAAATATGATGTGCAACAAAATGAACCAAAAAGAATACTTGCAAAAACATTAACTCAAAAAATCACTTGAATCCACTAGGGCGGATACATGGTCAAAATCCATTGATATCTCCATCTGACTCAATTATAGTTCTTTGGGAATTTGATATGTATCAATGGGAACCAATAGTCTACAAGACCATTTGTCAACCCACTCTTGTGATTCACATTCTTCCCTGAAACAAGAAATGCATGAATAGAAAAAACATACCATCTATCCCGTATAAATTACTAGTGAACTTGCATTTGAACTCATAAATGAGTGCATGTCACTTGATCCTACAACTTTGCAATAATCTAGATAGTTTCCAATGTTAGATTCAGTGATCAACCAAAAATATCTACGAAACATTGATGTACCTAGATTACCTGCACCCACCATAGAGTTACACCATCACACAGTTGTTTCTACATCTATCAACTCAACACCACCTTCCTACTTCAATTCTTCTCTAGTTAGGGCTCTTTTTACACATGCTCATGCACCATCATGCTCTCCCTTACCATATCCAGGATCAGTGAAATTCCAAAAATATTATACACTGCTTGTCATATGCATCCTTCTCAACCAATAAAACATCCTTGCATTCTTGAATTATGTAGTGCAATTATCTGACCATATTAAGTATCAATTGTATTGTATGTTTCTTTCATTTAAATTATCATAGAAAATTTTAAAGCATCCTTGTACAAACTCTAATGAATGAGTACGATCATCACTTATGTATAAGTGATACTCTCTTACAACCTTTATATCCTCCTTTGTGCTATCATCTGCATGCATGAATGTTATGTGTAAAAAAATAGAAACTTTTGTAGAATGATAATACATAGATTGCACTTCATTTTGAGGTTGTAGTGTATAATTTTAAGCAAAATCAATGATACAGACAATGGTGCCAAGAGGAAATGTGTCCTTACGTAACTTGAATTTCTCATCTAACCATCAAGCTCTATGTGTATGCATTATGTACTCATAAATTAGTTTCTCTTGAAACATTTTCATTAATTTATCTACACATATATCATTTTTCACTAACTCACATCTCTTCAAATATATTCCATCTTTAACTCCATATGTGAATGTCTTGTATTTTCCAAAAGAAAATAATTTCGCACCAATTTCATGTGTGCTCTCCAAATGTACACATCCTGGTAAATATTGCAAACCACCATATTTAGCACAAGAACCTTAGAAACAAGGTATCTTATAATAAATGCACCCATCATGTCTATTACATAGCACACTTAAAATAAATTATCTTACTGACTTAGAAGGTGCTTGTATATTGCATTCCTACAAAACATCGTTAGTGTGAAAAGTAGAGCAAATATGATTAAAAATATCATAGTGCATGGAAAATTCAATATGCATTCTACAACAACACGTGGTGAGTACATGAATAATCTTAATATAAAAAGGTTTTTCCATTTCAAAAAATCTTTGAGAAATTCTTATTTGTGGAAACTTTTCAAGGAATTCTTCATAAAATTTTGTTTGAGTAATATCCAAATAGTGTTTGGCATGTGGCTCATGATTTGTAGACCCAATTCGCCTTCTAACAACATCTCTTTTCTTGGGAGAAACTCTTGTGTTGTCATGCCAAAATTTTTCAATTAATGTTCTTAGTGCATCAACAACAACCTTGTCTTTGTCTAGTTGTCTACCCGAGAATGCCCAAAGAGAATTATTGTTAGGTTCCTCTATTATTTCTCACCTCTATAATGCTTTATTTAATGTTGTTCTACTAACGTTTAATCACTTACTTATTTTTCTTATCAAACAATATTTTTTTATTTTCTTGCTTATTATGGTTGATGTAATGACATGTCAAGTAACATTATAATCTTTAGTACATGATTTTGAACCAAGAGCTTGATATGCATCAAATATATTTCTCACAATATTTCTTTCATTGTTACTTTCAGATGATCTTAGGCCTAGAATTTTCATTGTCTCTCTAAAATTTAAATTTTTAATCATTTGAACAATTAATTGACATCTTGCGGTTTTATTTAAGTTTTCAAAATAATTTTGTCATATTCTTTTAATTATTCTCCTACAAGTTCATTCATTGATTTTATCAGACACTGGCTTCAATATATTCTCATCAATGTCAATTAGATACTTTTGTTTTGTACGAATGATTCTAGGAGGTGTTAAAATCGGTGCATTGTGTACATTCAATTCATCAAATAGAGCAGGTGTATGTTCATCATTTAATTGATTATTCAATATGGTCTCTTCTTCAATTGTATATGGTTCATACAGTAAATCAAATGTCTCTTCTTCAATTGAATTAGGTGCATTATGTTCATTTGGTAAATAGAATTGAGATGTTGAGGATGACATACCTTCTTGTCCCATTGTTCTTATGTCATGTAATTTCTTCATACACTGCCTTTGTCTTTCCTTTTCAGCCTCTCATTGCTCCATCGTTTCTCACTTTTTCTTTCCATTGGTTGATATCGATTGTCCTAAATAAAATAATATTACATATATATATAAACAAATGTTCATAAACAATCAAATAACCATAAATATGCATCTTATTATTATTTTGAATCAAAACTATTAAACAATCACAATAATATTGACATAACTAATAAGAACAATAATTCAATCATTTGAAATCATGCAAAACCAAAAAAATTCACTTACTTCTATGTATAAAATAGTGATAGAAGTGCAGACATAGTTGTAGTAGGGCCTTTGTAGTGGGGCCTTCGATGACCTCAAAAAAAAATTTTGAGGTTGTTGAGGCTCTTGGGCAAATAAAACTATGTCTAAGTATCGCGTACGCGGTATATAAATAACTGCATATGTGTGGTTAGTCTGTAAAATGTTGGCAAGCCCAATGATATATTTTTTTTTACTTTGTACATGCTTAGAACTCATATTTACCACATACAAGCTCCTATGCCTTAAAAAATGTTATGGTAGGGCAGCGAACTAATAGGATTAGTACCATGTATGCGCTATTTGTAGTAAAGAAAATGTGAAGAAAAAGAGAGGGAGGGAGAGGGAGAGGGGGAAAGGAGACAAAGAGAGAGAGAGAGGGGGAGAAGAGGAAGAGAGGGAGAGGGAGAGGGAGAAAGGGAGAGTGGGGAGGGAGAGAAGAAGAGAGAAAGGGATGAGGTATGGAGGAAGGGACAAGGGGAGAGAGGAAGAGAGAGGTAGAGAGAGAGAGAGAGGGAGAGAGGGAGAGAGAGAGAGAGAGAAAGAGGCAGAGAGAGGGGGAGAGAGGGGGATATATATATATACACACACACACACACACACACACAGAGAGAGAGAGAGAGAGAGAGAGAGAGAGAGAGAGAGAGAGAGAGAGAGAGAGAGAGAGAGAGAGAGAGAGATGGAATAAGGAGGAAGGGATAAGGGGAGAGTGTTGGTATTTTCCATATAGATTGCATTAATGATATGTTGTCATTGATGTCAATTGAACTGGTAATGGTATTTATGTTTTTGCTAATATTGTTGTTTTTGATATTGGCTAGTAATCGGTAAGAAGAGATTTGTGGAAGATGTTGTAAACCTGTAGGTTAAGTTTGTGAGATAAACAGGTGAGTTGGTGTAAAGGGTTAAACCTTTCTATGTATTGTAACCAGTAAACCCTATCACCTATTAAACCCTAACCAGTAGGGTTTTTTGGTTTATTATCTGATGAGAGGTAATGATGAAGACATGTGTGATCATTGTATGAGGATATGTTCAAATTGTTTTGGTGCATTTTTTCTTGTCTAGGGAAGGAGAAAAATTGATTGCATTTAATGCACAATGTGTGATCAGTTACAAAGTCCTATGAATCAGTGATCATGGAGTGGTTGAAATTTACTTGAAGAATGTGAAGAGATTGTCATGATTTCTAACAATCAAGATTGTACCAAATTGTTTGTAATCCCGATGATGAGAGTTAGGTTTTTGTTGTGTTACTGACCTAATTGATTTATATTTAAGGTTGATGAAGTTTTTGTAAATGTTGTTGGCAAGATTGGTAGAAAATCTATTGAGTGTGTAGTTGCCTAGCTAGTGAATGGATCTACACTTTGAAGATTGAAACATAGAAGGATCTAATCAAGCAAATGTAGTGCTAGTCAGACAAATAAAAAAAACCTATTATTTTCTAACAAGTACAATAGAAGTAAAATCCTTTAATCGGGAAAGCTCTAACAAGCTTGGTTACTCATTAAATCCTCTAACAAGGTGGTCCATTATCTTGGATTCTTATCCTCCAGCGAGGTTACTCCTAATAGTGTATTGTGCTTTTAATCCAAGCATATTTGTAAATCCCTTAACCAGGTGATTCCTAACCAGAATTAGTTCTTAACATGACTTATTGTAAATCTTTAACATGCTTAGCTCCTAACAGGGTGAACTTCAAAAGAGTTAAGATAGCTATCCTTGTGAGTCCTATCTCACCATGGTTTTTACCTATTAGGGTTTTCCATGTATAAACATTTGTGTCAAGTTGTGAATTCTTTTGTGGATGTGATCTTAATTGTTTATATGGTTAATTTCTAATAAGGCATGTTAAGTAGAAGCATTGAGAGATGAATATGTTGAGTTATGATTATAATGTTAACAAGATTGAATTTTTTTATTGTTAAAGTTGTCATAACAGTTAAACTGGTTGATGTCAAGTATTCTTATGAATATTAATCTTGACTGAGATATGTTTACTTTGTTTGACCGAGTTTGAGTTTGGGAACTTTGTATCAGTTTTTCAATATACTGATTCACCCCCCCCTCTTAGTTTTCTACCAGATACTTATTATTTCATCATACTATCAATTGGTATCAGAGCGACTTAGGTCCTCTTAATCTAAAAGCCTAACAACTTGAGGAAAATATCTTGTAGATCATGATGAAGAAATAAGGTTTGAAGTTCAGCAATGATAACTATAGAATATGGAGTGACAGAATGAATATTTACATTAAGAGTCTTGGTAGTCAGTATTGGGATCATATAGAAAATAAGTATACTACACTTATTGGACCCCTGACTGATGATTATAAAAAAGAACAACAATAAAATTACCAGACATTAGAAGCTATTATCAGTTCCCTATCTGATGCTGAATATGTAGATGTTCATTGTCTTGAAACTACATATGATGTCTAGAAGAAATTAGAAGAGATTTATACCAATGATGAACATGTTAAGATTGGAAAAGAGGAGAGTTTAAGAGGAAAGTTTGACAACATGAGGATGTCTAAAGGTGAGAATATCCACCACTACAGTCAAAGGATTAAAGAGATAGTTGGTGAGATAAAGAGTGTAGGAAGGAAAGTGGGAGATGCCACAGTAATTACTAAGGTACTAAGAACCTTGCTACTAGTCTATGCTATCCAAGTTGCAGCTATTCAGGAGCTAAAATCCATTGACAAGACAAAGGTAACTCTTGACTCTATTATTGGCAAACTTACTGCTTTTGAACTAAATGGCTATGATGGTAGTGTACAGAAATTAGAATCTACATTTAGAGCTTCTGTCTCTAACCCATTTGTGAGAAGAAGTAGAGATATCGGCCATAACTATGAATCAAGATCTAGCAGAGATGTTGAAGATGAAGATAACTTAGTGGAACTTGAATCATTGTTGGCAAAATGACTGTCGAGAGGCATTGGTAGATATAGAGGTAAGATACCTTTAAAATGTTTTGCATGCAACAAGATTGGTCATATAGCAGCAAAATGCCCTAATGGTGAAAATGAATACAAGAGAGACAAATTTAAGAAATATAAGGGTAAAGGCAAGAGAGATTTTCTTGTAGCTATTGATAGTGGTATTACTAATGAAGAATCTGATGATGATGCTAGTGAAGATATTGTGTTTCTAGCTATTAAGGAAGAAATATCATATCAGAAGGCACTAGTATCTAGAATGGATAACTCTGATGATTGGATCATTGATAGTGGTTGTTCACATCACATGATCGGTGATCGGAGAAAATTTCTTTCCCGGAAAGAATTTGATGGCGGTGTTGTCAGATTTGGCAATGACTCACCCTATATGGTTAAAGGTAAGGGAGTTATTTCTCTTAATGGGAAGAGCAGTGCTCACAATGTCTATTGGGTTGAAGGCTTAAAGCACAATCTGTTAAGTATGGCACAACTTAATGACAAAGGATACCCACTAGAGTTTGCAAATGGAATGTGCAAAATCTTTGACAACAAAGGTGAATTGATTGCAACCAGGAAACAGACTAGAGGTAATCTATTTCATGGCAATCCTAAAGTTAGCAACTGTTTGATTGCAAAAATAGATGACAGTTGGCTCTAGCATAGGAGATTTTGTCATATTAATTTTGATAATATTGTTAAAGTAAGCAAGTCTAAGACAGTAAGAGGTCTGCCTCAGCTAGACAAACCGATTAATGCTCTTTGTAAATAATGTCAACTAGGAAAGATGACTTCTTCAAATTTTAAGAGCAAGTCCTTCTCAGCAGAGAACTTGTTAGATTTGGTTCATACATATCTATGTGGACCAATAAGAACAAGAAGAATTCAAGGTGATGAATACTTCATGATCTTCACTTATGATTATTCAAGGATGATGTGGGTCACATTCTTGAAGGATAAGAATGAATCTTTTGGTAAATTCAAGGCATTCAGAGCCTTAGCTGAGAAAGAGAGTGGCAAAAAGATAAAATGTCTTAGAACAGATCAAGGTAGTGATTTCACTTCTACAGAGTTCACTAAATATTGTGATGATAATGGTATCAAGTGGCAGCTTTCTACACCAAGGATACCATAGAAGAATGGTATAGAAGAGAGGAACAATTGGTCAGTGGTTGAAGTGACTAGAACTATGCTAATACAAGGAGGTGTATCAAAAAAAAATTGGAAAGAAGTTGTAAGTACAACTATGTACACAATGAACTGAGTTCTGGTAAAAAGAGGTAAGGACAAAACCCCATATGAGTACTGGTATGGGAGATCACCTAATGTTAGCTATTTTAAGATATTTTGAAGTAAATGTTTTATTAAAAGAGGTGATTACATAAGCAAGTTTGAAGCTAAGAGTGATGAAGGTGTATTTCTTGGATATTTCACCAAGAGTAAGGCCTATAAATGCTTCAACAATCAGACATAAAAAATTGTTGAGAGTGTTGATGTTCGTGTAGATGAATGTCCTGAAAATTCAGAAGGAACCAGTTCTGAGAAGAAGGATGAAGATACTAGCATTTTTCTTTTGGAACCTGAAACTATTAAATCAGAAATCGGTAAAGAAAATCCCGATGTACTTGTTCAACTAGAATAAATAAATTCAGAGGAAGATGATAATGAAGAAGCTAAACCTGAAGAGAATGATCATGTTATTCCTAGGTATGTGAGACTGAATCACAGTCCTTAACAGATAATTGGTGATAAGGATGCTAGAGTACTAACTAGAAGGAGAATAAGAGAGAACTCTTGCATGATATCCACCTTTGAACCTAGAAGTGATAAGGAGGCATTTGGTGATGATCATTGGGTGAAAGCTATGGAGGAGGAGTTAGATCAAATTGAGAAGAACAACACTTGGACCTTGGTACCCCTACTGGTAAAAAAGAATGTTATAGGTACTAAATGGGTGTTTAGAAAAAAATGAAATGAAGATGGTGTTGTAATTTGCAATAAGTTAAGATTAGTATGCAAAGGATATGGACAAGAAGAAGGAGGAGATTATGGAGAAACTTTTGCACCAGTAGTAAGACTAGAAGGTGTCAAAACACTACTTCTATTTGCAGCTCATAAGAAGTTTAACGTATACTAGATGGATGTCAAGTCTATATTCTTGAATAGGATATTAGAAGAAGAGGTTTATATAGAGAAGCCTGATGGCTATGCATTAACAGATAAGGAAGATATGGTATGCAAATTGCATAAAGCCTTGTATGGATTAAAGCAGGCACCTAGATCATGGTATGAACAACTTCATACTCATTTGATGAAGATAGGATTTATTAGAACCAATGGTGATAGCAACATTTATCTCAAGTCTGAAGGAGATGATATACTGGTCAATGAAGTATTTGTAGATGGCATTATATTTGGAGGTAATGATGACATGAGTAATTGATTTGTAGATGAAATAAAGAATGAATTTGAGATGTCATTAGTAGGGGAAATAAAAAATTTCATAGGCTTACAAATATAGCAGATGAAGAATGGTTTTTTTATTACTCAATCCAAGTATGTGAAAGAGGTTTTGAAGACTTTCGCTATGAGTGATTTTAAACCAGTTGGAACCCCCATGGTTACAAGTTGTAAATTGTCCAAGGAAGATGCATCTAAGTCTACAGATGAAAAAGAATATAGGTCAATGATTGGAAAATTAAACTATGTTGTTCATAGTCGACCGGATATTTCCCATGCAGTTGGTATTGTTGCTAGATTTCAGAAGAATCCAAAGAAGGTACATCTGATGGAACCAAGGGAATTTTCAGATATCTGAAAGGTACTGTTGACTATTGATTATGGTATCCATATGGTGGAAATTTTGATTTGAAAGCATACATAGATGCTAATTGGGCTGTAAATATTGATGATAGAAAGAGTACTAACAGTGGAGCATTCTTTCTAGGAGGAAGGCTAGTCTCTTGGAGTAGCAAAAAGTAGGGTTGCACTTCACAATCTACTACTGAAAATGAGTATGTAGTAGCTTATATGAATTGCACACAAGCTATGTGGATGAGGGATATTTTGGAAGGTTTGAAGATGGAAATATTAAAACCAATAAATTTTTTTGTGTGATAATACAAGTGCAATAAATATTTCAAAAAATCCTATTTTGCACGCAAGGACTAATCACATTGAATTGAAATATCACTTCTTGAGGGAAAAATTTCAAAGTAAAGATGTTATCTTGGAGCATGTTTCTACCAAGGAGCAGCTTGCAAATATCTTTACCAAACCTCTGCCTAAGATCACTTTCGAGTATCTTAGAAGTCAATTCGGGGTTATCCCACTTCATGAAGTTAGTTAAGCATGATGCTTATTGTATCAATCCCTGAACGACTTGCATAATTTTACATGGATTGGTGAAGAAGTAGATGTATTCCATAGCGGGAGCATCAACATCGCAATGAGAGAAGAAAAACATGTTTTACTTTCACTTTGGCATTGTTGTCAAAGGGGGAGAAGAATTATGTGTCTGATTAGGTGAATCAGTGGTAGGCTGAAGACAAACAGAGCAAGGTGAATACTTGGTAATGTAAAATAGGATTCCTATTCACCAGTCTCAGCAGCAATCAGAAGTGTTGATATTTGTATTGCCATCAATGCCAAAGGGGGAGATTGTTGGTATTTTGAGTCTATTGGTATTTTGCATAGAGATTGCATTAATGATATGTTGGCATTGATGTCAATTGAATTGGTAATGGTATTTATGTTATTGTTGATATTGGCTAGTAATCGGTAAGAAGAGCTTTGTGGAAGATGTTGTAAACCTGTATGTTAAGTTTGTGAAGAGATTGTCATGATTTCTTAAAGAATGTGAAGAGATTGTCATGATTTCCAAAAGTAAAGATTGTACCGACTTGTTTGTAATCTTGATGATGAGAGTAAGGTTTTTGTTGTGTTAATGACCTAATTGATTTCTATTTAAGTTGATGAAGTTGTTGTAAATGTTGTTGGCAAGATTGGTAGAAAATCAATTGAGTGTGTAGTTGCCTAATCGGTGAATGGATCTTCACTTTGAGTGAAGGCAGATTGAAGCATAGAAGGATCTGATTAAGAAAATATAGTGCTACTCAGACAGATCAAGAAAACCTGTTGATTTCTAACAATTATAGTAGAAGTAAAATCCTTAACCAGGTAAGCTCTAACAAGCTTGTTTACTCATTAAATCCTCTAACAAGGTGGTCCATTTGTTGGTATTTTGGTATGGTTTTGTCATTGATGTCAACACTGGCTAAAACACTAGAACTTTGGAGATCCAGTAGCATTCACCGACAAGCAAGTAACTATTGCACAGTTACTGGTATATGGTTCACCAGTAGGATATAATATTCATCGATAGGATATAATGTTCACCGCTAGGATATACTGATCACAGACACTTGGTAATGTCAAAGACATCATGTGGACACTTTGTTTTGAAGAATTAATCATTGGTATATTCATATTTACATATTTTCTTTTACCGGCAAATAGGTCCAGGGTTACCTATGGTTACACCGACAGGTTTATCTTTTCCATATCAGCATGGCACACTATGGAGATGATTTATTATTGTTGTAAATGCATTAAGCCGACATGTTCAATAAGTTATTGCATCAGATATTTTATTGTTTGTAAAATGTTTTTATTGTAATATCTTGTAGAGCCGACCTATTAAAATTGGTGTTAGGTTATGGTATAAATGTAAGATCATATTTGTAAGATCGAATGTGGAATGAAAAAAAGGATTGTGAGAAGGTATATGCGAGATTAAGAAGAGGTATACATGAAGACATCATTTGAAGGTTAAGCTAGGTTTTTGTAGAAGCATATCAGCATTACACTGGTACTGAGTCCAGCATATGAAGATGCTATTTTGTGTAGTACATTCTTATTAGATTTAACCATCCAACTATAGTCAGTGTGACTCCCATTTTGTTATTGAGCAGTGAGCTCTAGGCTGTTGGCCTTTCTACATGTGCAAACCCCATTTATGTACACTTACTATCCGTAGTAGTATCATCTAATTGTGGGTAAGGTTTCCCACCGTGGTTTTTCCCCTTATAGGGTTTCCACGTACAAATATTGGTGGTATGTGTTGTGGATAACTTTATGTTTGTGTTTCATGCATTAATGTTTACCGGTATAGCAATTTACTATTAACACTGTCTACTGGCATACTTAACTGGTTTACCAGTATTAAGCATTAAGTTGGTTAAATGGTTTTTTATTTGAATTTATTAGACAACTGATTCACCCCCCCCTCTCAGTTGTCTCTGGGACCTAACAATTGGTATAAAAGCATAGTCCTCTTATGTAGAAGTTTAACAACTTGAGGAGATCCAATAACTACTAATTATTTTAGGAAGGACAGTCCTAAACTTGATGGAACCAACTATGCGATATGGAAGATGAGGATGGTGACACATCTGAATTGCATTGGTAAAGACATTTGGGAAGTTACAAAGAATGGCTATACTGTTGTTGTAGCTGGTCAGACTGCTCCAACTACCTTAGCTAAAGATAAAGAGAATGATTGCAAAGCAAGAGAAGCACTTTTGAGCACTTTATCAGATCAACAAATCATGGGATTATCAGATAGGTCTACTGCTAAAGCTATTTGGGATCATTTGGAAACATTGAATGAAGGAGATTCCACAGTCAAGATTGCAAAACTTGAAAGCTTCTGAGTCAAGTATGAACATCTAAAAATGGAAGAAGATGAAAGGATTTTTGCTTTTATGGAAAGAGTAAATGAAATTGTTTTGGGTATTAAATGCTGTGGAGGAACCTTGAGTGAGGATGAAATTTTTTCAAAAATCTTAAGAGGATTGTCACCAACATATAAAATGAAGGTTACTCCTATAAATGAGTTGAGAACAATGCCTAATACATCAGTAACTAGGGATACATTGATTGGAAAACTTTCAGCTTTTGAAATTGAGGAATTTGGTCCTGTTGCGATGATAAAGACAGATTTGGACTTTAAAGCATCAACATCATCTGCTCCATCATTTGACAAATCAGATTGGAAAGCCTTTTATGCAAGAGAACTTGAAGAAACTAGGAAGGAGAATGAAGAGCTTGAAGAACATGAAGCACTATTTGCAAGAAAAATGCCAAAAGGTCCACTTGGAAGTAAGTATGAAGGTAAAGCACCCTTTAAATGTTTTAACTGCAATAAGATTGGTCATATGGCTTCGAGATGCCCTGATAGACATGCTAGACTAAGAAAAGAAGCTAGAAGAACATACAAGACTAATCATGAATATCAGAGATACAGATTTAAAAAGAACAAAGACAAATCTTGTTACATTGCTGATGAAGGTGTGACTAATGATTCTGATGAGGATCCAACAGACAATGGATGGGGTTTTGTTGCTATAAAAGAAGATCAACTGACACCTACTGCTCAACCGATAGAACAAGCCCTAGCAGCTAAAGTTGAAGTAAAGGATGAATGGATCATTGACTCAGGATGCTCACATCATATGACAGGAGACAAAGGTAAATTCTTGAACTTTCAAGAATACAATGGAGGTTTAGTAAGATTTGGAGATGACAAAGCATGTTCAATCAAAGCTAAAGGTTCAATATCTCTTGATGGTAAGCATAACACTAACAATGTCTACTATGTTGAAGGATTAAAGCATAATTTTTTAAGTGTTGGTCAATTGGTTGAGAAGGGATTTTAGTTACAATTTAAAAATGGAAAATGCAAAATCATGAATAGAACTAGTTTAGAGATTGCAATCAGTAATCAGATTAGAGGTAATATCTTTCATTTAAATAATGGTGAAAAGGCATGCTTGATTGCACATATAGATGAAAGTTGGTTATGGAATAAGAGACTATGTCATGTAAACTTTGATTGCATGGTGAAGATCAGTACTTCTAAGGCAGTTAGAGATCTACCCAAAATTGTGAAACCTCATAATACAATTTGTAAGGAATGTCAATTTGGAAAACAAGTTAGAGCTAGTTTCAAAAGTATTCCATAAAAATCCAATAATGCTCTTGATTTGATTCACACTGATTTATTTGGTCCAGCTAGAACTAAAAGCTTACAAGGTGATAGATATTTCATGCTAATTATTGATGATTATTCTAGAATGTGTTGGGTTACTTTTCTTAGAGAAAAATCAGAAGCACTTGGAAAGTTCAAACTGTTCAAAGTAATGGTTGAAAATGATACCCATAAGAAAATAAAATGTTTAAGATTAGATCAAGGAGAAGAATTCACATCTAAGGACTTTAATACATTCTATGAAGTGAATGAAATTAGAAGACAGCTATCAGCACCTCGGACACCACAGCAGAATGGAGTTGTTGAAAGGAAAAACAGAACTATCTTGGATGCAACAAGATGTATGTTATCTAAAGAAAATTTACCACATGTGTACTGGAGAGAAGTAGTTAGCATAGCCATCTATATACTCAACAAAGTTCACATCAAAGCTGAAACTAGTAAGACCCCTCATGAACTATGGTTTGGTAATACTCCTACTCTTAAGTATATCAAAATTTTTGGAAGTAAATGTTATATTAAAGGAGATGAGTATATTGGCAAATTTGATCCTAGAAGTGATGAAGGAATATTTCTTGGTTATTCATCTAAGAGCAAGGCATATAGATTTTTTAATAAGAGATTGCAGAAAATTATTGAGAGTACAAATGTAAAGATTGATGAACAATTCAAAGGAACTTCAATGTATATAGACTTTGAACCGGCAATAAAAGTTGTGACAAATGAACCTATACTAAATCCACTAGTACAGAATGAAGATTCAGTTACCCCGATACCATCAGAGGATTCCATAGTAATTGAAGAACAACAACAAACTAAGACACCCCGGTATGTAAGATTGAATCATTCTGAAGATTAAATAATTGGAAACAAATTTAAAGGAGTTATGAAAAGAGGAATATTGGCAAATGAAGAGGTATGTCTTATTTATTAAATAGAACCATCATCTGTTAATGAGGCATGTGAAGATAAATTTTGGATTAAAGCTATGGAAGAAGAATTAGGACAAATTGAGAAAATAAATACTTGGACATTAGTTCCCCGGCCTAAAGATAAAAATGTAATTGGAACCAAATGGGTATTTAGAAACAAACCTAATGAAGATGGTAAGGTTGTCAGAAATTAAGAGAGATTAGTGTGTAAGGAATATTCTCAGAAAGAAGGAGTTGATTACAATGAAACCTTTGCACTAGTAGCTAGAATTGAGGTAGTCAGATTATTCTTAGCCTTTGCAGCTCATAAGAATTACAAAGTTTATCAAATGGATATTAAATGTGCATTCTTGAATGGAGATCTTGAAGAGGAAGTCTATATTGAACAACCTGATGGATTTTCTTTGACAGATAACAATGATATGGTTTGCAGGTTAAGAAAAGCTCTGTATGGATTAAAACAAGCCCCAAGAGCTTGGTATGCAAGGTTGTATAAGTATATTTTAAAGATTGGTTTTACTAAAGGAAATGTAGACAACAATTTATATTACAAAATAACTAATGATGACATCTTGATTATAGAAGTATTCATTGATGATATAATCTTTGGAGGAGAAGATAGATTATGTAAAGAATTTTCTATTAAAATGCAGCAAGAATTTGAAATGTCTATGATTGGAGAAATAAAATTATTTTTAGGATTGTAGATTTCACAGACTAACAAAGGTATATTTTTTAGTCAATCCAAGTATCTGAAAGAGTTACTAAAGAAATTTGGGATGGAGAACTCTAAACTGGTAAGCACACCTATGACTACAAATGACAAATTATCTCAAAGGGATGAATCTACACTTGTTAATCCAACTAGATACAAATCTATGATAGGAGGTTTACTGTATTTGACACAAACTAGGCCTGATATTATGAATGTAGTATGTATTGTTTCAAGATTTCAAAGTAATCCTAAGGAAAATCATGAATCAATAGTAAAAAGGATTTTCCGATACTTACAAGGCACTGCAAATATTGGATTATGGTATCCTAGAGATGAAAATTTTGATCTATGTGCATACACAGATGCAAATTGGGTAGGAGATGTGGATGATAGGAAAAACACCACTGGAGTAGCATTCTTTCTTGGAAAGAGATTAGTTTCTTGGTTGAGTAAGAAATAGAGTTGTACATCTTTATCAACAGCATAATCAGAATATGTTGCAGCAGCAACTAACTGTACACAGGTACTATGGCTTAAGAAAATGTTGAAAGACATAAAGGTAAAATGCAAGGAACCTATTACTATATATTGTGATAACACTGTAGCAATTGATATATCTAAGAATCTGACATTACAATCTAAAACAAAACTTGTTTCTATCAAGCTGAATTTTCTAATGGAAAAAGTTGAAGAAAAAGAGATAAAACTGGTTTATGTGAATACTAAAGAACAACTTGCAGATATTTTCACAAAACATTTTCCTAAGGAGACTTTTGAATATCTCAGAGATCAGCTTGGAGTCATACCACCACTGGTAGAGACTTAGACAGTTGATGATTGTCATCAACCGACAGAATTAAAAGACAAATCTTTTACTCTAGTCTTTGATGAGGAAGCTACTTCTCAAGGGGAGTAGTTGGTATTGATTAGTATTGGTTGGTATATTGAATTGATTTGTATTTTGTATATGAACTTGATTTTTGTAACTTTGTCATTTGATGTCAAAGGGGGAGAGATATCTATGGAAAAACACATTATCTTTTAAAGAAAGATTGGTACTGAAAACCTTTTGATAACACATGTTGTTCCTAAGGGGAGAGATTGTTGTTTAGAAGAGATTGTTGGTTTTTGGCATTTGGCATTTCTGTTTTGGCACTTTGATGGTTTTTCCATCTTGTGTTGCCATCAATGCCAAAGGGGGAGATTGTTGGTATTTTGGTATGGTTTTGTCATTGATGTCAACACCTACTAAAACACTAGCACTTTGGAGATCCAACAACATTCACCGGAAAGTAAGTAACTATTGCACAGTTACTGGTATATGGTTCACCGACAAGATATAATGTACACCGATAGGATATAATGTTCACTGACATGATATAATGATCACCGGCGCTTGGAATGATATGGAAGACACTTGGTAATGTCAAAGACATCGTGTGGACACTTTGTTTTGAAGAATTAATCATTGGTATATTCATATTTTCATATTTGCTTTTACTGGCAAATAGGTCTAGGGTTACCTAGGGTTACACTGGCAGGTTTATCTTTTCCACATCAGCATGGCACGCTATGGAGATGATTTATTATTGTTGTAAATGCATTAAGCTGACATGTTCAATTGGTTATTGCATTGGATATTATATTGTTTGTAAAATGTTTTTATTGTAATATCTTGTAGAGCCGACCTATTAAAACTAGTCTTAGCTTATGGTATAAATGTAAGATATTATATGCAAGATCGAATGTGGAATGCGAAAAAGGATTTGTGAGAAAGTATATGCGAGATTAAGTAGAGGTATACATGAAGACATCATTTGAAGGTGAAGCTAGGTTTTTGTAGAAGCATATCAGCATTACACCGGTACTGAATCTAGCATATGAAGATGCTATTTTGTGTAGTACATTCTTATTGGATTTAACCATCCAACTGTAGTCAGTGTGACTCTAATTTTTTGATTGAGTAGTGAGCTCTAAGTTGTTGGCCTTTCTGCATGTGCATACCCCATTTATGTACACTTACTATCTGCAGTAGTATCATCTGATTGTGGGTAAGGTTTCCCACTGTGGTTTTTCCCCTTACAGGGTTTCCGCGTACAAATATTGGTGTTATGTGTTGTGGATGACCTTATGTTTGTGTTTCATAAATTAATCTTTACCGGTATAGCAATTTACTATTAACACTGTCTACTGGCATACTTAACTAGTTTACCAGTATTAAGCATTAAGTTGGTTAAATGGTTTTTTATATGAATTTATTAGACAACTGATTCACCCCCCCCCTCTCACTTGTCTCCAGGACCTAACACCATTATCTTGGATTCTTAAATCCTCCATCGAGGTTACTCCTAACAGGGTATTCTACTTTTAATCAAGGCATATTTCTAAATCCCTTAATCGGGTGATTCCTAACCGAAACTAGTTCTTAACATGACTTATTGAAAGGCTTTAACAGGCTTGGCTCCTAACAGGGTGAAGTTCGAAAGAGTTCAGATAGCTATCCTTGTGAGTCCCATCTCACCATGGTTTTTACCTATTTGGGTTTTCCATGTATAAACATTTGTGTCAAGTGGTGAATGCTTTTGTGGATGTGATCTTATTTGTTGATATGGTTAATTTCTAATAAGGCATATTAAGTAGAAGCATTGAGAGATGAATATGTTGAGTTATGATTATGAATTGTTGATGTTTACAAGATTGAAGTTGTTTACTATTAAAGTTGTCATAACAATTATACCGATTGATGTCAAGTATTCTTATGAGTATTGATCTCGACTGAGATATGTTTACTTTGTTTGACTGAGTTTGAGTTTGGGAACTTTGTATCAGTTTTTCAATGTACTGATTCAGCCCCCGCTTTGAGTATTCTACTGGATACTTATTCTATCGTCATTGTTGGCATTTTTTATGTTTATGTTGTGATTGTCATTGATGGACACACACTTGCTTTGAGATCACTTTTTGTATGTATGAGTTATGGTCAACCGTTATTTGTTCCAAACCGATATTGCATTACAGTCTATAGGCTATTGGTGTTTTGCAGAAAGTGTTTACTGATCTCAAATGGTATGCAGACCTCAAGTGGTTTGAGGATCTCAAGCAGAGCAAAGAAACTAAAGAGACGGTTATCATTTTCCTAGTCTTCATCTTTGGACAACCGATAATTGGTTTTAATGTTTAAACTAGTATTACTCTGTGATGAGTTACCAACTGGTAATCACTAAAGTTGTATGAACCGGTATTACTCTGTGGGAGTTACCAACCATTATTTTTGTGATGAGTTACCATCCACTGACACTTTGACGGTGATTTGTGTTGTGTTATCAAATGTGTCTAGATGCAATGAACCTAGGAACTTGCAATGTAATCCTATTGGACTAACATGAAATTAGATTGCTTTTTAAGGACATCATGTCTAGGGTCTTAGGTGTGGTAGCTATTAGGGTTTTTGGTGGTTGATGAGTTTTCATATGTACGATCTTAGAAGAGAAGATCAAGTTTGTGTGCTGTAACAGAGTGTGGATTTACTAAAAACTGAAGTAATGCTGAAATGCATTAGCAATGAGCTATCATGTATCTAACCAAGTAGACTATGCTATTTGCTAGATCATTAACTTGTTGATTAGTCACATCTTTGACAAGTCAGAAACCCTTAACCGGGTAGGCCCAAAAAAGCCTTTGTAAATCCTCTAACAAGGTGGTTCACATCTGAGAATCTGAAATCCTCTCACAAGGTAGTCTTTAATCGGACTTATCTCCTAACAGAGATTGAGATTCCTAACAGGATCTGTTCTGGTAAAAATTATTGTATGACCTTAACTGGTCTGGTTACTATTCTGTAGATAGTTACTTGTGAGTTTCATCTCACCGTGGTTTTTCCCATTTGGGTTTCCACGTCAAAATCTCTTGAGTTATGGTGATTGTTCTTCTATAGGTGAATGCCTTACTTGTTGTTTGGTTTGAATTTGTGTTAACTGGTTTATTAGTTAAACTGTTATACTGGTTTACTACTAAACTATTAAAGTGTTTGAGTTCAGTATTTTCTGGTATACTAATTCAACCCCCCTCTTAGTATTCATCTTGTGTTGCCATCAATGCCAAAGGGGGAGATTGTTGGTATTTTGGTATGGTTTTGTCATTGATGTCAACACCTACTAAAACACTAGCACTTTGGAGATCCAACAGCATTCACCAGAAAGTAAGTAACTATTGCACAGTTACTGGTATATGGTTCAACGACAAGATATAATGTTCACCGGTAGGATATAATGTTCACTGACAGGATATAATGATCACCGATAGTTGGAATGATATGGAAGACACTTGGTAATGTCAAAGACATCATGTGGACACTTTGTTTTGAAGAATTAATCATTGGTATATTCATATTTACATATTTTCTTTTACTAGCAAATAGGTCTAGGGTTACCTAGGGTTACACTGGCAGGTTTATCTTTTCCAGATCAACATGGCATGTTAGGGAGATGATTTATTATTGTTGTAAATGCATTAAGCTGGCATGTTCAATTGGTTATTGCAATGGATATTATATTGTTTGTAAAATGTTTTTATTGTAATATCTTGTAGAGCCGACCTATTAAAATTGGTCTTAGGTTATGGTATAAATGTAAGATATTATATGCAAGATCGAATGTGGAATGCAAAAAAGGATTTGTGAGAAGGTATATGCAAGATTAAGCAGAGGTATACATGAAGACATCATTTGAAGGTGAAGCTAGGTTTTTGTAGAAGCATATCAACATTACACCGGTACTGAATCTAGCATATGAAGATGCTATTTTGTGTAGTACGTTCTTATTGGATTTAACCATCCAATTGTAGTCAGTGTGACTCCAATTTTTTGATTGAGTATTGAGCTCTAGGTTGTTGGCCTTTCTGCATGTGCATACCCCATTTATGTACACTTACTATTTGCAGTAGTATCATCTGATTGTGGGTAAGGTTTCCCACTATGGTTTTTCCCCTTACAGGTTTTCTGCATACAAATATTGGTGTTATGTGTTGTGGATGACTTTATGTTTGTGTTTCATAAATTAATCTTTACCGGTATAGCAATTTACTGTTAACACTGTCTACCAGCATACTTAACTAGTTTACCAGTATTAAGCATTAAGTTGGTTAAATGGTTTTTTATATGAATTTATTAGACAACTGATTCACCCCCCCCCCCCTCTCACTTGTCTCTGCGACCTAACACCATTATCTTGGATTCTTAAATCCTCCATCGAGGTTACTCCTAATAGGGTATTTTACTTTTAATCAAGGCATATTTCTAAATCCCTTAATCGAGTGATTCCTAACTGAAACTAGTTCTTAACATGATTTATTGTAAGGCTTTAACAAGCTTGGCTCCTAACAGGGTGAAGTTCAAAAGAGTTCAGATAGCTATCCTTGTGAGTCCCATCTCACTGTGGTTTTTACCTATTTGGGTTTTCCATGTATAAACATTTGTGTCAAGTGGTGAATGCTTTTGTGGATGTGATCTTATTTGTTGATATGGTTAATTTCTAATAAGGCATATTAAGTAGAAGCATTGAGAGATGAATATGTTGAGTTATGATTAAGAATTGTTGATGTTTACAAGATTGAAGTTGTTTACTATTAAAGTTGTCATAACAATTAAACCGATTGATGTCAAGTATTTTTATGAGTATTGATCTCGACTGAGATATGTTTACTTTGTTTGACTGAGTTTGAGTTTGGGAACTTTGTATCAGTTTTTCAATGTACTGATTTAGCCCCCGCTTTGAGTATTCTATTGGATACTTATTCTATCATCATTGTTGGCATTTTTTATGTTTATGTTGTGATTGTCATTGATGGACACACACTTTCTTTGAGATAACTTTTTGTATGTATGAGTTATGCTCAACCGGTATTTGTTCCAAACCGATATTGCATTATAGTATATAGGCTATCGGTGTTTTGCAGAAAGTGTTTACCGATCTCAAATGGTATGGATACCTCAAGTGGTTTTAGGATCTCAAGCAGAGCGAAGAAACTAAAGAGATGATTATCATTTTCCTAGTCTTCATCTTTGGACAACCGATAATTGGTTTAATGTTTAAACTGGTATTACTCTATGATGAGTTACCAACTGGTAATCACTAAAGTTGTATGAACTGGTATTACTCTGTGGGAGTTACCAACCATTATTTTTGTGATGAGTTACCATCCACCGACACTTTGACGATGATTTGTGTTGTGTTATCAAATGTGTCTAGATGCAATGAACCTATGAACTTGCAATGTAATCCTATTAGACTAACATGAAATTAGATTCCTTTTTAAGGACATCATGTCTAGGGTCTTAGGTGTGGTAGCTGTTAGGGTTTTTGGTGGTTGATGAGTTTTCATATGTGCGATCTTAGAAGAGAAGATCAAGTTTGTGTGCTATAACAAATTGTGGATTTACTAAAAACTAAAGTAATGCTGAAATGCATTAGCAATGAGCTATCATGTATCTAACCAAGTAGACTATGCTATTTGCTAGATCATTAACTTGTTGATTACTCACATCTTTGACAAGTCAGAAACCCTTAACCGGGTAGGCCCAAAAAAGCCTTTGTAAATCCTTTAACAAGGTGGTTCACATCTGAGAATCTGAAATCCTCTCACAAGGTAGTCTTTAATCGGACTTATCTCCTAACAGAGATTGAGATTCCTAACAGGATCTGTTCTGGTAAAAAATATTGTATGACCTTAACTGGTCTGGTTACTATTCTGTAGATAGTTACTTGTGAGTTTCATCTCACCGTGGTTTTTCCCATTTGGGTTTCCACATCAAAATCTCTTGAGTTATGGTGATTGTTCTTCTATAGGTGAATGCCCTACTTGCTGTTTGGTTTGCATTTGTGTTAACCGGTTTGTTTGTTAAACTGTTATACTGGTTTACTGCTAAAATATTAAAGTGTTTGAGTTCAGTATTTTCTGGTATACTAATTCAACCCCCCTCTTAGTATTCATCTTGTGTTGCCATCAATGCCAAAGGGGGAGATTGTTGGTATTTTGGTATGGTTATGTCATTGATGTCAACACCTACTAGAACACTAGCACTTTGGAGATCCAACATCATTCACTGGAAAGTAAGTAACTATTGCACAGTTACTGGTATATGGTTCACTAGCAAGATATAATGTTCACTGATAGGATATAATGTTCACTGACAAGATATAATGATCACCAGCACTTGGAATGATATGGAAGACACTTGGTAATGTCAAAGACATCATGTGGACACTTTGTTTTGAAGAATTAATCATTGGTACATTCATATTAACATATTTGCTTTTACTGGCAAATAGGTCTAGGGTTACCTAGGGTTACACTGGCAGGTTTATCTTTTCCAAATCAGCATGGCACGCTATGGAGATGATTTATTATTGTTGTAAATGCATTAAGCCGACATGTTCAATTGGTTATTGCATTGGATATTATATTGTTTGTAAAATGTTTTTACTGTAATATCTTGTGGAGCCGACCTATTAAAATTGGTCTTAGGTTGTGGTATAAATGTAAGATATTATATGCAAGATCGAATGTGGAATGCAAAAAAGGATTTGTGAGAAGGTATATGCGAGATTAAGTAGAGGTATACATGAAGACATCATTTGAAGGTGAAGCTAGGTTTTTGTAGAAGCATATCAGCATTACACCGGTACTGAATCTAGCATATGAAGATGCTATTTTGTGTAGTACATTCTTATTGGATTTAACCATCCAACTGTAGTCAGTGTGACTCCAATTTTTTGATTGAGTAGTGAGCTCTAGGTTGTTGGCCTTTCTGCATGTGCATACCCCATTTATGTACACTTACTATCTGCAGTAGTATCATCTGATTGTGGGTAAGGTTTCCCACTGTGGTTTTTCCCCTTACAGGTTTTCCGCGTACAAATATTGGTGTTATGTGTTGTGGATGACTTTATGTTTGTGTTTCATAAATTAATCTTTACCGGTATAGCAATTTACTGTGAACACTGTCTACCGACATACTTAACTAGTTTACCGGTATTAAGCATTAAGTTGGTTAAATGGTTTTTTATATGAATTTATTAGACATATGATTCACCCCCCCCCTCTCACTTGTCTCTGGGACATAACACCGTTATCTTGGATTCTTAAATCCTCCATCGAGGTTACTCCTAATAGGGTATTTTACTTTTAATCAAGGCATATTTCTAAATCCCTTAATCGGGTGATTCCTAACCGAAACTAGTTCTTAACATGACTTATTGTAAGGCTTTAACAAGCTTGGCTCCTAACAGGGTGAAGTTCAAAAGAGTTCAGATAGCTATCCTTGTGAGTCCCATCTCACCGTGGTTTTTACCTATTTGCATTTTCCATGTATAAACATTTGTGTCAAGTGGTGAATGCTTTTGTGGATGTGATCTTATTTGTTGATATGGTTAATTTCTAATAAGGCATATTAAGTAGAAGCATTGAGAGATGAATATGTTGAGTTATGATTAAGAATTGTTGATGTTTACAAGATTGAAGTTGTTTACTATTAAAGTTGTCATAACAATTAAACCGATTGATGTCAAGTATTCTTATGAGTATTGATCTCAACTGAGATATGTTTACTTTGTTTGACTAAGTTTGAGTTTGGGAACATTGTATTAGTTTTTCAATGTACTGATTCAGCCCCCGCTTTGAGTATTCTACTGGATACTTATTCTATCATCATTGTTGGCATTTTTTATGTTTATGTTTTGATTGTCATTGATGGACACACACTTGCTTTGAGATCACTTTTTGTATGTATGAGTTATGCTCAACCGGTATTTGTTTCAAACCGATATTGCATTATAGTCTATATGCTATCGGTGTTTTGCAGAAAGTGTTTACCGATCTCAAATGGTATGGAGACCTCAAGTGGTTTGAGGATCTCAAGCAGAGCGAAGAAACTAAAGAGACGGTTATCATTTTCCTAGTCTTCATCTTTGGACAACCGATAATTGGTTTAATGTTTAAACTGGTATTACTCTATGATGAGTTACCAACTGGTAATCAGTAAAGTTTTATGAACCAGTATTACTCTATGGGAGTTACCAACCATTATTTTTGTGATGAGTTACCATCCACCGACACTTTGACGGTGATTTGTGTTGTGTTATCAAATGTGTCTAGATGCAATGAACTTAGGAACTTGCAATGTAATCCTATTGGACTAACATGAAATTAGATTCCTTTTTAAGGACATCATGTCTAGGGTCTTAGGTGTGGTAGCTATTAGGGTTTTTGGTGGTTGTTGAGTTTTCATATGTGCGATCTTAGAAGAGAAGATCAAGTTTGTGTGCTGTAACAGAGTGTGGATTTACTAAAAACTGAAGTAATGCTGAAATGCATTAGCAATGAGCTATCATGTATCTAACCAAGTAGACTATGCTATTTGCTAGATCATTAACTTGTTGATTACTCACATCTTTGACAAGTCAGAAACCCTTAACCGGGTAGGTGCAAAAAAGACTTTGTAAATCGTCTAACAAGGTGGTTCACATCTGAGAATCTGAAATCCTCTCACAAGGTAGTCTTTAATCGGACTTATCTCCTAACAGAGATTGAGATTCCTAACAGGATCTGTTCTGGTAAAAAATATTGTATGACCTTAATTGGTCTGGTTACTTTTTTGTAGATAGTTACTTGTGAGTTTCATCTCATCATGGTTTTTCCCATTTGGGTTTCCACATCAAAATCTCTTGAGTTATGGTGATTGTTCTTCTATAGGTGAATGCCTTACTTGCTGTTTGGTTTGCATTTGTGTTAACTGGTTTGTTAGCTAAACTATTATACTGGTTTACTACTAAACTATTAAAGTGTTTGAGTTCATTATTTTCTGGTATACTAATTCAACCCCCCTCTTAGTATTCATCAATTGGTATCAGATGCAGCCTTTGTATAATTTTAATCACTTGGAAAGAGATATGGCGAAGTACACTGTGAGGGAACTTACTCATCATCTCACTCAGTCTGAGAAAGCCTATGATGAACTCAAAGTCAAGTATAAGGCCTCTTTGGCAAAAAGGAGAGAGCATGTTGAGAAACTGATGGAGCTAACTGAAAACAATTCCTTTGATGATGCGGACATGGAAGACCTAATTGGATAAGTTGAAAAGATGAATGAGTCTAATGCCAACCTAAGAAGGGAACTTGAAGGATTGACTATCAGGATGTGTCAAGAACTTGAGAACCAGAGAAAAGTTAAAGATTTGGTAGAAGACAAAGATCATCAGATCTCCAAGCTGAAGCAAGAAATCAGTGCACTTACTGCTCATCTCCAAGAGAGAAAAGTGGAAAATGAGGAAATACAAGGTGAAATAAACATGGCTATTTCTGAGAATGCAACCTTGAAGGAATCCAATGCTGCTATTGCCAAAGAACTTACTAAGTCAAAGGAAATACTTGCCAAATTCAATAAAAGCACTATCAAGCTAGAGCAAAAGCTTGAATCAGCTAAGCTGGTGAAGAATACCATTGCACTTGGTTTTTCTGGTTATGAGGAAGGTGAGACCTCTAGAGAAAAAGATGTAGCATCAAAGAAGCAATTGACACCAAAGGATAAAGGTAAGAAAAAATTCAAACCTGTTTGCTTTAATTGTCTCAAGGAAGGACATATTGCTAATGTATATAGAAACAAGGCTTACAATAACTTTCCTTACTTTCTAAACAATAAGCCTAGATCCAATAGATTCAATGGAAATTGTTATTCATGCAACAAGTCTAGGCATAGAGAATTTGAATGTAGGTCTATCATGCACACCACCAGAAGGTATCCTCAAAGGAGTCAAGGAGTCTTTCCCAAACCCTCTGGGAACCAAAATCCAAACCGATTTAATACCTATAATCATCAGTCAGGAAGCGGTGGCTATCAAGCGGCAACCGGATGGAGAGAAACCTATTTGATCTATCATCGTAGTGGCCACACAACTACAACATTTAGAAGGAAGAATGGAAACATGGATAATGGACCTTGGAGAGCACCTGGAATGATTTGCTATCATTGCAACAAACCGGGTCATACAACAAGATTTTGTGAAACGAGAAAGAATATATCAGATGATATACCAGTCACTCTAAAAGGAAAGATTGATGTTGAAACTATTCAAGTGGATATGAAGAAAACCTGGAAGAAGAAGCCAGAAGAAGTGTCTCAAGAAGAACCGATTTCTGCACCTAATGTGGAAGTCACTGAATCGGCAAACTAAGCAACATAAAAGCTTAGGGGGAACAAATCGGTGAAATGTTTTGAACCCCCAGTCTACACTGATAAAAGACCTTAACTTGTATATGATACCTGTCAATTGGGAGAAGATAGGAAAAGGTAAAAGGCAAATTAGGGTTTACGCCCTAATAGTGGAGCATTTATTATGGTAGGCAAAGAATTTATTTAAAAAGTTTTTTCAAGTCATTTTCACTTATCAATTTTTGAGTGAAGAATTTTTTAAGCACAGAATGGCAAAATGCGATTTGTCTTGCAATTCAGTGAGATTTCAAAACCTTGAAGAAGAATCTGAAGGTATCATCAATCGGTTAATTGTAGAACCCAAAGCGGTAATCCAACAAATGAAGTGGTGAGTGTTGAAGAAGAAATTGCAAGCCCTAAATCTTGACATTCGAAGGTATTTCTCGAGTTTCTCTGTTTATCATGGCTTCAACATCTCACTCTAGCTCTAGTACACCCATTGATTCAGTTGATTTCATACAACGAAAGGCAAAATATAATGCCCTATCCCAAATTCCTACTGGTGTTATAGTAGAGGAAGGTATTTCAGATTACATTGATTGTAAAATTAAAGACCTAGGATCTCTAGTGATCCATTCTCAATTGATTTTGTTCTGTGGAAAGGACAAGAAGATCAAACTGGAATTCAGCATCTTGGAAAAGAAGAAGCTTCACAATGCGGTCTACTTCCTTGAAGAATTCTCAGATGATCACATTCGCATCATTCGAAGCAGAGTGCATGGTGACAAAATGTATTTGGAGTGGATGCATGACATCACACCGGAAGCAATTCATGTTGTCATCAGTTTCTATAACATTGGGGAAGTGCCAGCCCTAAGGAAGATCAACAAGACTGAAATGACTAGGCTCACCAATTCTATGAGCGACCAAAGGGGAATGACCATCAATAACATCAAGGATGATCTGGTCAAGTATGCATGCATGGTGATAGGTTACTGGACATTCTATGCTAGTAGGATCAACTTTGTCTTTGCTGCAGCAGTAAATGTTGGGTACTGGATGATTATGGAAGATGCCTCATTTGAGTTATGCACATGTATGCAAAGGCAAATCTTGGTGAACCTGAAGTCAATAAAATAGGACAATACCTTGAGATTTAAATTTGGATAACTATTGGTTAGATTGTTCTTCTACTTCCAAGGCTACTTTCCAGGAGTCGGTGATATTTAGTGGTCTGTTGACCAATAGGTTACAAAGAAAATTAGGGAAAGTCTACAAGCGGTTGGAACCGGTTACCCTAAAGTCCTGAACAAATACTTTGATGAGTTCAGATGCAAGATGAGCCACAGGGTGAGAATATCTAGTGATATTGTCAAGAAGTATGAAGAGGACATCTCCTTTATCATCAAAGTAGATGAGTGCATAATGGAGGCTGTTGAGCCCAGAAAAGAAGAAGTGGAGCCTATGGGTTATGAGGTACTGTACAACATGTTGGATGGGTATGCTTCTACCCTACTTGCCTCACCACTTGATCCCAAGGAGAAGAGAACTGGCACCTATCTAGAGAGGATTATACCCATTGAGGAGCCCTCAGTGAAGAAAGGGAAAGCAGTACCATTTATATCAGTACTAGTTACTCCAACGAGTCCTAAAGTGACCAAGCGGTCATCGAAAAAGAAGAAACTGGAAGTTACTCCTGCCAAAGTCTTTGAGAGAAAGTGGAAAACAAAAAGCAACACACCAGACTCAGAAGACACAATATCTGAATAACCGCCTAAGAAGACTAGGTAAATGAGGAAGAAGACAAAGGCAACCTGCAGTGAACCAGCATCATCAGCACTGGTAAATATTGATATCTCCTCTTACAAACCTTTGACACATTGTCAAAGAACCATTAAGAATATTAAGAGGAAAGTGATGAGTGACTTAGTAGATTATTTTGATGATTTCAATATTAATGATAAGGAGGAAGTAGAACAGGTAGTCATTCAATATTTATGTATTAATGACTGGTCATCATTAGAAATTAAATCTATGACACTGGATTCTTTATATAATTCTTTGGACAACAAATGGTGCATTACCATAGAAAAAGAATAGGAAATAAGAGAGGAAATATTTGCACAATATTTTCCCAATGTATCCAATTTCAAACTCTATGAAGTTATGGAAAAATATAAAGGCCTCTTCTTTATGTGAAGAAGGAGACTCTTGTTGTTAGAAGGGAAAGTCCCTAAGGTGGTAAAAGATACCCACTCTCATACTCAAGCTGCTCTGAAATTGCATCAAGTATCCAAAGCCAGCAAGAAGGCTGAATAAGAACCAAAAAATGTAAAACTAGATGAACTGTATAATAGTGAGGGAAAACAGGTCACTGAGAAAATGGACCCCATTGACGTTGATGCCCTAAATTGTAAAGATGTTACCCCTGATACACCATCAAAAATGGTAGGAAAGGAGAAACAAGATGAGAAGAAGCAAAAGAAAGAGGAGAAGAGAAAGGAAGAGGAGAAGAGAAAGGAAGATGAGAAGAAACAGGAAGCAGAGAAGAAGAAGGAAGAAGAGCGGAAACAGGAAGAGGAGAAGAAGAAGAAGGACGATGAGAAGAAACAGGAAGCGAAGAAGAAGAAGGAAGAAGAGTGGAAATAGGAAGCAAAGAAGAAGAAGAAGGAAGAGGAAAGGAAAGAAGAAGAGAAAGGAAAAGAAGAAGAAAAGAAGAAGGAAGAAGAGAAAATAAAGAAAGAATTTGAAGAGCAGAAGAAGGCAGAAGAAGATAAGAAGAAAGCCAAAGAAAAGGAGGAAGCGACAAAGAGTGCTCATACAGAGACCCCAAAGGCAATCGGTGATAAAGCCGAACTGGCTGACATCACCAGTCCCATTGACCTCCAATTTACAAATGATATGGAGTTACTGCAAAGCATTAAGCTTGCTCAAGAGTGATTGGATGCACTAAGGAGGAAAAAGGACGAAGATGTGATTCAAACTATGGTGGAAACACTCACCAGTTTGATTCCTGGTACCAATCTCCCAAGTATCGATTCCTCTTTAGCTCAATTGAAGCTCTTATACATAGTTAGAGAGGACCAAGTGCAATGCCTGGAAGATGTTACCAAAGCTAATGCCAAAAAGAAGCATCAAAAGGCTCTGAACACTACCTTGGTGAAGAAGTTGAATGAGCTCAGGTCCGATCTACAAAAGGCATAGAAGGACATTAAAGATGTTCTAGATGAGGGGAATCTACTGCTCAGCAAGATATGTCAACCCCATCTATTCTATGATGATGTGCTTGCTCAGAAAGACAAATTAAAAACTGAATTGCAAACATTCATAAGCACCTTCAAGATGCCATATGATTCCTTTACCACTTATGGGTAAACCGTTCACTGGTTTCAACTTCAAGCCGGAAGAATTGATTTGGAGATCAACAACTGGACCAGGGATTTGCAAGACTGCAACTACTTCTCCTACCAAGACTGCAAATACTTCAGAAATGCTATCTCAATCCAGATGCCTTGACCGTTACTCAAGAGATGAGTACCTTGGACACCATGGATTAATAGGTATCCCAGATGCAAACGGAGAGTGAGGTTGCTACATCATTGCTTGAGTCATGGTCTATCTCTATGAAGACATTTATGCAAGACTTTAAATCGGTTTTTGACAAGTTTAACTCTTTATTGTCATAAACTCTTATTACTTTAATGTTAATGGACATAGGGGTTATTCAGGTGCACTTTGTCATTATTGGCAAAGGGGGATTAGTTTGTTGTATTCAAAATTTTGATGCATGCTATGTATACTTCCATGTTTATCTCTATAAGGGAGTAGTATACATTGTATTTTCTACAAAAGGGATAGTGCATATGCTTAGGAGGAGTAGTTGTGATTATCGCATATTTTTGTTGTAAAACACTTAGATGTCAAATTTTTCCTAAGTGTTGCCATTAATGCCAAAGGGGGAGATTGTTGGCATTTTTTATGTTTATGTTGTGATTGCCAT
Organism: Cryptomeria japonica; assembly: GCF_030272615.1. Lineage (NCBI taxonomy): Eukaryota > Viridiplantae > Streptophyta > Pinopsida > Cupressales > Cupressaceae > Cryptomeria > Cryptomeria japonica. The sequence goes on from NC_081409.1 coordinate 350,413,537, forward strand.
TGATGGACACACACTTGCTTTGAGATCACTTTTTGTATGTATGAGTTATGCTCAACCGGTATTTGTTCCAAACCAGTATTGCATTATAGTCTATAGGCTATCAGTGTTTTGTAGACAGTGTTTACTGATCTCAAGGGGTATGAAGACCTCAAGCGGTTCAAGGATCTAAAGCGGAGTGAAGAAACTGAAGCACAGTTATCATTTTTATAGTCTTCATTTTTGGACAACCGGTAATCGGTTTAATGTTTAAACTGATATTACTCTATGATGAGTTACCAACCAGTAATCGGTAAAGTTGTATGAACCGATAATACTCTATGAGAGTTACCAACTAGTATTTTTGTGATGAGTTACAATCCACGAACACTTTGATGGTGATTTGTGCCATGTTATCAAATGTGTCTATATGCAATGAACCTAGGAACTTGCAATGTAATCCTATTGGACCGACATGAAATTAGATCCTTTTTTTAAGGACATCATGTCTAGGGTTTTAGGTGTGGTAGTTGTTAGGCTTTTTGGTGGTTGATGAGTTTTTGTATGTGTGATCTTAGAAGAGATGATCAAATCTGCGTGCTGTAACAGAGTGTGGATTTACTGAAAACTGTAATGCTGAAATGCATTAGCAATGAGCTATCATGGATCTAACCAAGCAGATTGTGCTATTTGCTAGATCATTCACTTGTTGATTACTCACATCTTTGACAAGTTGGAAACCCTTAACTAGGTAGGCCCAGAAAAGCCTTTGTAAATCCTCTAACAAGGTGGTTCACATCTGTGGATCTGAAATCGTCTCACAAGGTAGTCTTTAATCAGACTTATCTCCTAATAGAGATTGAGATTCCTAATAGGATCTGTTCTGGTAAAGAACATTGTATGACCTTAACCGGTCTGGTTACTATTCTGCAGATAATTACTTATGAGTTTCATCTCACCGTGGTTTTTCCCATTTGGGTTTCCACGTCAAAATCTCTTATTTTATGGTGATTGTTCTTATGTGGGTGAATGCCTTCCTTGTTGTTTTGTTTGCATTTGTGTTAATCGGTTTGTTAGTTAAACTATTATACTAGTTTACTACTAAATTGTTAAAGTGTTTGAGTTCAATATTTTCTAGTATACTAATTCACCCCCCCCTCTTAGTATTCATCACATCATACCATCAGAGAGAGTGGGAGATAAAGAGAGAGGGGGGGGAGAGGGAGAGAGTGGGAGATGGAGAGAGAGAGGGATGGGGTATGGAGGAAGGGAGAAGGGGAAAGAAGGAGAGAGAGGTATAGCGAGAGAGAGAGAGAGGGAGAGAGAAATGATGCACAATGGTTTTTGTACACTGAGTCAAATGCTAAGCCTAGCAAGGAAAGAATAGCCTCTCTAGCTCAAATTATGGACCTTGGGATTGTTAGGTCTATTGCTCATCCAAATGGTGACCACTACATGGAAGACCTAATTGCAATACAACAATATAGAGTAAGGGAGATAAAGGGTGTAGGGAGAGAGAAAGAGTGGCGAGGGAGAGAAGAAGAGAGAGGGATGGGGTATGGAGGAAGGGAGAAGGGGAGAGAGGGAGAGAGAGGTAGGGGGAGGGAGAGAGAGATAGGGAGAGGAAAAGAGAAAGAGAGAAAGAGGGGGGAAGAGAGAGGGGGAGAGAGGAGGAGAGAGAGGGGGAGAGGGAGAGGGAAAGAAAGAGAGGCACCCTGTATGCGCTTGAGAGAGGGAGACAATACACATGGATACACACATATGTGTGTGTATATATACTTAATATATTATATATTAGATGTATATACACATTATACATACAATATCGTATTATACACACTCCCAAATATTAAATAAAAGTAGCCCGTGTTCGTTGTTTTAGCTTTATTATCACGCACACACTGTTTACAATAAAGACAATGCATGCACGCTTCTTATACCATAGGTACCTCGTACATGATTTTGACTGTTTAGGCCTGGAAATAGGCCTGGATGACAAACCTATGAGTTGGAAGTTTGATTTCCCTCCATTTCCCTCCTTTTTGACGTGTTTTATTTTATCAACTTGTTTTCTCGACTTTGTCATCATCAGGTTTACACTTCATGAAGTGGGTATTTCTAAAATTTCCCCCATATTTTAACCCATCTTTTGAGCTTTCTAACCATATATTTTTTTAAAAAAATTTGAACAATAATAACATATTATTATTGAATTTCTTTTACCAGTGTCTCCATAGTTCTCACAAACATACATGTACCATTTTTTTAATAAATATTGATCTACTTATCCAAATTTAAAAATCTTTATTTATTATTGTAGTGCACTTGATTCTTTACACTTTACAAGAACAAATTTTTATTTTCAATTTTTTTAGTGCAAGTTATGCTTCGCACACGAACAGGTACCTAATTTTTAGGATGTGCTGGGTTGGAAAAATCATAAAAAAAAAAATACTCAACAAAAAATTACAAAATATACATAAACTCTAGTGCTCACTCTTAACTATATTTATACCAAAGTATTTCTCAAAATACTAAATCTGACTATGACTTTTTTGATGTGCATGTTAGACACTATGTTAATGTTCTTCAGAAAAAATCAGGGTCTATTTTTTTGCACGAAGGATTTGACTCCCTTAATCTTATCCAATTTTGAAAACGTTTAGTAGTTTGGAAACTAGATTCATAGTACTACAATATTTGTTCTTTTATTATCTTCATATCTTGAGAAGATGACTTTCAATTTTTGCCTCCAAGTTCATGTTCACCTGATTTCTAAAAAAAAGTGTCCACTTATACCCCCCTTTTTGACCACCATCTTTGTGCACTTACCCACGTTTCACATATTTTGGTCTTTGTTAGTTAACATTTTAGCTTATCAATATATGCAACAAAATATCTAAATTATATGTAGTTTAAAAAATATAATTTATAAATTTAAAGACAACCATCTAAATAAGCCTTAAAATTTATTTATTTTATATTGTGTCAAGTTGGTTCCTTCCATATACATTTTTAGATGACTATATTAAAATCTGTAAATTAAATTTTTTAAATATAGTCGATTTAGATATTATGTTGTATAAATTGATAAGATTTTATTAAAATATTAGCTAAAAGATTGATGAATGTATTTGAACATTGACAACTATTGTTTCCTAGAAAACCCTAGACAAATGACTCCATTCCAAAAGAGAAAACTAACCTGCCAAAAAACTTAAGAAAAATAATAGACCTAATTGTCAACAAAAGTACTAGAGATATTGAATATGCTAAGACATTGCAAGTTTTGATGAACTATAGAATACATCAGTAACCCTGCATATATAGATATTCACAACCATAATTATCAATCAATATGACAAATGCCCTAAATAATCAAGAACTATGACAAAATTCCTTGCATAATTGAAAATAACTCATAGTTACAAGTATAAATATTTACTTTATTGGTGATTCTATTATAGATTTATATATTTATTTTTATTATATTTGAATGTATAGTTGTAGTCTACATCTAAAGTACACATTTACTAGAAAGGATCTATGCACTAAATGGGTGGACAACACTAGATTAGTGCAAGAAATGAGTCCTTCCAAGGTTTTGTCTTATGTTCAATAGATATGAGTAACAACTAACATAGATCCAATATAAAATATTTTTGAATGTAAAATTGAAATGATATACAATGATACATTATTACTCCCTTGAAAAAGGTAAAATTACATAAAGGAAGAAGTCTTCATTCGATTGGTAGGTGATAGAATACAAAAATAATAATAAAATTCAAAATAATACATAATTTAAAATTATTTCATTATTTTTAAATTTTTTGTTATAATTTTTAGAATATATTATTGTATATATAGATTTAAGAATATTACATCTTAAAAAAATTAAAATTTTATGACTAGTGTTCATTATCCTTTGAGAGGGAAGACCATATAAATGTAAGGAGGAGGACAAAAGGGAGAAAAGGTGAAAAATTGGAGCTAGGCATGGTTGATAGAATGAGTTTGGGTGTTGAGTGTGGATATATTCAATGCATATTAGGGAATGGAAGGTCTATTATTGTAAACAAGGCATAAAAAATAGAGGTGGATGAAGGGCCTACGAGATGAAGATAAGGAAACATGATGAGAAGACATAAGAGAGGCATTGGAGAGAGCATGAGCAGGTAAGAGAAAATATGGGGAGTGCATAGAAGGAAGTATATGAAGACAAAGAGTCAATTTGGTATTATGAATTAGAATACAAAGTTTTGACTAGTGTGGGAATTGGTTTGTTGTGCACTCATACATCTATGAAAAGCACCAAGAAGCCTTTTCTAGATTGATTTTTTGTTGAATCAATTCATTGCTCGGTAGGAGAAATGGGTATGTAGATAAGTTTTGTGAGTTGTGCAATCCCTCAGAGTCAAATTTAAAAATATCAAGACTTGAAAGTAATTTACATATTTAGATATGTAATAAATCCAAATAAAAAATAGTCATTATAAAGAGAAGCAAAAACTATTGAAGATGCTTGGCTTATATAAAAGAAGTATTTTATGTTTTCTTACATAGAAATTTTTTAAGAATTGTGTTAAATTTTTAACATATTATTTTATTTTCTCTAAATAAGAAATACAAAAATGATCTATAAGTTTACAAGCACATAAAAAAATTACAATTTAGAAGAGATAATCCTCCACTTCAACTAATATTTACCTAAATAAGTCTTACATTTTTTAAAATATATTAATCAATATTTATCTTATTATTGCATCTATTTGTAATCGTTGAAATTTGAACCATTGCATGTTTGTTATCATTGTACGTTCCTAATTGCAATTTTTTTGTGTAGGATCCATGTATACTAGGTGTAAAATAAGTTATGAATGACCCAAGCCTGTCAGAGTCACTAATGGACTCAATCTCTAAGGATCACCTGGAAAACAAAGATCAACCTTCTACATGAGAGAAAAAGAGAGGATGAAATATTGACATATGGTGCAATTATAGAATGATGATATTATCACACTCCAAATGATTAAATATCGACACTCCCTCGTATTGACTGAGCTGATATGTGCTCAACTAGATTACCTCGTAAGGGAGAGGTGAGTGCTAATTATACAGAAAAATTTAGCAACATAATTCCAAGAGAAATAAAACTCTCAAATAACAAAATTAAGTGGTAGTTGTACCTACTTTGAAAATGCCAAACATGTGGCAAACCAACTTAGGTAGGGACAAACAAATGGTTATGGGGAGGTGGCAAATGAGTCCAAAAGAGGGTGTGACTTTCAACTACTCAAATGTGGGTGTGAATGACACATGTAAATGTAGGACTGTATCAAATGTCCTCATATAAACCATCCTAATATAGCCTCAGTATGCTTAATAATGTGTAGGAAAAATAAATATAAAAAAAACCTATACTAGAACCCCCCCTGAAGAATAGCTTAGGTGGGTAAAAAGATGCAAATATGGGTCTCAGATACTAGGCCATGTTAGGCACCCATGTATAATGATGACAACTCTCAAAAGATGAGAAAGAGGAAACCTGTAGGACAAAGCCCTCCCCCAAGAGTGAAAAATTAAGACCATACAGTCCCTCAATGTAGAATCTCCTACATTGTTAGTGAATGCTGGAAAAAAGAATTTGTAGATGGTCCAAGATTGTTGAATGATATTCCTCCCCTTAGGAAGAAATAAGACCAAGGATGAATACATGACATCTTCCCATTCCTAAATGGAATATGTAGGAAGAATGTTGAAGATGTATGATGTCTCTAATCTCTGCTTAGGTGTCCCCATGTTGATGCCACAATTTGTCATCATCAAATCGGATGTTCTAGGCCACACTGTAGAAGATGACAATCTAGAAAATAGTGAAGATGCATGTAGAACAAAATCCAAAGACAAAGGGATATCCTCCAAAGAAAAAGGTGCCTCCTCCAAATGCTTCTCAATAGTGGTTGTTAGGTCCTGGAGACAACTAAGAGGCAGGGGTGAATCAGTTGTCCAATAAATTCAACCAAAACTTAATGCTTAATACGGGTAAACTAAAATTTATGCTGGTAGACAATCTTAATAGTTAATTGCAGTATCGGTAAAGATTAATGCATAAAATAGAAATACAATAATATCCACAACACATTGCACAAATATTTTTACGTGGACACCCTGTAAGGGGAAAAACCACAATGGGAAGCCTTACCCACAATCAAATGATACTACTACAGATCATATGTGTGTACAATATGGATTTTGCACATGCAGAAAGGCTAGCTGCCTAGAGATCAATGCTCAATCACAAAATGAAAGTCACACTGACTACAACTGGATGGTTAGATCCAATGATACTGTACTGCACAAAATAGCATCTTCGTATATTGGATTAAGTACCGTTTTAGTTCTGATTGCCTTCACAAAATCCTTCCTTCAACCTTCAAATGATGTCTGCATGTATAGCTCTGCTTATTTTCACATATACCTTATTACAATCCTTTTCACAATCTCATATTAATCTCACAAATGAGATCTTACATTTATACCATAACCTAAGACCAATTTGAATAGGTCAGCTCACTAAAAGATATTATAATAAAATCAATTACAAATAAATCAATATTTGATGCATGATGTTATCTCAATGCATTTACAATAATAATAAATCATCTCCATAACATGTCATGTTGATCTGGAATAGATATAAATGTCAGTGCTTATCCTAGACCTATTTGCCGATAACAACAAATATGCAAATCCGAATAAGAAAATAACCAAATCGCCAAAACCAAGTGATCAAATAAGTTCATTGACATAACCAAGTAGTCTCCAAGTCATTTCAATTGCTGGCGAACCAAATACAAGTGACTGTGTATAAGTCTCTGACATGCCGGTGAACATAACCAAAGATCCCCAAGTGCTGATAAGTGTTGACAGGTGATGACAGGTGTTGACATCAATGACAAAACCATATCAACATATCCAAAATTCCAACAATCTCCCCCTTTGGCATTGATGGCAACACAAGATGGAAAAACCATCAAAGTGCCAAAATAGAAATACCAAAAACCAAAAACCAACAATCTCCCAAAGAGATCATTAACCAGAAATCAAAATACATAATATCTCTCCCCCTAGGAATAATCTCTCCCTAAACGAAAAAGATAATGTGTTTTTCCATATCAATCTGTAGCCCTTTGACATCAAATGCCAAAGCATTACAAAACCAAATACAAAATACCAACTAATCCCCCTGACAAGTAGCTCTCCTCATCAAAAGTCAGAATAAAAGATTCCTCTGTTAATTCTGTCGGTTGACGACAAACATCAATTGTCTAACTCTCTACCAGTGGGGGTAGGACTCCAAGTTGCTCTCTGAGATACTCAAAATTTTCCTTAGGCAAAGGCTTTGTAAAAATATCTGCAATCTGCTCTTTAGTATTCACATAAACCAATTTCACTTCTTTTGCTTCAACATTCTCCTTTAGAAAATTGAATTTGATAGAAACACGTTTAGTCTTAGAGTGAAATACTGGGTTCTTTGATATATCAATTGCTGCCATATTATCACAGTAGATAGTTATAGGTTCCTTACATTTTACCTTTATTTCCTTCAACATTTTCTTGATCCATAATACCTATGTACAATTAGTTGCTACTACAACATATTCTTATTTTGTTGTTGATAGACTTATGCAACACTGTTTCTTGTTCAACCATGAAATTAGTCTACTGCCAAGAAAAAATGCTTTATCGATGGTGCTTTTTCTATCATCCACATCTTTGGCCCAATTAGCATTTGTGTATGCACATAAATCAAAATTTTCATCTCTAGGATACCATAAACCAAGATTTGTAGTGCTTTGTAGGTATCGAAAAATCCTTTTTACTGCTGATTCATGATTTTCTTTAGGATTACTCTAAAATCTTGAAACAATACATACTACATTCATAATATTAGGTACAATACATACTACATTCATAATATTAGGTCTTGTTTGTGTCAAATATAGTAAACCTCCTATCATAAACTTGTATCTAGTCGGATTAACAGGTGTAGATTCATCCTTCAAAGATAATTTATCAGTTGTAGTCATAGGTGTGCTTACCGGTTTACAATTTTCCATGCCAAATTTCTTTAGTAATTCCTTCAAGTACTTAGATTGACATAGGAATATACCTTTATCAATTTGTGAAATATGCAATCCTAAAAATAATTTTATCTATCCAATCATAGACATTTCAAATTCTTGCTGTATTTTGTTAGAAAAGTCTTTACACAATCCATCTTCTCCTCCAAAGATTATATCATCAACAAAAACTTCAATAAACAAGATGTCATCATTAGTCACTTTGTAGTATAGATTGTTGTCAGCATTACCTTTAGTGTATCCAAGCTTCAAAAGATATTTGTCCAATCTAGCATACCAAGCTCTAGGATCTTGTTTCAATCCATATAAAGCTTTCCTTAACCTACAAACCATTTAACATCCATTTGATATACTTTGTAGTTCTTATGTGCTACAAAAGCCAATAAAAGTCTGACTATTTCAATTCTAGCTACTGATGCAAAGGTTTCATTGTAATCAATTCCTTCTTTCTGTGAATATCTCTTACACACTAATCTTTCTTTGTTTCTGATTACCATACCATCTTCATTAAGTTTATTTCTGAAAACCCATTTAGTTCCAATTACATTTTTGTCTTTAGGCTGGGGAACTAATGATTAAGTGTTATTCCTTTCAATTTGTTCCAATTCATCTTTCATAGCTTTAATCCAGTATTTATCTTCACATGCCTCATTAATTGGTGTACATTCAATTTGAAAATTAAGACATACCTCATCATTTACCAATCTTCCTCTAGTCATAACTCCTTGAAACTTGTTTCCAATAATCTGATCTTCAGAATGATTCAGTCTTACATACCAGGGTATTTTTATTTGTTGTTGTTCTTCAGTGACTATTGAGTCTCCAGATGATGTCAGTGTTATTGGATCACCATTCTGTACCGGTGTATTCATAGTAGGTTTATTTGTGATTATCTATATTGCCAGTTTAGAGTCTGTGTACCTTGAATTTCCTCTAAATTGTTTATCAATCTTCACATTTTCACTCTCAACAATTTTCTGCAATCTCTTGTTAAAACATCTATATGCCTTGCTCTTAGATGAATAACCAAGAAATATTCCTTCATCACTTCTAGGATCAAATTTTCCAATATACTCATCTTCTAATATAGCATTTACTTCCAAATATTCTGAAATATTTAAGAGTAGGAGTATTACCAAACCATAGTTCATGTGGGGTCTTACCCGTTTCTCCTCTGATGTGAAATTTGTTGAATGTATAAATAGTTGTATTGACCGCTTCTCTCCAGTACATATGAGGTAGATTTTCTTTAGATATCATACTTCTAGCTGCATCCAAGATATTTTTGTTTTTCCTTTCCACAACTCCATTCCGCTGGGGTGTCTGGGGTGCTGATAACTGTCTTCTGAACCCATTCACTTCACAGAATGTATTAAATTCCTTAGATGTGAATTCACCTCCTTGATCTGATCTCAAACATTTGATTATCTTGTCCATTTCATTTTCTACCATCATCTTGAATAGTTTGAATTTCCCAAATGCTTCTAATTGCTCCCTGAGTAAAGTAACCCAACACATTCTAGAATAGTCATCAATGATAAGCATAAAATACCTATCTCCTTGTATACTTCTAGTTCTTGCTGGACCACATAAATTGGTATGAATTAAATCAAGAATGTTGTTAGACTTCTCTAGAATACTCCCGAAAGTTGCTCTAACTTGCTTTCCAAATTGACATTCCTTACATACCGGACTGTGAGGTTTAACAATCTTACGTAAATCTCTAACTGCCTTAGTAGTACTGATTTTCACAGTGTAATCAAATTTTACATGAAAAAGTCTCTTATGCCATAACCAACTTTCATCAATATGTGCAATCAAACATGCTTTCTCATTGTTGTTCAAGTGAAAGATATTACCTCTAGTCTAATTATCGATTGCAATTTCCAAACCATTTTTGTTTAAGATTTTGCATTTACCATTTTTGAATTGTGACTGAAATCCTTTCTCAACTAATTGACCAACACTCAAAAGATTATGCTTCAAACCTTCAACATAGTAAACATTATCAGTATTGTGCTTACCATCAAAATATATAGTTCCTTTTCCTTTGATCAAACAAGCTTTATCATCTCCAAAACTTACTAGACCTCCATTGTAATCCTAATAGGTTAAGAATTTACTCTTATCACCAGTCATATGATGTGAACATCCTGAATCAATAATCCATTCATACTTATCTTCAATTTTAGCTGCTAGGGCCCACTCTACCGGTTGAATAGTAGGTGTCCATTGATCTTTTGTTATAGCAACAAAATCCCATCCACTGTCTATTAGATCCTCATCAGAATCATTAGTGACTCCTTCATCAGCATAATAAAAAGATTTGTCTCTATTCTTCTTAAACTTGTATTTCTGATAATCAGGGTTAGGCTTATATGTTCTTTTAGCTTCTTCTCTTAATCTTGCATGTCTATCAGGACATCTAGAATCCATATGACCAATCTTATTATAGTTAAAATATTTAAAGCATGATTTACCTTCATAGTTACTTCCAATTGGAACTTTAGGCATTTTTTTTGCAAATAGTGCTTCAAGTTCTTCAAGTTCTTCATTTTCTCTCTTGCTTTGTTCAAGTTCTCTTGCATAGAAGGCTTTCCAATCAGATTTATTAGATGATGATGATGATGTTGCAGTTGATGATGATGCCTTGAAAGATAGATCTGTCTTGATAGTAGTAAGAGGACCAAATTCCTCAAGCTCAAAATTTGAAAGTTTTCCAATGAAAGTGCCTCTAGATATTGATGCATTAGGCATTGTTCTCAATTCATTTATAGTAGCAACTTTCATTTTATATGCCGGTGGCAAAGATCTTAAAAACTTAGAAACAATTTCATCTTCACTTAAGGTTCCTCCACAACATTGTATACCCAAAACAATTTCATTTACTCTTTCCATAAAAGCAGAAATTTTTTCTTCTTCTTCCATTTTTAGACTTTCATACCTGACCCAGAAGCATTCAAGTTTTGCAATTTTGACTATGGAATCTCCTTCATTAAATGTTTCTATTTTCTCCCAAATAGCTTTAGCAGTAGATCTATCTGACAATCCCATGACTTGCTGATCTGATAATACGCTCAAAAGTCCTTCTCTTGCTTTGTAATCATTTTCCTCATCTTTATCCAAGTTTGGTGGATTAGGTTGACCTTGAGTAGGAGCAATATAGCCATTATTTGTAACATCCCATATGTCCTTTCCAATGCAATTCAAATGTGTCCCCATCCTGATCTTCGATATGCCATAGTTACTTCCTGAAATAGTTAGAAGACATTGGATCTCCTCAAGATGTTAAACTTCTACAAAAAGAGGACTAAGCTCTAATACCAATTGTTAGGTCCCAGAGACAATTGAGAGGGGGGGGGGGATGAATCAGTTGTCCAATAAATTCAACCAAAATTAACTTAACCAAAACTTAATGCTTAATACCAGTAAACTAAACTTTATGCCGGTAGACAGTCTTAAGAGTAAATTGTAGTACCGGTAAAGATTGATGCATGAAACAAAAAGACAATAACATCCACAACACATACCATAAATATTTGTACATGGAAACCTTTTGAGGGGAAAAATGACAGTGGGAAGCCTTACCCACAATCAAATGATACTACTGCAGATAGTACATGTGTACAATATGGATTCTGCACATGCAGAAAGGCCAGCTACCTAGAGCTCACTACTCAATCACAAAATGAGAGTCATACTAACTACAACTAGATGGTTAGATCCAATGATAATGTATTGCACAAAATAACATCTTCATATGCTGGTTTCAGTATCGGTTTAGTTCTGATTGCCTTCACAAAATCCTTCCTTCAACCTTCAAAATGATGTTTGTGTGTATAGCTCTTCTTATTTTCACATATATCTTATTACAATCCTTTTCGTAATCTCATATTAATCTCACAAATGAAATCTTACATTTATATCATAACCTAAGACTAATTTGAATAGGTCAGCTCACTAAAAGATATGACAATAAAATTAATTACAAATAAATCATTATCCGATGCATGATGTCAGCTCAATGCATTTACAATAATAATAAATCATCTCCATAACATGTCATGCTGATCTAGAATAGATATGCCTATCAGTTCTTATCCTAGACCTATTTGTCGGTAACAACAAATATGCAAATCCGAATAAGAAAATAACCAAATCATCGAAACTAAGTGATCGAATAATGTCTTCGACATAACCAAGTAGTCTCCAAGTCATTCGAAGTGCCGATGAACAATATAATCTATCGGTGAACCAAACACCACTGACTGTGCATAAGTCTCTGACTTGCTGGTGAACATAACCAAAGATCTCCAAGTGATGATAAGTGTTGAGAGGTGATGATAGTTGTTGACATCAATGACAAAACCATATCAACATATTCAAAATGCCAACAATGGCCATAGTCATGTTAAACTATGAGGAATGATCATGTGGATATAGACCAAGAGGTTTGAAAGGTTCCTGGTCAACATCTGAAGAAGATGAAGTGACTTCATCAAAGATAAGATGTATGTACTCAATAGTGTCCTCTAAGTTTTAAAGTTAGGACTCACAAAGCAAACCTGCAATGTTTGTCAAGTACTCATCCAAAGTAGTTGTGTTTCAAATATAATGAATGTCCTACTGCATTGAATAAGGAGCATCAACCAACATGTTACATAAACTGGTCCATAACCTAACAGAATAACCACCAGACCTAAAATAGGTTGCCATAAGCCAAATAAAACACCATGAACAATAGGAATGAAAACATGATAACCATCAACATCCTGATAACCTTCTAGAAGCTGCACCAACACCACTTATGGGATTCATCAAATGATATTCAACAAAGCGATGTCGGTAAAACCCTTACCGGTAACCAAAAGGCTTACTAGAACAAATGATAGCATCTGGAACATCAAATACCAAACAAACTGAATGTGATACACACCAGGAACACTTGAATAACCAATCCAAATGAATTCCAACAGTTGGACCAAAACTAGAGACAAAACTCTAGATCATCTTCAAAGATCAACCACTCTACCAGAAGTCAGTAGGCAACAAAACTTCTAGTGTTGACATTAATGACAAACATCAATGGAACACATAATCAATTCCTCTAAATTGCCAACAATCTCCCCCTTTGGCATTGATGGCAACACTAGATGTGAAAAACATCCAAATGCCAAGAAATGCCAAACAATTATCCCACAAAAGGAAGACATCAACAATATCCCCAAGATGATATAATGAAGTTCTGAAACAATTATCTGTGTACCAATTAACCATCCATAGTCCTGGACAAAATTGGCCCAATGGGATACAACCGATCTAAAATTTGTTCCTCCTCCTTGTGCCAACAATCTCCCCCTTAGATTGGTATCTCTGTTAAGAACTATTTTTCACATATATATATCTCATCCTTTGACATCAATGCCAAACATATGACAAACATCAAAGAAAACTAAAAAATCCTCTAAACCACTAAGCTGACTACTCCCCCTTAGTAGTAGCACCAACTCATCAATCCAGAATGAATGATAGTTTTGATAATGCATGTCGGACTGATGCCAATCAACATCACTCAAGTTTCTACTAGAGGGGCAGAAACTCTCAATTTATCTCTAAAGTACTCAAATAATTCCTTAGGCAAAGGTTTAGTGAAGATATGTGCAATCTTTTCTTTAGTGTTCACATAAACCAGTCTAACTTCATTTGCTTCCACCTTTCCCTTTAGAAAGTTATACATGATAGAAATGTTCTTAGTCTTGGAATGAAATACCAGATTCTTTGATATGTCAATAGCAACAAAGTTATCACAGTGAGTAACTACTAGTTCATTACAATCTACCCTTATATCCTTCAACATTTTCTTCATGCATAGAACTTGTGTAGAGTTAGTAGCAATAGCAACATACTTAACTTCAGTAGTAGATAAATAAGTACATGATTGTTTCTTGATGATCCATGAAACAAGTGTCTTTCTAAGAAGGAAAACTTCACCGGATGAGCCTATCTAGCTACTTATATCTCTATCCCAATATGCACCTGATTATGCTCATAGTGTAAAGTCCTCATAAACCAAAAACCAAACCTAAAAATCTTTGAAAATATATGAAAATGCTAGCTACTGGAGCAAGGATTCAACATAATCAATTCCTTCCTTTTGAGAATATTCATTACAAACCAATCAAGCCTAGTTCACATAACATCCAAGTCCATGTGTTGTTCTTTTATAAGTGATCCAATTCCTCTTCCATAGCTCACATCCAACATTCATCCTTACAAGCTTCATCCATTGATGTCGGTTAAATTAAAGAAATTAAGCATACCTCATCAGTTGCCAACCTTCTTCTTGTCCAATTATCTGATCTTTTGAATGGTTTAACCTTACATACCTAGGAGTCTTCTGACTTTTTGTTTCTTGGCTCTAATCTTCTATTATAGTTAAATTTTTTGATACTACTAGGGTAACTAGTTCAACATTATGCTCTAGTACAGCTGCTACTAGTTCAATTATAATGATTTCCACTTCCGGTTCTCTCTCATAAGTTCTGATTTGACCTATGTTCTGCTCATCCACTTTGACATATGCACTCTTCACAATTCTTTGCAATCTTTTGTTATAACATCTATATGCTTTGCTTCCATTAGAATAACCAAGAAATATCCCTTCATCACATCTAGGATCAAATTTCCAATTCACTACCAAAGATTCTGAAATACTTAACTGTAGGTGTATGAAAAAACCATGACTCATAAAGTGACTTACCAGTAAACCAAACTAGATCCAAGATCCAACAAATCTTCGTCGGTTAACCTTCAAACTAACTTCTCCAAAATCTGAAACAAGCTTTCAGACCACTATGAGGGGCAATGCAAGATATGTCATCAATTTTCTTCCCGCTAAGGTGAATGCCTCAGATTTAGGATAAGTTTTTTGTCCATGCAGGGACAGTCTGCTCTGCTGATTGAGTAACCAGGGTATAAGCTTTAGCCAAATGAACATCTGGGGCAATTGATTTTGTCGATTGAGCCTCAGACTTCATAATCCACTTCTTCTCATGCTCCTTCTGAATATCATCAACCTTTTGCTTTCCCTTCTCATTATATTTATCACTTCCTACTGGTAGGTTCTTGCTTCTACAAAATTTAGCAAGATGTTCTACTTTGTTGTATGCATAACAAGTGACATCATTTTTCTGAATTGCCTTACTATATCTTTCATCATTCATTAATCAGCATTGATTAGCCATTTGTCCAAACTTGCCACATTCATCACATCTCACATTCATTCTACAATCTTATGTCCTATGACCATACTTTTTACAATTTGAAAATTGACCGAGAACTGCATTATTATTTTGATTTTCTCTATTTCTGCATTGACTTTCTCTATGACCAAACTTATTTCAAACAAAGCATCTACCATTACATTTATGTGCATTAGGTTGTCTAACCAATGAATTCTAGTTCCAGTTGACCTTCTGACTGGATGTGTTATCTTGATTTACAGTACTAGAGCTTTCTCCATGCTCAAATCCAAGACCTCTAGTGTCTCTTTGATCCTTCAATAACTCATCAAGCTTAGAAGAACTAACCTTGAACTTATCTTTGTATTCATTTGCACCATCCAGATCACTTCTTTATTGACATAATTCTTTCCAACTCTTGCTCATTGTTGTGTAATTGCACCAATTTAATTCTTAATATATCATTCTCATGAGCCAACCTAATGCATTCCTCAAATCTGTATTTCAGAGATATAGCAATATTTTCTTCATTCTTCTTTCGGTCTTCAATCTCCTTAGACATCCTCATAGTCAAGGCTTGCATTTCATTTTTCATGACACCATTCTCTTGACTCAACTTTTGACATAATTCCTTTAAAGTATTCTTCTCTCCATCATTTAATTTTGTAAATGATCACAAAGTTCCTTCCTTTTAGCTTGTGCAGATGACAGCCTCTCCTGTAGAGTAAAAATGATTTCCTTCACAGATCTCAACTCATCTTGCAACTTCATGTTCCTCAACATTTCAACATCATAGTCTTCAAGTGCTACTTGAAGTTCCTTCCTCAAACTTATCTCCATAGATTCTATATACAAGATCTTCCTCAAGCTATTATTCTTACTCTGAGGCACCAGACTTTGATACCAATTGTTGGGATCCTAGAACACTGAGGGGGGGGGGGGGTGAATCAGTGTTCTACCATAATGGATAAATTTAACCTTATTAACACAACAACTCAACAACTGGTAAACATAAAATCATATAGCAATGAGTTACAATGCAACCACAAAGATGAACACCATAACACCACAAATTTATATGTGGAAAAATTCAAAGAGGAAAAACCATGGTGGGATTGGACACCCACAATATCTATCCACTGATCATGTGAATAAATATTACAATAAGGGGCCTACACATGTAGGAAGGCCAACAACCTAGAGCACACTGCTCATCACAAAAGGAGCCTCACTGACTATAGAAAACATCATACTATAATCCAGAGTGAAGATTGAACTGTAAGTATAGCATCTCATATGCCTTAGTACAGCTTTCGTTAAGGTCAATAGAAAAGGCCTTAAACCTCTTCCACAAACCTAATTCGATCACCTATAATCAACCAAAACCTTTACATTTGATTACAACATTATTTGCACATAGATAATCCTATATCGCATAAGACCACGATCTACAATGAGATCTTACATCATATTTATACCAACCCAGGACCTAAACAATTAGGTTGGCCACCTAAAAGATAATACAATAAATCCATTACATAATCGAGCAAAACAATGATAAACCAAGTCAGCCTAAGACCGAAACAACATAATCCAAACAATAAATACAACTAGTGATGTGTCAGGAGCATCAACCAACACGTTACATAAATCGGTCCATAACCTAACAAAATAACCACCAGACCTAAAGTAGGTCACCATAAGACAAATGAAACACCACGAACAACTGGAACATGCAAATGATAGCCATCAACATCCTGATAACCTTCTAGAAGATGCACCAACACTACTTATAGGACTCATCAAAATATCTTCAACAAAGTGTTGCCGGTAAAACCCTTACCGATAACCAAAAGGCTTATGAGAACAAACGATAGCATCCCGATCATCAAATCCTAAACCAAATGAATGGGATACAAACTAGGAATACATTAATAACCAATCCAAATCAAGTCCAATAGCTGGACCAAAACTGGAGATAAATCTTTAGATCAACACTAGAGACCAACCACTCTATCGAAAGCCGGTAGA
This sequence comes from Cryptomeria japonica, assembly GCF_030272615.1. Lineage (NCBI taxonomy): Eukaryota > Viridiplantae > Streptophyta > Pinopsida > Cupressales > Cupressaceae > Cryptomeria > Cryptomeria japonica. The sequence continues at coordinate 350,430,932 of NC_081409.1, forward strand.
TAGCAAAATAGCTAGTGTTGACATCAATGAAAAACATCAATGCAACACATAATCTATTCCTCCAAATTGCCAACAATAGATAGAAAGGATATTTGTTGATAATGAGGGTACACAAAGGACATCATCAAATGATCCTTCCTCTATGTCAATAAACCCTTTCCCACAAACATGCATATATGTGTTGTTAGCCATCAAAATGTTGGGTGATGAAAAAAATTTAAATGAAGAGAACATATCTTGTGATGAAGCCATGTGATGTCAAGATCAAGGATCCATCTGCATAACTTAGAATCTGCAGCTACTACAAGTGCTTTCCCCATTTGTTTCTCTAATTTTTTATTACTTGAAGATGATGAATCCTTTGACATAGTTGATGGTAGATTGATTTTATTATTTTCCAAAAGATACTTCAACTCATAAACTTATTTTGAATAGCATTGATGTTCATCATGCCCATATTTCTTGCAATATGCACAAGTGGGCTTCTCCTTTTTGGATGATTCTCTTTTTTCAGGAAGAGGATTCTAATTCTTTCTATGACTTGTTATTTTCCTTCTTTTGTTTCTGATTAGGATTCCATAATTATTTATGTACCTTAGGTTTATTATCAACCAATGATTGTGATTTGGAATTCTTGATGATACCTATTTGAATTAGCTTCACTTCTTCTTGGATTAGAAGATCTAAAAATGAATCAAAAGTGGGTTGAACATATGCAGTTCCCATAGAAACCATATTGGTATGAAAGCCATAAATAAAGACATAATACTCAGGACCAAGCTTGGATAACACATTCAAAATCAAATATAAATCCTCCTTGGTAATCTTGCAATCTGTTAACTATGTTCTTAGTTTCTTTATCTTGGAGATATAGTTTTGGATGTTGTTGAAACTTTTTGGATCAAGATTCATCATATCATTATCAATTTAATAACCCCTAATCTTACCAATTTTACCATACAAATTTTCAAGAGTATCCCAAGCCTCCTTTGGTGTCTTGCTTGATTCAATATGAAATTGTAACTCAAAAGAGACTAGTGAACAAATGTAACCAAGAGCTCTCTCATGATTGATCTCCCATTCTTGAAGAGCATTAGCATCAGTAGGTATAGGAATAGTTTCTTTAACTTAGCCAGTGCAACCTTTTTCCCTTAGATAATTTCATACTAATTTTTTCCATGTTTCATAATTATATGGAGTTAGGAGTTCAATTTGAGTTTTCCCCATTTTACTAACACACAATAGAAGAAATAAAAACACAACAAGATTACCCCCAAAATTCACTAAATCAATGATTCCCCCTAGAAAAATATGATGGTGGCACTTTAGAAATCCATGCATTTACAATTCTAGAGTTTTTCCTGTGTTTTACAATATCCAAATGTGGACTCAAACATTGAAGATATAATATAATATTAGAAATACAACTTCAAAATAGCACCAATGGATAGTGGTAAGAAAAATATCAACTTTCAAACAAAGAATCACCTCAATCTCAGGTCATATGTCAAAGTTATAACCATTTAAAGTTCCAAAAATTGGGATTGTCCTTCAAATTTGCTAAGAAAACTAATTTTATGGAAAATCTAGATCACTTGAAGAAAAAATGATGATAGCACTGCAAACCTTGCAAAATTCTACCCTAAATAAATAACTAAAATTGTGTTGAAAAGTACCTCCGTAGGATCGAGATATTGCCTTCCAAAGTTGAGGTGCAAAATGAAAACCTCCAATGGAGAGGGGGTCAATAAATTGAAAAAGTATCCGCCTCCAAATTTCATGAAACTGCTGCTATATTTGTTGAAACCACCAAATAGAAGAACAACCAGATTGTTTAGAAAACTACCAACAAATATAGCTAAACCAATGAATTTGTTAGTCTTGCCAAATAACCACCAAATGTGGTAGTGATCCAACTCACAAGCACAAGAGCCAAGGTGGTGTACTATTGTAGGTCGGATGTATGGATGATACAGGATATACAATTTATTTATTTTTTATTTTTTATTTTTTATATATTAAAAAAATTGTGACACGGGGGTTAAAGCCACACCCCACCCGCTGAGAGGGTCATGCAAGGGTTTCAAAACCCCACACAAGTAGCATGGTGGCTGAGGGCTATGCTATACTTGCAATGTAGTAGCCTATGGGTACAAAGGGGCTAATGGTGACTTGTACAGGGTACCCTGTTGGTACCCAAAATTTGTCTTTTTAATTTTTTCAATTTTTTTTTTTTAATTTTCAAATGATTATTTTAAATTGTTTTTTTTCAAAAGTCTATTACAATATAAATAAAATTTTCAGAAATAATTTAAAAACCTACAATAAATTTTTTTAATAATATTTATTTCCTAATGCAAGAAAAAAATATATAATATTTTTTTTTTGAATAAAATTTCAAATATGTACCATATTAAATGCATGGGGGCTAATTTTGTCTTGAATTTGAATTTCTCTGAGATTAAGAGTTTTTATATTAAAATTCATTTGTTAAGCCTTGTGGACTCGATCGTGATATCCTTTTAGACTTAAAATGCACCAAACAACAAGTCAATGTTGAATCTCCCAAATTCGAGAAGGGGCTTGCTATTCTGGAAGCTCTAATACCATGTCAGAGTACTAATGTTATCAATCTCCCTGGATCACCTACAAAACCAAGATCAACCTTCTACATGAAAGCAACAAAGAGGTTGAAATGTTGAAATATGGTGAAATTATAGAATGATGATATTATCACACTCCAAAAGATACAATATGGATAAACACTCCCTTGTACTGATAGAGATGATATGTGCTCAACTAGATTACCTCATAAGGGAGAGGCGAGTGTTGATTATATAGAAAAATGTGGGCACATAATTCCAAGAAAAATAATAACTCCCAAATAACCAAATTAGGTGGGAGCTGTGCCTACCTGGAAAATGCCAAACATGTGGCAAACTAACTCAAGTGGGGACAAACAAATGGTTATGTGGAGGTGGCAAAAGAGTTCAAAAGAGGGTGTGACATTCAACCACCCAAATGTGGGTGTGAATGATACATGTAAATGTAGGACTATGCCATGTGTCCTCATATAAACCATCCTAATATAGCCTAAGTATGATTAATAATGTGTAGAATAAATAAATATAAAAAAAACTACACTAACAAAGCCTAGGCTCACTGGTTGCACCTAGCCACTAGAATGTCAGAAGTTGTAAAGGTAAGTAGTTTGGTCAATAACCCTAAATTTCTTCTCTTTCCCTACATATTTTAATTCTTGGTTTGTTACATTTCATTTTTTGGTTAGCTATATAAGTTGTGTCTAAGAAATATACATGCAAACATTAACATCAAGCCACATCTAGTTTTGTTGGTCTTACAAAAACATTCACAAAATGATGGGAAGTTAAGTGCATATTCAAATAGAGTATGATTCAATGGAGAATCACATGTCTCAAGATTTTTTAAATGATTATGTTGGGAGAACACCATGTGCCTGTACTTGAATATATAATAGTTCACTTGCATTGAAAATAATAGAATTGCAAACTCAAACAACCATTGATATGCCATTAAAAATAACATATCTTCTATATAAGTCTAACTCACCTCAAGTGGTAGATAATTTCCAAGAGTAGGCTTTAACCTTGTATATTCCATTAAATTCCATGTTAATCTAAATTATAGTCAAATTATCTCCACCTTACCATGTAATTCTTGTCATGGCAAGCCTCTTTTGTGCTTGGTTATAGTTCAACAAACATATAAATATATGCATAGGAATTAAATTGTCACTTTGCTAAAATAGTAAATTGTGTAGAGGTTTTTCAGTGAAATTAACTCCACCTTAGCATGTAATCATTGGTATGGTAGGCCTCTAATGTGCTTGGTTATAGTTTGACAAACACATAAATTTGTGTGCAAGAATTAAATTGTATAATTTCTTATAATTGTAAATTATTTAGAGGTTATCCATCACACAAACTATCACTGCCATCACCAACAACTGCACAAAAGTACATGGCACAAAATTTATTCTCACTCACCTTTAATTAATATCTTGTTGGAAGGAAATGATGTACTATGTATCTCTTTTTTTTATATAATTTAGCACAAACATTTGAGCAAGATATTTTTTTAAATTGGACTAAATTCATCACCACAATTAAAAATTTATGATGAATTCAACCTTACTTTTCTACTTCAATTAAACAAAATTATAAAAAGATGTAGCTTAATTCAATGGGACGTGTGAGTGATGGGCAAAATTTTCTTAGAGATGGTGCTAGGGATGGGGTTTTTTAGATTCTAGAACAATTTGGAGCACTTGCAACTCAGGGATTGCTATCCTCTTTAGACATATTTTAAGAGGACAAACTTCATATTTTTTTCCCAAAAATCCTTGGATATTCTAGAGTTGGAAGTGTGTCCTCCTTAGAGGTTCACCTAGTGAAAAAGTTCAACATGGATCAAGGTGTATGTGGGTCCTCTCCTCCCTCATCGGAGCAAGATGACAATTTATCCCAGAGCTATTGGAAGGATCTGTTTGATGATGAAATTTGTATCCCCATGGACCTTGGGTTTCTATAGAGTGTTTTAAAAAGGGTACTTGCTTGGACATGAAGGATATCCACTTGAACTGCTCATTCAACAAAATGGAGAACTCCTTAGTCGGTATGTTCTTAGGCAGAAGGCCCAAGATTTCTATTATTAGAAAGTGGACGTATGCTAAATGGCTAGTGAAAGGAAGTCCCTCTATCTTTGTACTCCCTAAAGGTATGGTTTTCTTCTCCTTTTCCCTTAAATAACAATTCCTCCATATTTTCTCCTCTGGGCCATGGTTCTTTACTAAGATACAACCCCTATGCAAACGGTGCCTAGGTTTTTAGCCAAAAAATCTTCTGGGGCTATCCCTACCTAGGTCTGCTTTCGTAGCCTTCCCCTTGAGTTCTAGGATGATGAGATTATTGCTACCATACCTAACTCCTTTGGCCAATTTATTTCCCTAGATTCTATCACTTAGCTTTATTTCAGGTTGGTGTTTTCTCAATTTTATGTAAGTGTGGTCCCCAGTTCACCTCTTCTAGTTTCTACTAAGTTGAAGTTACATCTGGGCTCTTGGCTTCAGCTGATTGACTATGAGAACTCTACCTTCTTTTTCAAAATATTATCTTTAATAGAGTATCTTAGTATCCATTACCAGAAAGGTTATATGCAAAGGTGATAAATCGAAGGTAAGAGGTGAAGATCTAGTGCCCCCTTCCTTGAGGGTTGTTGGTGGCTCTAGTTTTGGAGCTCCTAGTTGTTTGTGGACAATGGTGGTGAACTATTCTATGGTTTATGTGTCTCAATAGGATGATGGTTCCTCTCTCACTTTGTTCACAACAATATTCATTACTCCTTTCATAGGGCTATGGACACTCATATTGAAGTTTTATTGGAGGTGTTTCTCTTTTTATAGGATATTATAGTCGATATTGGCCCTGTTCTCTCTTTCAATCCCTTTCTTTCAGAATTATCCTCCTTGATATGGATATTGTTTCATAAGTAAAACCAAACTTTCTCAAGGGGTTTCCCTCATTGGTGGATACCAGCTTAATCTCTCCCAAGTTAGTAACTCATTTGAGAGATTTTCCTCCTTTATCCTTCTTTGCTCATATGGTAGATATGTTGGAACAGTCTTTCCATGTATCCACTCAGTGATTGGTTTCTAGTTTGACTCTCCTTCTAAGACTTCAAGTAAATTGACAGAAGTGGGAAAATATTTGAAGGTGGGTAGAAAATCTACCAGAGATGCGAGGAAACTCAAAGAGGCCAAAGAACCCTAGAGAAAATATCCCCTTGGACCCTACATAAATGATTACTCAATCTTGGAATATTTGGGGACTAAATGGTTCCCACAAATAAATTTTGGTGAAAAAAGTAGTGAAAGAGCTAAATCTGGACATCTTGTTGCTTTAGGAGACAAAAATGAATTTTGACACCTTATTAAAAATTAGTAATTTTATTTGGTCATTTTCTAGCTATATTGCTATGAGTGCTGAAGGATCTTCAGGTGTTTTAGTGACTATGTGGAAGCCAAACAATCTTATTATGGTCCTTAAGTGCCAAGATAAAAATTCCAGATCATCTCCTTTTCTGATGAATCCACTAAAGTTGATTGGATCTTAATCAACATCTATACACCTAAGTATTTGGTTTCTAGGAGGATTTTCTAGTCTTCCATTCTAATGGGTTTGAGAGACTTCAATAATGATTGACAGTTGCCAATGGGACATTTTAACTCCTCCCTTTTCCCTCTAAAAAATGGGTGAGTTCTTCAGATTCTTTTTGTAGTATACTAGATCTTCATGATTTCTTGTCAGATGGAAGATTGGTTGACCTAGAGATGCTAGGCCATTATTTTACTTGGTATAACCTCCACTTTGGTACAAGCTTAATCCATGTAAAAAGGATAGAAGTTTTCTGTTTGCCTCATGGGATATTTCTAGTTGTTACACCCTCTCTTCTAAAATTCAATTACGATTTGATCATTACCTTATCATTTTCAAATGGTATTCCTTTAAGCCCAACAATTTTTTCCCTTCTCATTTTGAAGATCTGTGGATTCATGATCCCAATCTTAGGGACCTAATTGCGAACTAGTCGAGTTTGTATTTCATAGGCATTACTATATTCTAGATTTCTAATTAACTTATACTTTTGAGAAATAACATTGGGATCTAGATCAAATCCTCCTTTGGTAATATTTTTTCTAAAAAGGAGCTAAAAGATAAACTTTAGCCTCTTGGGCTGGAAATAGAAAATTGGGTGCATCTCATGATAGGGGATATGAGGAGAAGTCTCTATTGGTGGACCTTCGTAACATTGTTTAGAAAGAAGAGTTATAATGGAACAAGAGATCTTATATCTTATGGATTAGTGAGGGTGATAGAGACATTGCTTTCTTTCAGCGATATGCTTCTCGATATCATAGTAGAAATAAAATCAAAATGTTAGTAAGATTGGATGGTGCCTATCTTTCGAAGTAGGAAGATATTCATAGGGAGGTAGTGTCTTACTTATCTACCTTGCTTAACCCTCCCCCTCATTACCAATAAGAGGATGATATTTTGGATAGACTTGTTAGGGTCATCCCCAAACTTATTACCAATGAGGACATGTTTCCTTTGGAACATAAAGTTTTTGAAGAGGAAGTCAAGGGGGTGACTTTCTCCATGGGTCCATTCAAATCCCTAGGACCTGATGGATTTCCCCTTTTTTTTATTTTAAGAGTTATAGGATATTGTGGGAAAGGATGCCACTTTGGCGATCTGTGATTTCTTCTTCTTTTTGTGCATTCCCAGAGAGATTAATCAAACACATATTGTGTTGATTCCAAAGAAAGTGGGTGCCAATTCTACGTCTGATTTTAGACCAATCAACCATTGTAATACTCTCTATAAGATTTTCTCAAAAAAATGGTGAATATATTAAAGCCCCTACTAACTAAAATGATTCATAACCAAAGGTTTTTTTCTAGGCCACCAATTTTAGATGTTGTTCTCTTGGTTCAGGAAGGCCTTCACTCTATGGAGATTTGTAAGACAAAATGTATGCTCCTAAAATTGAACTTTTCCAAAGCATATGATAAGTTGTCTTGGGCCTTCCTTATGAAGGTCCTTATTAGATTTGATTTCAAAGGTAATAATTTAGAATTATTCAAGGCCTATTGTAGCTCTCCTATGTTTTGTACATCCTAGTTAATGGATTGTCTTATGGCTATTTTTCTTCCTTAGGAGATTTGATATAGGGGGACCCTTTGTCTCCCTACCACTTCATCCTTATGGTAGATGTACTAGATATAAACTTTGATGACACAATTCTACATGGGTCACTTAGAGGCATTAACCTTTCATCATCCCTCTTGTTCATTTCGCATCATAAATTCATTAATGACAACCTTCTAATAGGAAATTCTTTTGTGGTTGAGGCTAAAGGATGGTAATATCTTCTTTTAGAATATTCATCGCTTTGAGGTAGGTGATAAACCTTAGTAAGAGTTCTCTTTTCTTGATGAGTGTTCCCCTTCCAATTTAGATACATATAACTTAGTTCTTGGATTGTCAGGTTGTCTCCCTTATTGTTTCATATTTGCCTAGATTTTTGCTCACTTCTAGTAAAGTGGAAATCTCTATTTTTTTTAACCTTCTTGAAAAAAGAAAATCTAGTTGGTTGGAAAGGGGCCTTGCTTAGTAATGCAAGAAAGCTTAAACTTGTTAAGGCCTCTCTCCAAAGAACTACAATGTACCCCCTCTCTTTAATTCCTATCCTAGCTACTTGGGTGAAGAATCTGGATCAAATTCAATGAAAATTTCTATGGTTGAGATTTGAACTTAAAAATAGAATCTCCTTGGCAGACTGGAACATAGTTTTCTCTATTAAATTGAATGGTGACCTTATTATTAGAGGTTCTAAATCCCTTAATTTTGCATTAATGGCTCAGACTGGTTGGAAAATCACTAAAGGTGTTCAAGACTAGACTAAGGTGATTTTAAGAAGAAATCTCAATGGTGGTAGTCGTGTATCCTTCCTTTATCATGATGATCCCCCAAGAGGTTCTCACATTTGGAACAATGTGGTTAAATAAAAAACTCTTATTTAGAAAGGTTTGTTATGATAGGTTGGTGATGGGAAAAACATTAGGTTCTGGAATGACCTTTGGATTTTGACTACCCCTAGTCTACAGTGCCAATTTTTATACTAAGCTTTGGAGATGGCTTTGGTGAATAAGATAGGTGTTTTCTTAGTTGACTATTGGGTTCCTCATTTCTTTCCTCTAACATTGGGATTCACTATGAAGTATTTTTCTCCTCGTTTAAGAGATGCTACTATTGAACTGCTTTGGATTCTCAAACTATTGAGATTCCTCAATCTTGAGGCTATTGATAATGTCATTTGGGCTCTCTCTAAGGATGGGAATTATTCTATCAAATTTTGTTTTGACCTCTTATCTCCTCTCCCTAGGTCATCCTGTAACTAGACATTATTGTGGACCTCTAAAACTATTCCTAATATTTTCTTCTATTGGTGAACAATTAGCCATAGAGTTTTTTTAACTATTGATAATCTTTAGAAGAGAGGGTTATGCTTGGTGAACATATGTGTGCTATGTGAAGAAGCTGAGGAAAGTATTCAACATCTACTTTTTTATTGTATGTATGCCTAACAGGTTAGTTTTACCTATTTTCGCTAATAAGCTCAATCAGGTAGAGCTTTTATATTTTAATGAAAAAAAGGTACATTTTATTTTTTCTATATCACATTCATGTGTATGAAGAAGAGAATAAAGATTACATTATTACATTGCATTATGCAAATGCATAGGAGAGAGTGCACAATTCTTGAAAAAATTAATCTTTATTGATAATTTGATTGCATAATGTCTCACACAATCCATGACACTAACTATTATAGTGAAGATGAAATAAAAATATATATATTTGTAGATATAGAGAAAACCAAATGCATATAAGGGTAACTCGTCATTTTCTAAATGACGAATCCTGGTTGAGTTTCCTCATATCATCTTCCACCAATCTTGCATTTAGTTGTCACTTCCTTGCTAATCCTTTCCCGCATCTGAGGAAAAGAATGTTTTTAGAGCAATGAGGGTCATCATTCATTATATGCAAATGCATATATATACACACAATCTAATCCTCATATGCATTATAACAACTAGCATGTCATATAACTCCAGAAAGACAAATGCCAGATCAAATCATAAGAAGAAATCAATGAATTCTTTATTTTTACTAATTTGTTTTTTCACTATGCAGATATAGGAAAAGTAATGTTATTGTCCATCAAATTACAACATGTGGGTTGAAATGTGGCTCCAACAAGGGTTGAGCCTAGCATGCTGAGATATCAAATAGTGAGCTCATTTAAGCTTATTCAAGAAGGAAATGCAATGTTAAAAGTCATTATATCAACATGATCATGGGATGATAGTGAACATACATACATATTATGTTCATAAAGTATTTATTCAAGGAACAACTACAATATGGTTTACAGCCCCATGACATTCAAGTAGCAAGAACATGGTACAAAATACTATGGTCTTAATTAATGTTTAGAGTGATAAAGAATGCAGTCAAGTATAAAGGAGCAATCACTGTTATAAAAGTTGTTCTTATAAAATGATAATGTTTATCATCATCAAAGTCACCAAAAGAGATTCAAGGTCTTAGATTCATTTGATTGCTACAGTACAATGGAAAGGTTTTTTTGTCATTAATATTTTATGAGTTTTCCCTCATGTAACCCTCCAGGGTTTCAAATTGAATGATGATAGTTAAAAGGCTTGAGGACTGTCTTTTGTTGTCACAACAATAGAAATGTCTCGCATTTATAATCATAGTCAAAGCACAAGAATTTTGTGTTGGAGTCATGGATACAAATCAAAATGCAGTAAAGATTCAGATCATTGTTAAACTAAGTACAAGACAATGAATAATGATAGTACAATCCCTAAGATCTTGAAGCAGTCAAGACTCCATTAGATAATACAATCTCTATTTTGACAAGGTCAACAAGAACAAAGAGGACTCTCAAGGTGATGGACATGTTTTATACAAATAATGGTACGTCAAGTCTTTTAGACAGTCTAATAGAGAAAAGAGAGAGATACAAGACTTTTACAATCAAGGACAAAGAGGTAGTAATACTAGGTGAAGGCATTAAGTATAGGAGACATAGCTTGCAGTCATTTAGTACCACAAAAAGGTCACATTACATTCATCTTCACATATTCATTAGGATGTCTTAGGAAGACAATCCCAGAGATTCAATGAAAGGTGACATAAGGATCATGATAGCATAAAAGTATTCATTGAGCTACCCTAAGGTCACATCCCAAAAAGGACTATTTAGAAATAGGGGATTGAGACTCACCCAAGTGAAAGAATCATTTCCCACTAGTGAAAGAGAACATAGAGGTAACAATCACATGATCCAAACGGTGAAATAATATTTAGTATGGATACAGTCATGTGGAGAATATGAAAGGAAAACTTATCATCATGCTTCATTTATTAAAGCAAACAACACAATGATAAGCTCACTGTCAACAAAAAGAGTAATAGTCCTCACTCTAAAAATAATGAAAAAAGAGATCATAGTACAGTCCCTTGGTGGGAAGACAAATACAGTCTAGAATGTATATATTATCACTATCATGATTAGCCAAAGGAAAGTTATGAATAGATCTACAAGGACAATGCATGATAAATATCTTAGTCAAGAGAACAAAGCACTTTAACTAAAAAAGGATTATACAGTTCCATTTTCTTCAATCAAGGAATACAATGGAAGAATAATATAATGATAGAAAGTAACAATCTAGTTCATGCATAGTTGTGATGATCAAAAGGACAATAGCTCAAGGAAAAAGTTGGCATTGATAATATTTATGCTCTATAGACCCCAGTCATCACAAAAGATTCCCTTGTAGTCCTAAAGTGGTCAAGGCATTGGCTTGGTAGAGGTACATTTAAGAACATTGTGGTTGACCTTAGTAAGCTTTAATAAAGGGGTTTCTTGATAGTAAGTTATCTCAATGCCATAAAGATGAATATCCTATTTAAACTATTTTAGAGAAGAGTTGTTGGTAGAACAAATGGTGATATTTCTCTAAACTATTTTAGAGAAGAGTTGTTGGTAGAACAAATGGCGATATTTCTCTAAACTATTTTAGAGAAGAGTTGTTGGTAGAACAAATGGTTATATTTGTCTAAACTATTTTCGAGAAGAGTTGTTGGTAGAACAAATTGTGATATTTGTGTTAGCATGTTTAGTCTACAAATGGTGATATTTGTCTAAACTATTTTAGAGAAGAGTTGTTGGTAGAAAAAATTGTGATATTTGTGTTAGCATGTCCAGTCTTGCTAAGTTGATAGGTTTTTTTAATGTAACTTGTTGATTTCAGAATTATATCATAATCAAATTCTTGTGCTTGATTTATTGTTTTGGGGCTTTGGGTTAATTTGTTTTAAATGTCTTTTTTGAATGCAAAATATAGCAATAAATAGGTATGTCCTTGTTCTTGTGATTACCTTACCACTTAGAATCAAATGTATCATATTGTCCCACATATATAACAAGGAAAGGAAAAAAATTATATTTTCATTGGAATCTTGACATATGCTTATTTGGACTTGACTTTTTGCTTGGCAGCAAACAGAGGTGAAGGACTTTGACAGTGAGTGTGATAAGGTAGATTCTTTCCCCTGTTTTTGTTGTTGTGTTCAAAATGGTTCTAAATAATTATTGATATTAACAATTGTTTATAATTTGATCTCATCTAGGTTATATTACCAAAACAACAAAGAGAAATCTGAAATTGAAAGGTGTATGTCTCAATTTCTTGCAGTGAATCATTGTTGCTTCCACAACCTAAATGATTATTTCCCTTGGTAGGAAAACATTTGAGCCTGTTAGAGAACAAAATTAAACTACTTCTAACAAACATTATGCAGAGATATATAATCATAATAAAGACAAAACCATTCTCAAGTTTTTAAGTGTTTGAAACATTAACCACACTTGAAACATTAACCAACTCCTTTTTTGCAAACTCAGTCGCTGCATCCTTGGGCAGGAACTTCGCTGCTTTGTAGCTCTTGTTCATAAGTTCAAGTCAAGTTTATTTATGCTTTCTCTTCTTTTACATGTCTTAATATAATGAAAATCAACAAGTCTTATTCATTGTATTTCTATGTCAATATCGTAAAACTTTGTTTAAGTGATGATATAAATCACTTTAATAAAAGTTATTTACTAATGCAAGGTAAGATACAGTGATTTTAAAAGAGATAGTGAAGAAGAGTTAGTTAAACTATGAAGCTTTTCTTGCATCTAGGAAATTTGTAAACACGTGGAGAAAAATTTGGTGATTATGTCACCTAATTGGCAGTTTAGCTTTAGTCACAAAGTCTAAGTGGTTGGAGTTTGAGTCAAGGAGGATTTTGAGGAGCCTAAGTTCTTGATTATTTTATTTGCACCCCTATTTTGGAGGGATTTTCAGTTACATCTGACCCCATGAACTTGTTTTCAATTTGACAACTCTTTATGCATTCTTGGAGGAGCTTACTTCGGTCACATGCTTGATTTGTAGGAGAGGTGAAAAACATCACTCTTGAGGCCAAAATTTAAAAATTTGGATTTTAGAAGCCTTTTGTATAAGTCTTTCTTCTTCTCTTAGTTTGGCTCTAGTTCTAAGTTTGTACCTATTGTGGCAACAGATATTCATACTTTGTAACTCATTTCTTGTGATTTCTTCAAATTTGTAATGCACATATCTCCTAGTTTTCACTATAGAAGCTTATTTCCTTATCCATTATTCTTTGTTCCTAAATATTGATTGTGATTTTTATGAGAGAATATTGTGTTATCCTTTATTTTCATTAGATTTCTTTAATGCTAAATGTAAACAATATCATGTCATAGTGTAGGTTTGTGTGAGTGTTGTTATTCTTTTGGATCAAAATTGTGAGAACGTCATTGTTCTCCTTTCTGTGAACATCAGAAAGTCAAATCATTTCATGAGAATCATTTTTGGAGGCATGAATCACATAGTTGTGATATTGTATAGTTTCATTTTTTGAGTTATCTTCTAAGGTTTAAAGGAAAATTCAAATCATTTTTAGTTGGTGAATCACCTAGTAGTTTAATTTTCAGTTTCTACATATACTTCTTACCCTTTCATATGTCAGAATTTTGGTTAGTTTTAGGTGTTAAAAAAGGAAGTTGGCCTACAATCCAGAGGTCTACTCTCTCTATAGGATATCCATTTCCTAAGAGTATTTTAATGTTTCATGGAATTATAGAATTTCATATTTGCATCAGATGAAAATCCCTATGACAACAGTTAGAAAAAAATTCTCTCATTTCTTATCAATTGGTGTGGCATAGTTGCCCAAGGTTGGCCTCTTCATCTTGGTATCCAAGTCCTCAAAGGGGAACCCAAGTTGAGCAAGAGCATGTGGTGTGATAAGAGATTCAAAGAGAAAAGTAATGCCAACCTATATGTAAAATCTAGGCACTCAAACTTCCAACATGGCCGAGATGATGGAAGGCTTTATTAGCATTTTCATTTCCAAGAATAAAGGTAGAATGATAATCAGAGAAGGGGACTCAAACAATGTAATCATGATGTTACAAGGTGCAACTATATATAGGTGGTAGGGGGCAACTATCATTTCAAATTGTCTTTGTGTCACTTCCACACTTGACCACATGTTTCAACAATCTTTAAAGAATGTAATAAGACTATTGATAGGCTTGCAAACATGAGCCTCTTTTCTGAGGGTATTAAAGTTTAGATTGATCGACATGAGTTTCTCGACAAAATATGTTAAACATTAAATAAGAACAAATAAATCTATGGAGCGTAAATATTTTAAATTCACCTTTTTCCATGATGTATTTCTATCATATCTCAAGGTGGGATGGTACTATTAATGGTAAGGAAATTAATATTTCTTTTACCGCTTCTGATTGTGATTTTTTCTATCCTCATTTGTGTAAAATTGTCTTGGTTCCTAGATCTAGGTTTTTTGTAGTTTGGATGGAAGGACACTTAATCCAAATTGAGCCTGATTCCTATATTACATATAAAGAGAATAATGCTCTCTAGGAGAAAGTGGTAGAAGGAAATTTAACCAATTATGTCCAAGGTATGAAGGGCTTTGATCCTTCGATTTTGAATCAATTTACCCAGTCTTGGAAAAATGGTGTTGTTCAAGAGGAAAAGGTGAAACTTACTCTGTCTACAAAGATTATTGTAGTGGTGACAAGGTGGTCTATAGATGGTAAGACTTTCTAGAAGAAGCCAAACCGGAATTATAAGAAACACTTTCAAATATTTATGGGCCCAGGAAAGAAGGTGTCCTTCTTTCGGAGCCATTTTAAAATGGATGACCTACCTAGTTTTTGGAAGGATACAACAGTGCTTCTGATGAAATTCTTTGTCCTAGATGGGTGGTTCAAGTGGTTTCATTCTCAACTATTCCCAATACTCAATCACCTTTGATATAACGTAAGGATGAATTTTCCCTTTTGCATTTTCACCTCTATTTCCCAATCTATGGAGGTTTCTAAGGTTAAGGGTTCTCTCCACCTGCATCAAGGTCTCATCTTGCATCTCTATAAGTCCCATTTGAGTCTAACCCCTTCTAGTTCTCCTAATATTAATAACTTTGTCTCAAGTTCTTGTTAGGGTCTCTATGTTGAGCTTCTAGTCGATCAAGATGTGGGTATTGCTTTCCCAAAAACCCATAAGGTACACACTAAGATTAATCCTGCTTGAAATGCTAATTTGAAGACTCCTCTAGGTCCCCTTGTTGGTGAAATCCCTACTTAGAAAATGGTCATTATGAAAGAGGAATTAGATGAAACAACCTCTTCTTGGTCTACTAATTCTAATTGGACCCCAAATAATAGTATGTGTAGAGAGGCTTATCCCCTATCCTCCCTCCCCCCCATGCTTCTCCTAAGCCATCTCCCAAAGTTTTTTATTTAAGGAGGAATTTCCTCTCTTTGTGACCAAAGTGAATGAAGTTGGTGAGGGGTTTAAGAAGCACAAAACTACCATATACTAGCTTCTAGGGCAATTTGAGGTGGTAAAAAAGAAAATTAACAGACTCAAAGTTATTTTAGAGGTGGAGGCTAGAGCCTCTAGATGGGTCGATGATGAGAAGGAGCAGAGGGCTTGGATGATGGTGGGGAAATTTGTTTGGATGATTAGGAAATAGGAAGCATTAGACAAGTTTGTTAAGGAGCTCATAAGGAAAATTGGTCAAACTAAGAACATAAAATACTTTCTTTATATGGTACAAGATTTATAGAAAAACTAGGATAAAATGAGGAGGAATATGGAGAGCACGCTTGATCAAAATAGGGAGATTATAGAGAAGAACTTTTCTTCTCTTCATGGCATATTTGATGAAATCGCGAGGAGTCAGGCCAAGAAAAAAAAGACACCTAGATTCCTTGACCATGATGGAGCTTGAAGTGTTTGTTTCAAGGGTGACAACCACATAGGAGTCCTGAGTTGTTATCTATAGGAAAGATTCCTCTATAAAGCTCACTATGCTAGAGAAAGATAAAGATATCTTCTTGTAAAAGAAGTTGGAGTTCTCTTCTACTCAGTAATTTATTGGTTCATGCTTGCAATGGGAGAGTTTTTATGTTTGTTTGTTGTGTCTGGTGTCTGGTTCTAGTGTTTGGGTTGGCTACTGTTTATGGCTATTGTTGGGTCCATTTTTTTGCAGTAGGTTTTGTTCATGGGTTCTCACTCCTCGTGAGCCCTTGTTTTTCTCACCTTTTGCTACAAATATGTAAGGCTCATGCCTCTCTTGGTTTAATATTTTCAGAACACTTTAACTAAAAATGTATAATAAATAATTAAAAAAAATATACATTTTATAATATATATATATACCAAATACATTTTTTATGATTATTATTTGTCTAAAAAATTTCAGAAAATCAATATTAATTTTTAAACCCTATTGAATCTATTAAATCATCAACCACTCATGATCTATTTTTTAACATATCTTTTGATTTTTTTTATGATGAAACTATAAACAATGGTCATTTCATGTTTCCCTTGCATTTCATTTTATTCACATCAAAATTAAATGATTTTAATCTTCTAAATACTTATAAACCAATTTTGTTTGAGAAACAACAATATTTTTACAATTCAGAATCATATCCATATGACACTAAATGAGAAATTTTTGAATTTGTTGTGGTAATGGAGATTTTTCATCCGAGCAAGTAATAATAAAAACTATTAATGTTGTAAAAGATATCATAAATTTATACCAATTACATTTTTTATGATTATTATTTCTTAAAAAAAAAAAATTAGAAAATCACTATTAATTTTTAAACCCTATTGATTTTATTATACTATCAACCATTTATGATATTTTTTTAATATATCTTTTAAGTTTTTACTATGAAACTGTAAACGATGCTCATTTCATGTTTCCTATATATTTCATTTTATTCACATCAAAATTTAATTATTTTAATCTTTAAGACACTTATAGGCCAATTATGTTTGAGTAGCAACAATATTTTTATAATTCTGAATCATTTATATGACACTAAATGAGAAATTTTTGAACGGGTTGTCGTAACAAATATTTTTTCATCAGAACATATAATAATTAAAAATATTAATTTAATACAAAATATCTTAAATTTATACCAAATATTTTTTTATCATTATTGTTTCTTTAAATAATTTGAAAAGTCACTATTTATTTTTAAACCTTATGGAATTTATTAAATTATCAACCATTAATGATATCTTTAAACCCTAAATGATGGTAATTTCATGTTTCCTATGCATTTCATTTTATTCACATTAGAATTAAACAATTTTAATCTTTAAGATACTTATAGACTAGTTAAGTTCGAGCATGATTTTGAATCATATTCATACGACACCAAATGAGAAATTTTTGAACTAATTGTGGTAACAAAGATTTTTTCATCCTAATTCTATTTAGATAGAATTCAACATAATGACCAAAGTTGTATCAATGTGTCCTTATTTTGACCATATATTTTAGCTAATTCTCTTGAATTGAGAACACTTTACACGTATTACTAGTGAGGAGGAGAAAAGTTGAACGAACACATTGATTTTGGTGAACACTACGAAGAGTAAATATATCCTCAAAAATATTGAAAAGTGCAAAAAATCTCGGGCTTAAGACTTACGGTGGAATTCCTCACCAAATAAAGCCTATTAATTAATACAACCTCTTTCATTTCCTTCCTCTTTCATGAATTCCCCAAACAATTTTTTTTGTCTTTATCTTACTCTTGAGATGGAATATATAATACAACCTCTTTCATTTCCTTCCTCTCTCATGGATGAACATCAAATTGAACTAAAGACAAACTATAATACAACCTCTTTCATTTCCTTCCTCTCTCATGGATGAACATCAAATTGTAACTAAAGACAAACTATTCACAATTTTAAAATTTTTAAAATTACATTTAATTCATCATTGAATTATAATTTTATTATTAGAGTTTTATATTATTATTGAACAAAATAATCTATTGTTATAATAAGTGTCACACTACCACTTGCAACTTCAAAAGTTTTGTCTTCTTACTTTGTGAATAATTTTTTTTAAAGTTTTATAATTTTATTTCTATTACAATTTATTTATTAAAGTAATAATTAAAATAGTTAGCATGTGTTAAGAGTAAAGATAATTAGATGATCTTATGTAAAGAATTTTATACAATGAGATATGATATTATCAATTGAGTAATAATCAAATAACAAAAAAAACTATCTATACAATATACAATGGAATGGAATAGTTACACTTAAATTCCCCCATATTATATTATTACTGGAGAATATTACATTTAGAGGTTAGTTATTAGATTAATAAATTGTTGCTTGATTGGTTATCATAGTTAGGTAACAATTTTGGCTTTATTATTTGCCATTTTTAAGGTGGGATCTTTGAATTTAATAATATCAAGCTTTTACCTTTCTTTGTCATATGGTATTAGAGTAGGTTATAAACTATATGCCTATGCATCAAAATTTGTAATTATTATAATATTAAAATCTAGTGCCTAAGCATTAGAACGTCAGGTTGTATGGTCAATGGAGTTTTCCATTCATCTCTTGCACAAAGAATTTCAAATTTGAACATTTTAAGTGTCCAAGCAATATTTTCTATGTGTTGTAATAAAGAATGGTGCTTTAATATGTTCTAGTTTTTATGTTTTCATAAGTTGTTATCAAGTGGTTAATTATCACTAAATCAAGAGTAGTTGAAAGATCCCACATACAACTAAAATTAGGTCTAATATCATTGCATTGGACATTTGCAATATTATCTTACCAACATTGTTTGTGGGGGATTAATGAAATTGTGTTAGAAAAGGCAAATAAAAAAGGCAACTTGATGCTAAGTGCTATAAAGTATATTTTGGGCAAATAAAACCATCCTAAGTGTATAAAATCTACTGAGCATGATTACGGTTTAAAGAACCATTAAAAGTTGGTGTAATTTCTAAGGATAACACCATGAAAAATACACTTCTATTATGCAAAACAAGTGAGTAAATTTTCCATTATGCTCTATTTGAATTTTTGCAATGTCTGATGAAATGATTTGTTACAACATAAAAACTATAGCGCCAAATTGATGGCCATTAATGAAGGGCAAGTGAAATTTTCATCATTGAAATTATAGAGGAGCTGTAAAAGACTTGTAGCCAATGATAATGAGTCAACCAGGGAATTACAAATAGCTATTTCCTTTTTCAATGGCACATATATATAATTGTAAATAAAACATAGAGATGATACCTTTAATCTCAATAAATTTATGAAAATGAAGAGAATTCCCCTAATATCAAACACATATTATCCTCTCATAATGGTCCTGTATTTAGAGAGGAAATTAAAAGAATTAATGGATCTATTCATATAGGTTAAAAGTTGGTCAAACTATAGGAACAATGAATGTATATAAGATGTTGTAATTGAAAGGATCTACCAAAGGAAAATAATTGAAGACCATATTTTTCTTGTACAAAATGAAAATAGACATGGCTTGGTGCCTTTTGAGGTTACTTTTATTGACATCATTATGGAATTTTGCATGAATGACTATTATTCAAAGGCTACACATATTATTTGTATCTCTGAGACATTTTTTTCTAGACTTGATAGGAGTTTGAATATTTTCAAAGGCTCACATGTAGAATTAAGTGAATAGACTATAACAAGATCATATTGGAGGATGGAGGAAATGGAGGCAAGAGGTGTTTTATCATCCTGAGCTATCTTATTGCTCAAAGATTATTCACTACAGGACAAACACCTTATTTGTGTCCCTCAAGAAAAGAGGAGGCTTGACTTTTGATGTCCCTTAAACAAGGCGGGGTTTATATTTCTTGTTGGTACACATGGTGTATTCACATTTGGTTGGTGATTTGAACAATAGTTGAGGAAGAACTAGACACACTCAGAGGAGATTTGGACATTTAGAGGAAAGATATCTCATGAGTAGATGTTTCATTGGTGATGTGTATAGTACAAGAGAGATTATTTCTACAACACTTGAGGAGGAATTAGATACACTTGTAGGAGACATAAACTTTAGAAAGAAAGGTGTCTCATGTGTAGTGCTAGAGGAGGAATTAGACACACTCAAAAGAGATGTATAATTTTGGATAAAATGTGTCTCATTGTGCATGGAGGTTGGGAATACTTTTAGGTTCTCTCATGTTGTGTTGATGAGTTCTATAGCCAAGAGATCCATTGATGCAGTTAGTCCAGTGATTCTTGGGTGAGTGAGGAGGACTGGAGATGGAACTTCATCAAAGTCTCTACAAAGGTTGTTTTCAACCCTTCCAATGTTCCACTCTTGTTTAGATTATTATGATAATGAGTGGAATGTTGGAGAATATTACATTTGTAGGCTAGTTATTAGTTAATTTAGACTAATAAATTGTTGCTTGATTGGTTATCGCAATTATGGAATAGTTTTACCTTTATTATTTTGTTTGATCAACTCTATCACGTTTTTAAAGGTGGAACCTTTGAATCAAATCATATCAATATTTTATCATTCTCTATCAAATATACGATCTGAAAAACTCAAACTTCACCTTTCCAAGAGAGTTATTGAGTATATCAACTAACTAAGAATCTATTGAGCATTCTTAGAGTTGAATGTAGTGGTGTAGATCACCTATTGTAAAATGTAATGACAATAAATCTCAATGTACCTTTCTCTCATGGAAAATTGGATTCTTCACGAGATTGAACATCCCTTAATTTTACAATAAATAATAGGTTGATTCTCTTCAAGAATATCATTATTGGGTAGAATGCACCACAATCAAATCACTTCGCACATAGCTCCTTGTGAAACACAATATTTAGCCTTGATTTAGATTAGAAAGAAACAACAAGATTCTTCTTATTAATCCATAAAATAGGTCCAAATCAAAGTTGACAAACATATTCCATCGTTGATTTCCTATCATCAACGAATCCAACATACTCTGAGTTAGCATATCCTCACAAGAAGAATTGAGTGCTCTTATATTTTAGACTATAATGAAGTGCACCTAAGGCATATCTCAAATAATTCTTAGCTATAATCCAATGACTTTTTTTGGATCATGCATAAACCTAAATAGATAGTTGATGATAAAACATAAATCTAGTTTGTTCTAAGTCAATTAAATGAGACACACCAATGTGAGGATGTTGTTCACCAATGAATCCTTGTGAGGATGATGTTCACTACTGAAGCCTTCTAGTTAGGTCATGTATACTTTTTCTTCTAGATCACCATTTAAGGAAAACACTCTTGATGTACATCTAGTGAAGCTTCCATTTATTTGATGTAGCTAATACATAAATAACTCTGATTGTTCATAGCTTTGTAGTGGATGCAAAGGTCTCTTCATAAACAATTTCCTCGTGTTGAGCATATCCCATTGTAGTAGGTCATGGTTTATATGTGTTGATGGATCCAATTGCCTAGTTTATTTTTCAAACCCCATTTGTATCCCATGGGTTTCTTCCTTACAAAAATTTCAACATGACCCCCTTATTAGTAAAATATCACTTAAGTCCGCTATTAGCAATAAATCTTCTCCTCCATAGATGCCTTTTCCCCTTTGACATAAAGGACAAAAGGTACATAGATACTCCTCATCATTTTCTAGCACTGATATCTCTCATCTTTTAACTTTGTATTTTATATTATTATATTTATATAATAGCAACATACCAACCACCTGCTCCCCTTGAGAGTAGAACATAGCATTGATTCAAGACTAAGGATATATCTTGGAATTATCCCCTTACATAGATGCACAATTGTATGCATCTTATTCAAAAGAAGTAGGGGCAATAACTCCTATCTTTTATCAAAGAAACTCAAAGATATCCTTTGGGAATGCTTTAGTGAATATGTCTACAATCTAATCCTCTATGGGCACACACTCTAATATAACTTCATTTCTATAACTCTCTCCCTTAAGAAGTGATGCTTTTTATTAGGATAAACAGGTTTTGAGGGGACCATAGATCCCATACAATAGGTTTTGAAGGGACTTGAAACACTTCAATTTTTCACGGATCCGGAACCAACAAAGGGATGCTGCATATAGATACAACAAAACTAAATAGCAAAAAATTCACACTCATCCAAGAAGGATTAAACATTACATCTCTTGTGGTATAGAGCAGCCTTAACGAAACTATTGCTAGCCAAACACAAAAGAAAGACAATACAAACCAAGCTAGCCACAACAACAGATCTAAACCACCTTATAGATTTGATAAGTAGAAATTGAGGGTTTATCTGGCACCCCCAGCCAAAATTCAGAGTTTTCTCGAGCTCCCTTAACCTTTAATAGAATCTCTAACTCACCAACAACAAAACCTGAGCCCAACCAAAAACATAAACTGGCCTAACCAGGCCCTTCAAAATGGCCAGCATCCAACCTATCCATTACAAAAGCAAAAAACCAAAGGGTTTTTCCAAGCTACCTCAACCATGAGAGTGGTTTTTAAGAGGCTCCCACAACCTGATAGGGTACTACTAGCATCCGATAAAGTGGGTTTTACAAGGCTCCCGTTACGAGATAGAACTCAGATAACAACAACAAGTCCTAAAGGTATAATCTGGGACATAGGGTGCAGATCACGCACCCACAACCAACTACAAAAAGAGACAAGAGGGTTTTGATAGGCTTCCTCAACTAGGAACACCAACAGTAGGAGCGACAGCCAAAAAAATCCCTCACACCATATCCCCACCTCAATAGGAGAGAAAAGAGAGAAAATCAACTGCCCAGCCAACTTCCTCACAACCCAAATCACATGCAGCCTCTACACCTCCATAGAAGAGAATAACACCACAAAAAGGGTTCTAATAGACTAGGCCAAAAGAATAGAAGAAACCCAATAGAGAATAAGCAGCAAAAGCATAAAAGATCCACTCCAAAGAAACAAGCCTCAAATAGGCTAAACACTGAAGAACCGCTGGCCTGCAAAACATGAAGAATAAATCATCCACCCAAAACCCCACCTCTATAGGAGAAGAAGGATAGAGAGACCCAAGACTAGTGCAGAAAGCCACAAGGCACCCCAACAGCAAAGATAGAGCAAAGGAGAAACCCAAGAGGTCTCTCACATAAAAACCCTCAACTCTACTTACAAACCCAAAAATAATGCCATCCACCTCTATAAGACTGGCAAAGAGGGAAACAGAGTGAGGGAAGCCACCACTTGTCCCTCACCATCAAGATCTATGAGAAAAAAACAAGAGCCAAAATATCGATCGTACCCCACCTTAAAAAGGAAGAAACCACAAAAGTATAGGGGCAATAGAGAACGGCAGAACAAAGCTCCCAAAGCATCACAGGTATCTCTAGAAATACTAGCAAAGCGCCATTCTCCAACAGAATGTCAACAAAAACATGTGAATAGAGGAACACTATCAGGCACTACACAGTCCACAAGAATCAAGGAAAGAAGACACCGAAAGGGGGGAGAAGCATGACCATAAGTAAAGAGCCATGTCAAACCTCAAGGAAGTCTCCACCCGAAGTTCCCTACACACACCCCTCCATTCTTCCAAAAACACTCATCAAACATCACCACACAGGACTGCCATCTACTGTAGACACCAAGCATAGCACCTAGGACAACAATAGAACACGTGTTAAGGGAAGCACAACCAACAACCTTCATACCAAGCTCAACACATCCAACATAGGACAACAGACCCACACCCCTCCAACACCGCCGCAATCCACATGTGTAACGCCAGTATCAATTTAGCAAATAGAGCACATACAAGCTCTCGCCCATACCCGCAGTCCAAGCATGGTCTAGAAAATCTCAACCTGTAGAAACAAAAGAGAAGGAAGGGAAATCCATGCAATCCCACAACTGCTTAGAGACCAACATGCCCAGAAACTACCCAACCCACAAGAGACAAACAGTAGCAGAGGCTAATGAGCAAGCCCCGAAAGCACCTAGATCTGGGTCATCATCACTCTTAGTATTCTCCCCACCTACAAAAACCGTACCCCGCTTCCTCCGCTCCCATCGCTCAGCATTTCAAAAACTAGCTTAAGCAATGATGTTGAATAAAAATGTTCTTAGTATTTAAATGCATCACATGATTGTTTTAAATATTTATTTCACTAGCATTGTCACACATAACTGGAATACCTAGGCTCATCATAAACCACCTTGATGTCTTTCAAAGTTTTCTTTGTCAACAACACCTAAGTGCAACAAGATGCTACAACAGTACATTCTCCTTTTTCAGTACACAAGGAAACCAAAGCTCACTTCTTGCAAAACTAGGAGACCAATTTTTCTCCTAAGAAAAATACACAACCATTGGTAGTTTTTCTTACATCAATACAACCAACCCAATCAACATCTATATAAGACTTGAGAGAAAAATCACTGTCCTTTTTGTACCATAGGCCATAATTTGGAGTCTCTTTTAAATCTTTGAATATCCTTTTGATTGCCACGCCATGAAATTTCTTACGATTTTCGTGGTATCTAGCTATTATGCAGACTACATGCATAATATATGGTCTAGAAGTTGTCAAGTATAACAAACCACCTACCATAGATCTATAATTTTCCTAATCAACCTCTAGAGATTCATCATCACTACTCAGATAACAACTAGTCACCATGAGGGTACTAGCAGGTTTAGCCAATTTCCATCCTAAACTTCTTTGATGGCTTCTTAGCATATTTTGTTTGAAAAATAAATATTTCATTCTCTAACTAAGAAACTTGAAGGCCAAGAAAGAAGGATAATTCACCAAGCATTGACATCTCAAATTCCTTCTACATATATTCTACAAATATTTTACATGCCTTATCTTTTCCTCCAAATATGATATCATCAACATATATAACTATTGTCAACAACATTCCATCTTCAATTATGAAATAAAGACTTCTATTGGTTGTAACTTACTTGAAGCCTTGCTACATTAGATACTTTTCCAACCTACCATACAAAGACCTAAGGGCTTGCTTGAGACCATATAGTACCTTTTTCAATCTACATATCATGTCTAGATCATTTAGCAACTAACATACATTGGCTTTGTTTGTGTACACTTCTTCTATTTTTCCATTTAGAAAAACTAATTTGACATCTATTTGATACACCTTGAAGTTTTTGTGAGCAGAAACAACTAAGATTATTTTGTTTGCTTCTATTCTATCCATGGGAGTAAAAGTCTCTACAAAATCAATGACTTCAACTTGAGAATATCCCTTACACACAAATATGGCCTTGTTTGTTGTCACTTTCCCTTGATTCCTTTTATTTGAAACATCCAATTGGTTCCTATGACATTCTTATCAACAAGTTTGGCAACAAGTTCTAATTTTTATTCTTCTCAATCCGATCAATTTCTTCAATATATTTCATCCATCCTTCCTCCCTGCATGAATCAAGAAAAATGTTTGCTTCAAATTTTGATAGAAGACAAATATTTACCTATTCACTTGCCTTGGAAGGTCTCCTCCAGGTCTATACACCTTCATTCTTGGCACTAATGATCTAACATTTAGAGTGATTCTTTTGAACATATCCTTATAGATTCTTGCAGGTCTTTTTTAATTCATTTTTCTCTATTTTCTTTTCTTCTTCTTCCCTTTCTTCTACCTCCTCTTTAGTGCATGGAACAACATCAAGATTGTAATCCTTAGGTACTATTGTAATTTGATCCCATTTTTCATCTACCATGATATTTGCACTTTCAACTACCATCCAAAGTCTTTTGTTGAAACATTTATAGGGTTTTCTTCTTATTGAGTAACAAAGAAAGATTCCTTCATTAGCTCTTGAATGAAACTTCCCGTGATCATATAATTATTTGATGAAAACCATTTTATTAAAGTACGTTTCACTAGGGAATTATACCTTATCTAATGTTTAAGATGCTAAAAGTCTCGTTTATGATTGTTTATTTTTGGTCTTTGATTTTGAGCCCTATTCTTTATTCTTAATAAGGTTGTAGTATTTTTATTAGTGTTAAAAAATGTTATGGATGTGGTTATGAATGTTACAAAAATATACATAGGCATTATAGAGCACTTTGTAGTCTTAGGACCATATTCAAGTTGGTTCTGTATTTAGGTCATTAATTTTTCAGTTTTAGGACCTTTTAGATACCAATATGGTCCATCAAGTAATTCCAACTAGAAAAAAAGGAAAACCTGACACAATATCTCCTAAGACGGCCCAAATTGTCTCACCTAATTGAAAATAATTTAAAAAGATATACATGAAAGTATTATTTAAAATACCGAAAAGTATTACACTTTGACCATAAATTAAATCTATTATTAAAATATTTTTGAACTCTCTAAAACTCATTTAATATAATTTTTTTTATTTTAAAGTCAAACAAAATAAATTTATTAACAATAAAACAATAATTTACAAATTAGATTATATCCGAGCACAAGAAAATCTTCTTTAATTGTTTTATTCCATAGGAAACAATCCAATGCAAATATTTTAATTTATTTAGTTTATAGTTTAGTTCAGTCTAGCTCTACTTTGGGGCGGTGATAAACAGGTTTATATTCAAAAAACTCAAATGAATCATAGACGATGTAATGTAATGCCGGGTAAATCGAAAAACAAACAGCTAATTGTCGTAAAGTTCAAGGCAGAAAAGTGGGCTCGTTCAAACCAAGTGCTGAAAATATATTCTAAAATCATCTCAGATCGGCATTAATTCAGGTTCTCACTCGCTAACAGACGACGTCATGGACATCATATAGTTTCCGATCAAATTTAGTCTAGATTTTACTAGAGTGATTAAATTTAATAGCACTTCAAAATTTGTTTAATTTCGGAAAGAAACGTGTACATGTTTCTGAGTTCAAGGCAGCATTTTCGGCGATAACTTTAAGAGTGGTTAACATATAAAGAAAATTTTGACTCTTACTTACTCTTGAGATGAAATATAGAATACAACCTCTTTCGTTTCCTTCCTCTCTCGTGAATGAACATCAAATTGTAAGTAAAGACATTTACTATCTTTTCTCATGAGTGTTTTGCATAATATTTCACGATTCATTATTGAATTATAAATTTATTATAAAATTTATTATGAATTTTATATTATTGTTGAATGAAACAATCTATTATGAGAATAGGTGTCACACTACCATTTGTAACTTGAAATTTTTTTCTTTTTACATTGAGATTAAAATTTTAAAAAGTTTGATAGTTTTGTTTTTATTACAATTTATTATTAAAGAAATTTTTTAAATAGTTAGTGTGTGTTAAGAGGAAAGATAATTCAATAATCTTATTTGAATGGTGCAAGGACATTTATACAATGAGGAATGCAAGTATGCAATTTGGCAGTAATGACATAAGAAAAATAACTATCCATACAATAGTCAATGGAATAGAATAGTTACAATTACATACTCCCATATTACATTGCTCTTGTAAATATACACTTGAAATAACTCAAACTTGACCTTGCAAAGAGACTTTGTGATTATATCAACTCTCTAAGAATCTGTTAGATACAATTGGAGCTCAATGTGGTGTTGGATCACCTATTATCAAATGTAATGGCATTCAAACTCAATGTGCTTCATTCTTGCCTGGAAAATTGGATTCTTCACAACATTTAACATCCCCTAATTTTCACATTAAAGAATAGGTGGATACTCTTCAAGAAAGTCCATATCAGCTAGAATGTGACATAACCAAATCACTTCATATATAGCTCCTGGTGCAACACGATATTCAACCTTAGTTCAAGTTAGAGAGAAACAACAAGATGCTTCTTATTAATCCACAAAATAGGTCCAAATCTAAGATGAAAAACTTATCCTACTATTGATTTCATATCATCAATATATTCAACATAGTCTGAGTTGTTATATCCTTAAAAGAAGAACTTAGTATTCTTCTTGTATTCTTGACCATAATCAAGTGTACCTCAAACATATCTCAAAATACACTAAGATATGATCCAATGAGATTTCTTTGGCTCCTAAATAAATTTGGATAGATATTTGACAACAAAGCATATATCTAGTTTGGTATAAGTTAAGATAATGAGACACCAAACAAGGTATCTATAGAGAGTCACATCGGTGTAGCACCTCCCAACCAACCCCAGGGAAACTTACTACAACTAGGTCCAAAAAGGAATAATTTTTTTTTTGTTTACTAACAAGCTTACATCTAACTCAATCTAGATGTTAAGTTTGTGATTTAGTTCAAAGGTTTAAAATCTAATGTTAAGTGTTTAACTGTTTCTTCATACATTATGTTACTAAGACAAGTGAAGTCATGTTTACAAGGTTCAATTGCTTACGAGGCTCCAATGTTTCCCTAGGGCATTGACATCACTACTATGTCTTACGTCATTTATGGTTTATGGTCAATCCATTTCAACTATCATTATAGTAATAGTTCCCTTTTTACGACCATAATGATCAATCCTTATCATAAAACACAACTACGAATGCATGTATGCATATTAGCCTATAACATACACTTCACATGATATGCCACTATTTCTGTCCACAACTCAATGCATCAACTCACAAACACACTCATTAACCTACTTATGCAGCCTACATGTTCATCATGCTATTTATGCAACATTAGTTTCATGGCAGCCATAAAAAAATTATATGAATTCTCATTGAGATCTTAATGATGTCTATGTACTAAGTTTCATTATATTTTTCAGCCTTAGAGATATTCTAGTTTCCAAGCATCTAACTATATCATCACTAGTTTCATGTTTCCCATGCTTAACATCGATAGTCTAAGTTTTTCATTTATGCCAATGTTCATATCATGGATCTCATAAATGTATGCTAACATCTACTTGGTTTACATCCATACTCACATGAAGATCTTGAAGGTACAAGAATTAATTCACTTCCATTGCTAAAGAAATAACATGAAGGAAGTAACAACATCGTTTTTCCATCACAACTACTATCTAACATTTAATTATGACATAAATAAATGTATTGCTTATTTAACTAATTGACAACATACTTTTCAATTACAATTAACTAACCTATTTCATATACTAAGGATGACAATTCCATTCATGTCCTATGAGTTCAAATTAAGAAATATACATGATTAATAAATGATAAGACATTACTAGCAAGGGTATATCATTTTCTTCTTTCTTTCTACTTACATCTGATTAACTCATATTATTACTTCCATTTGAATGGACCATCTAAAGTAACTCATGGATACATTATTGGTTATTTTTACATAATATTACAATCGTGAGTATCACTCACTTCTTCTACAACATTGTCAAATTAATACATGATTTAAGTTTATCTATTATAAGGTGTACAATATATGAATTTACTCCAAGGGTTCAAAGTCAACATGAAGACAACTCCAAGTCCACGTACGAAGACAACACCAAAGAAAAGGGAAAAACCCCAATGGAAAAATGCTCCAACCACCTGATAAATGTGGAACCTACAAGGAACTATCCCTCGAGCTAGGAGATGTCGCTAGGTCCCAACTCGCACACTAAACTAAGATTAGCGCTCTACCAAGAAACTAAGACCAACCACTTCCATACACACAACCATGCACCAAGAAAAAAAGAGAGAACAAAAGGTTTCCAAAGGTCGATAGTACATCATAACAAGAGTGCAAAAGTAAACAAAGGACTCACATATACGACGGAGTGTCATCACATGCCAACCAAGAACAAGGCACTAGCCTATGGCATGCAGAGCCATCTCAACCTTGAGAGATAGACCAAGGGAGATTATCTGACTATCTCCATGGTCTTCCCATGCTCATCCTAAAACGTCCTCCCTAGGACTAAGTCATGAGGCATTGATAAGTTATTATCTTTTTAAATTATCTCAATACCCATACCCATTCATTAATTAGTTATCACTTGATTAAAATATGGTAAACTCCTTTATGCCCAAATGGGCTAGACTTCATGCATCCTTACAAGGAACCTCGTGAAGGTCCACCTCTCATGACCTCTAGGTGTCATAAAGGAGCCCACTCCCTCTACATGGATCTGGAAACAATAAAACAAGAGGCCCTTACACAAGTAAAATTCGGACACAATTCCAACAATGCAAAATCATGACACACACGTACCCAAAAGAGTGAACAACAACACATGTGGAAGACCAAACCTCTTAATCAAAGAAATATAACTAACTCATGATACCAGGACACTAAAACATACCAACATTGCGAGGTCTTCACACTCACTACCACAAAATCAGTAGTATGGTTATTTCCTCCTCATGGCAAAATCATCACAAGGGCATATCTAAATGGGAAAATAGATCTCATGACATGCAAGGGAAAGCAAAACTCACATTAACCATGTGTTTTGAATCAAATGACACAAACGAGCTCCCGACGCAAAGCATAAACTTAAAAGACCCTTAATTAGGAAAGGTTGACTTAATTGGCACCACAAATACAATGACATACTCACGTGCATATAAATAAGTTTGTATGTGTATCCATTATCGTTTAATATTATGACAATACATAAGAACAACAATAACATTAAGGTCATCAAATTAATGACGTATTACAATAATATTATTATTAATGTCAATCAAATATCTTCCGGCTTATTGGCCTTATACCATTATTTTAATATTCAAATACTTTTGTCTAATTAAAACCATTAACTTAATATTTATCAATGACATATATATATATATATATATATATATATATATATATATATATATATATATATATATATATATATATATATATATATATATATATATATATATATATATATATATATATATATATATATATATATATATATATATATATATATATATATATATATATATATATATATATATATATATATATATATATATATATATATATATATATATATATATTGTTACTATTATATATATAATATATTTAAGTTAAATACTTATTAACATATATATTTAATTATATTTTCTATTGTTTTAAAAACCATTTTAATTAAAATAAACACATTTTAAATAACATAAAGCAAAATATATTTTAAATAAATTAAATTACATTTTAAATATAAATAAATAAATAAACATTTTTTTATACCCCATGTTGGGGGAGGTGCTCACATCACCCCCATGATATAGTGGGTGTTGTTGCACCCACCCATATCCTTGGGTACTGGGAGCACCCAACCCCATGTATATGGGGTTTTGGCCACAATGCCGGCCCCCAATCTCTCACCATTTTTTATTCAATTTTTTTTGGATTAATTTTTTTTTGTTAAAATGCATTTCACATTCAACAGTCATATTGCCAAATGACAGTATTCTTCTTCTGGAAAAGAATGGGGGTTTTAATAGCAGTCAAAATGTAGAAATAGAGTCCCATTTCCAAAAAAAATTAACTCGAAGGAGCAGCAAGGGTTTCATCAAATCTGGTTTTGAAATCAAGGTTTTTTTTTTTTTTTCTTCAACAGAAGTTGTAAACACAATGTCTTCCTTTACAAATAAAATCACTAACAAATGCATTCAAGATTTGAACATATAGGAAGGTAAAACAAAGGTTTTCTTCCCTTATCTTTTTGGTTTTCAGCTCATGGAATCAAAAAAAAGAAACAAACAGAAACAAGCCCTACCTCTTCCTCAAGCAAATGGGAAGAAGGAAATTCAGGCAACAATGAATCCACCAAAAACAAGCCTTCAATAACTCTTTAATCTCCCCAAATTCTCCAACAATCTTCTTCTCTCCAAAACAACCAAAAATCCCCAAAACATGTGTAAAGAAAGAATTCCCCAAAAATGAAAACCCTAGCTCTTTTTTGCGTCAAGAGAAAATGGAGTACAAATAAAATATTAAAAATTGTCATATCCCATTTTATGGAATTTTTTTAAAAATCTATCATCTCATAGAGTTTTTAAAACAACTTTGAAAATAAAAGACTGAATATTAAAATGTAGTAAAATATTATAATCTATTAACTTTTTTTTTTTTTTTTTAAATAATTCAAATTATGTTTATACATACATATATATATATATATATATATATATATATATATATATATATATATATATATATATATATATATATATATATATATATATATATATATATATATATATATATATATATATATTCAAACAAACTGATTCCATTGAATAAATAATGCAATTAAGATAATAAAGGCAAGTAAATAATTAAAGATTAAAATCGCTAAATGACAATAAAGTCAATAATGCGAAAACCAACAAATCTTAATAACTTTTAAAATAACAAAATTACTAATGAGGCCATAACTAGTATCAAGTAACCACTCAACACAGTCAATCAAATATCAAAATTAAATACGCTAAATAATAAATCAATCACTACTCAAGGAACCTAAATAAAATAGTTGAATGATCAACTATCCATGCCACATACTCACAAGTCATGATGACAATGATGACATGGTGAACTTCCTAAGACTTATAAAAAGGACTCGACACCAAACCTAGACCTAGAGTGTGTGAAGGGAACCAATGACATCTCCGAACCACATATTGTCATTGAGAAGAGGCATGCTCACACCTTTCAAGCTAGGGGAGCTCGCACCCAGTTGCTCGAGAGGAATGAATGCCTTAGTACCTACAACCCTCCAACCACAAAGAAATACATGTGCATATATATATATATATATATATATACACAAGACAAGTGGAGGAATGCTGCAACAACACATCCCGCTCATAATGAGTGATGTGACGTTGATTCCCCCACACATATAATCGAACAATAGTCATACAATAAGAAATACATCTTACATAAACCAAAACTAGGGGTTAGTATATCCATCTCATCATAAGAAATAATAAATTAAATCCATCCATCTAAGCATCAAACATAACATAAGTACATATAGTAACAAAACATCGTCATGATATCTAAATCACACAAGGTTGCAACAAAGTATGAGAAATATCAATATTATTAGAATTCACAAAGCATACAATATCTATCAATGATCACAAATGAGCATATATAAGAGCCAAAATACATGTACATGCATCACGTGAATCCAACAAGTCTATGATATCCATTGCACAAAAATAAATATCTAATTGAGTCTACCAAAATGGAATAAGAGTTTGCTCAAGTGTAGGCATTACATCCTCCCCCTTTTTGCCTAGGCTTACTCCTAGAAGCCTAAGAACAAGTAGGGGTATACCTCCATTATCTGGCTTGCATCCTCCTAAGTGGTTGATGTCTTATCATTTGTGTCCCATTGGACCCTTACCTACTCTATCCCCCATCCTCTATGGGACATTTATCTGCACTAAAGAATGCACACGGGCTCTAAATAAAGTTGCATATGCTCGACCTATAAGGCATTCCAATCAAGAACATGAGATATGTCAGGATGGTATAGTCTCAAAACTAATACATTAAATAAATCATAAATGTGGGACAAGCTAGGTGGAAATGCAAGGCAATAAGCTATAGGACCAATCATCTCCAAGTTCTCAAATTGTCCTACAAATCGAGGCACCAACTTAGAGCCTTTTCCATAATGGATTGGGCTCTTTCGTGGGTGAACACGCAAGAATACCCTATCACCAAATAAGAACTGTCTATCTATGCTATGAGAATTTACATATTTCTTTTGTCTGTCCTATGTAGTTGTCATGTGCTCTCTAATATGAGAAACCTACTCCTCCATATCTTGTAACATCTCTGAACCAATATGCACCCTATCCTCTAATTTGTCCCAATTGAGCAAAGTTTGACATGGTCTCCCATATAAAGCTTGGTAGGGGGACATGTTAATGGAGCTATGGTAGCCATTATTATAAGCAAACTCCACTAGGTATAGGTAATCCTCCCATCTAGACTACTAATCCATAATATACATCCTCAACATATCCTCTAAAACCCGATTCACCCGCTCTATCTGACCATCCGTCTCTAGGTGATATGGTGTACTATAATTCAACTGAGTCCCCATATCATGCTTCAATGTTGTGCAAAAGGATAAAGTATAAACAAGATCCCTATTTGATATGATCTTACGTGAAATATCATGTAGTCTGACTACATTTGACAAAAATCTGTGGAACCATGGATGTTGTGTAAGAGGATCTAATCGGTGAAAAATGTGCAACCTTGATCAACTGATCAACAGTGACCATAATGGTATCATGTCTATGAGAGGAAATGGGTAGTCCTACTATAAAATCCATGGAAATAATATCCCATTTCCACTCTCCAACTATATGAGAATGTAAAAACATGTCGAATGATGATGCTCTGCCTTAACCCGCTAACACTGAAAAAAACATGCAACAAAGTCTTCTCTATATCTCCTCATACCTGTCCAAAAATAGAGTTGTCTCAAGTCTACGTGCATCTTCTTGGCACCAGGTTGTGCCAAGTAAGGTGCATGGTGGGTCTCTGTCATGATCAATTTCTTAAGTCCATCGGATGGTGGAACATAAATGCATCCCATGTACCTTAAAATACCATTTTATCCACCGAATAACCTGTGTACTTTCTCTCCAAAGCTCTACCTGATGCTATCTCTGAACTAACCTCCTAGTACCATGCATCCATGGGTAATGCTCTAAGTATGTGACTCCTCAAATCCACCTCCAAAGTCACCGCTGATATCTCATGTCTCCTATAGCTTAGTGCATCTACCACTACATTCTCCTTACCCTATATGAACTTCACCTCAAATTCATACTCACACAAGAACTTCATCCAACATCTCTGCCTGGCATTTAGATTTGGCTGCATGAATATGTACTCTAAACTATGGTGATCCAAGTGTAGGTCAAACAAATTCCGTAAAAGAAAATGTCTCCAGCAAACCAATGCATGTACTACTATTGCTAACTCAAAATTGTGAGGGGTGGTTCAAATCATAATCCTTGATTTTTCGTGACTCATAAGCTATCACTCTGCCATTCTACATCAATACTACTCCTAATCCCTCTAGTGAAGCATCAGTACAAACCACAAAGTCACCCAATGGATCACGAACTGCAAGTATTAGTGTCAACTTCTCCTTAAGAGTCCTGAAGACTGTCTCACAACAATCTGACTAGATAAACTTCTTCCCTTTCCTCTAAAGGGAAGTAAGGGTTTGAGCAATCTATGAAAAATTATGTAAATATTTGTGGTAATAACTAGCCAATCCCATAAAACTATACACCTCACTCACATTAGTGGGTGTTGGCCGATCCACCATAGCCTAAATCTTTGACGGATCTACTATGATATGCTCTCCCGAAATAACATGGCCTAAGTATTTGACCTTTGTCTAGAAAAACTCACACTTCGCCAAATTGGCATATAGCTTATTCTCCCTAAGACACTACAAGACCTGTCTAATATGATCCTCATGCTCCTCCACCTATTTGGAATAAATTAAAATATCATCCAAGAAGACTTGTACAAATCTGTCCAAATAAATCCTGAACACACCATTCATCAAGCTCATAAAGATTGATGGTGCATTCGTAGGACCGAATGACACAAGTGTAAACTCATAGGGTCCATATCTGGTATGAAATATCATATGGTGTATATCTGCCTCATGGATGCTCCACTGGTATGAAAAGACCTTTGCATCCTTAATATGATCAAATAAATCACCTATTTGAGGCAAAGGATATCGGTTCTTCATTGTCGCCTTATTCAACTGTCTATAGTCAATGCACAATCTAAGAGAACCATCCTTCTTTTTCACAAACAACACTAGCGCACCCCATGGGGATACACTAGGATGAATAAACCCCTTCTCCAACAACTCCTCAAGTAGTACTCTCAACTCACTCAACTCCTAAGTGGTCATCCTATATGGAGCCCTAGAGATAGGCTCAGCTCCTGGTACTAGATCAATCCTGAAATCTATGTTTCACTATGGGGGCATACCAAGAATCTCACTAGGAAAGACATCTGCAAACTCCTGAAGGATAGGATGCTACTGTAACAACTCCTCTATACTAAAATCCCCATCTAGACCCCTCAACTTGACTACAAATAACTGACAACCCTTCGGTGCACACTTCTTCATATGCATGGCAAAAAAAATGCAAAGATAAATAGGTCCCTAAATACCTACAATCTCCACACTCCTTCCACTATCATCTACACACTACACCCTCTTACTCCTACAATCTATCTATGCCTAATGTGATACCAACCAATCCATACCAAGAACTAGGTCATAAGATCCCAAGGGAATGATAAGCAAATCAACTGAGATATGAAGATCTCCTAAAACTAGAGGACAATTAAGCATAAGGGAATCCACCACTGTCTTGGACCCCATAGCTAGCTCTACCTGCCACCTATCATCCTTCTTTGTCATAGAAAGTCTGCATCTCTCTACTAAATAAGGAGTAATAAAAGATTATGAAGCTCCTAAATCAAATAAAATAGAGCAAGGGATAACACCTATCACACCTGATGTCTCAACCACTATGGCCTGGTGCTTGGCCGGACCGTTATCAATCACTGCAAATATCCTATGAGTCCTACCTAAATCTCTAACAATGGGCTCTGCTAGAGCAACCCTCTATTGTCCTAATGTCTATGATGTGCAGTGAGGACAATGAACTGCTATGTGGCCCTGCTACCCACAAGCAAAACATCCTATCCTATCTTGAACTCTACTCCCGAAAGTGACACTCAGTTGTTGAACACTATCTCTACTAAAGGCAAGCTATGAACTCTAGATTGGTTGTGTAGGATCAGGTCTCCTATAACATTATTGATAGTTGCAACTCCTATTAGTTGGAAATCCAACCCCTCTTGCAAAGCTCTAACCCTATGATTGCTTCCTCTTAAATCGTTGGCTACTGTGGAAAGGGAAGGGGTGGCTTCTGGCCACATCTGTAGACTATTGTTGAGAACCTCTGGAAGCTATACCTATGACTGGAGCACTGTCTATGTGTCCTCTTGGGGTATCCCCTGTACTCAAGGAATGATTTTCCTTGACAATCCTTGCCTTCTTTGTGGTGGCCTATAAAGTCTTAGGTTCGTGCATGCGAACCTCTCTATAAATATAATCCCTGAGACCCCACACAAAGTGCTATACAATCATAGTCTCATCTACCACTATCTCTATGTATTGTATGAGCTCAAAGAATCTTTTCTCATACTCATCAACTTTCATCCTACCCTATCTTAAATTATGGAACTTATTTACCTTACGCTGCCTCCAGTTCTCTGGCATAAATCTATCTCAGAATATCTCCAAGAACAACTCCCAAGAAACCGTGGTAATCTCTAGCCCTAGATTCCACTCCTCTATATGCCACCAAGTGGAAGTGAAGTCACATAGGTGCATGATGGCACACTTGGCCTTGGTGTTTATGCTATATGGGTGCATAGAAAAATACCGACTTAGATCCAACAACCATGTCTCAGCCTCCATCCTCGTGCCTAAACCATCAAAAGTGGGAGGATGAGCTCTCAATAAATCCCTCATGTGGCTAGTTGCTACATCCTCCTGATCAATATCAACTCTCCTCCTGGGAGCGAAGCGTGAGCACTCTCTCTCCTGGTGCTCTGATTGATGAGACTCCTCCTATCTAATCTCATCCTTCCTTGGCCTTAAGTGGCCAAGAAGCTCCTATAACACTGTGACCAACTGAGGTATCACATGTCAACCAGGAAGCTCCTAGTGCGGCTCAATATGATGTGACCTATTTGAAATCTCGGGGTGAGGACTCTCACAATCCCCCATGCGATCGCCAGCGCCACATCTACGACCCATTCGATGCCCTCTATGCCTAGCACTACAAGACCTGTCTAATATGATCCTCATGCTCCTCCACCTATTTGGAATAAATTAAAATATCATCCAAGAAGACTTGTACAAATCTGTCCAAATAAATCCTGAACACACCATTCATCAAGCTCATAAAGATTGATGGTGCATTCGTAGGACCGAATGACACAAGTGTAAACTCATAGGTGCATGATGGCACACTTGGCCTTGGTGTTTATGCTATATGGGTGCATAGAAAAATACCGACTTAGATCCAACAACCATGTCTCAGCCTCCATCCTCGTGCCTAAACCATCAAAAGTGGGAGGACGAGCTCTCAATAAATCCCTCATGTGGCTAGTTGCTACTTCCTCCTGATCAATATCAACTCTCCTCCTGGGAGCGAAGCGTGAGCACTCTCTCTCCTGGTGCTCTGATTGATGAGACTCCTCCTATCTAATCTCATCCTTCCTTGGCCTTAAGTGGCCAAGAAGCTCCTATAACACTGTGACCAACTGAGGTATCACATGTCAACCAGGAAGCTCCTAGTGCGGCTCAATATGATGTGACCTATCTGAAATCTCGGGGTGAGGACTCTCACAATCCCCCATGCGATCGCCAGTGCCACATCTACGACCCATTCGATGCCCTCTATGCCTAGCAAGCATCCTAACTGGACAATTACAAGGGAAGACTATAAGACACTGAACTAGGAGTTACAAGAAACAACAATATGTTTAATACCGTTGGTTAAACTTAGGCTAACATATAACTAGCATAATGGGATCACATATAACCACAGTACCAAGTATAGAACCTAGAACTCATAAGCTATGCTTTGATACCAATGTGTAGCATTTGCCAAATAATCGTAGGGAAACTTCCTAGGGCATTGACGTCACTATTAAGTTCTACATCATTTATGGTATATGGTCAATCCATTTAAATTACCATTATAGTAATAATTCATTTTTTGTGACCATAATGATTAATCCTTATCATAAAACACAAATACAAATGCATGTATGCATGTTAGCCTATAATATACACTTCACATGATATGCTACTACTATTGTCAACTACTCAATGCATGCATGCTCATTAACATACTTATGCAACCTACATGTTCATGATGCTATTTATGCAACATTAGTTTCATGGCAGACATAACACAATTATATGAATTCTCATTTAGCTCTTAATGATGTCTATGTACTAAGTTTCATTATAGTTTTCAGCCTTAGAGATATTGTAGTTTCCAAGCATCTAACTATATCATCACTAGTTTTGTGTTTCCCATGCTTAACATTGCTAGTCTAAGTTTTTTGTTTACTCCAATGTTCATATCATCAATCTCATAAATGTATGCTAACATCTACTTGTTTTATATCCATTCTCACATGAAGATATTGAAGGTACAAGCATTAATTCACATCCATTGCTAGAGAAATAACATGAAGAAAGTAAGAACATCCATTTTCCATCACATCTACACATCTACTATCTAAAATTGAATTACCACATCAATAATTGTATTGATGATTTTACTATTTGAAAAGATACTTTTCAATTACAATTAACTAACCTATCTCATATACTAAGAATGACAATTTCATGCGTGTCCTACGAGTTCAAATTAAGGAATGTACATGATTAAGAAATGAAAAGACATTAATAGCAAGGGTATACCATTTTCTTCTTTCTTTCTACTTACATTTGATTAACTCATATTATTACTTCCATTTGAATGTACCATCTAAAGTAACTCATGAATACATTATTAGTTGTTTTTACATAGTATTACAATCGTAAGTATCACTCACTTCTTATACAACATTCTAAAATTAATACATAACTTAAGTTTATCTATCATAAGTTGTACAATACATTAATTTGCTCCAAGGGTTCAAAGTCAAGATGAAGACAACTCCAAGTCCAGATATGAAGACAACACCAAAGAAGAGGGAAAAAACTGAATGGCAAAAAGCTCCAACCACCCGACCAATGTGGAACCTATAAGGAACCACCCCCAAGCTAGGAGATGTTGCTAGGTCCCAACTCGCACACTAAACCAAGGTTGACAATTTTCCAAGGAACTAAGACAAATAAATTCCATACACACAACCATGCACAAAAAAAACAAGAGGGAACTAGAGGTTTCTAGATGTCGATGGAACATCATAACAAGAGTACAAAAGTAATAAAATGACTCATATGTACAAGCGTGAGTCATCACACACCAACCAACAACAAGGCACTAGCCTATGGCATGCAGAGCCATCTCGACCTTGAGAGAGAGACCAAGGGAGACTAGTTTACCATCTTCATGGTCTTCCCATGCTCAACCTAAAACATCCTCCCTAGGACTGATTCATGAGGCTCTGATAAGTTATTATCTTTTTGAATTATCTAACTACCCATACCCATTCATTAATTAGTTATCACTTGATTAAAATATGGTAAACTCCTTTATGCCCAAAAGATCTAGACTTCATGCATCCTTACAAGGAACCTCGTGAAAGTCCATCTCTCATGACCCCTGGGTGTCATAAAGGAGGCCACTCCCTCTACATGGATTTGGAAACAATAAAACAAGAGGCCCTTACACAAGTAAAAATCAAACACAATTCCAACAATGCAAAACCATGACACACACATACCCAAACGACTGAACAACAACACATGTGGAAGACCGAGCCTCTTAACCAAAGAAATATAACTAACTCATGATACCACTGCACTAAAACATATCAACATCATCACATCTTCACACTCACTACCACAAAATCAGTAGTATGGTTATTTCCTCCACACGGAAAAATCATCACGATGGCATATCTAAATGGGCAAATAAATCTCATGATATGCAAGTAAAAGAAAAACTCGCATTAACCATGGGTTTTGAATCAAATGACGCAAATGACCTCTGGATGCACAACATAAACTAAAAAGACCCTTAGTATATGTATATATATTTGTTATTATTATATATATAATATATATATATATGTATATATACATACATATATATATATACATACATACATATATATATATACATACATATATATATATGTGTGTGTGTGTGTGTGTGTGTGTTTCTGTGTGTGTGTGTATGTATGTATGTATATGTATGTATATATATATGTATATATTTTTGGCATTTGTATGAAGATTGCATTAATGATTTTTTATGTTGTCATTAATGTCAATTATACAGTAATGATATTGTTATAGTGTTGTTTTGTAACTGGTAGGAAGAGCTAGTAATGGAAACTATAACCGGTAGCTGAGTTTGTGGAGTGAACCGGTATTGTTAAGTAATGGAGAGTTGAATTGCTAAACCCTACCTATTGATTTGATAAACCCTAACTGATTAAGTTTTGATGAAGTTTGTTATATTGGTTTATGATCTCATAATGAGTGATAATGATTATGACACATATGCATGTTAGATGAGAAGAGTTTCAAAGAGTTTTTAACACATTGAGATAAGGGTTTTTTGTCTAGGGAATGAGCAAGTATATTGCATGTAATGCAAAGCACATGATGAGTTACTAAGTTCAATGAAGCAGTGATCAAGGAGCGGTCGAGGCTATCTCGAATGATGTATAGAGATTGTTATGTAATCCAATGGTCATACTTGAACCGACTTGTTTGTAATGTCTATGAGAGAATCAGGTTTTTGTTGTGTTACTGGCCTATTGATTTGTTTATAAGGTAGATGAGTTGTTTTGTTTCAGAGTTGGCAAATCTTTAGTTGAGTGGGTGGTTGCCGAATGGGATGATGTATCTATAGATTGTGTAAAGGCATATAAGAGCATGAAAATGATCTAAACAAGCAAGTTTAGTGCTATTCAAACAAATCAACAAACTCCTGTTGTTTTCTAACAATTACAGTAGTAAAATCCCCTAATCGGGTACGCTCTAACAAGCTTAGTGTTATTCAAATCCTCTAACCAGGTGGTCCATTATCTTAGATTTTAAATCCTCTACCAAGGTTACTCCTCATAGGGTATTGCTTCTAATAGGGCATTATAGTCAATCCCTTAACCGGGTGGTCACTAACAAGATCTGTTCTTAATAGGGATTTTTTTTAAAGATTTAACAGGCTTGGCTCCTAATAGGACGAACTTCAGAAGAGTTCAGATAGTTAACTTGTGAGTCTCATCTCACCACGATTTTTCCCATTTGGGTTTCCACATCAAAAACATTGTGTCAAGTGGTGAATGTTTTTGTGGTTATGTTAACTATGGTTAAATTGCTTAACTACTTAATCCACTTTGATATGTTATGTTAACCGGCAACAATATGAGATGAAGTTTTACTTATGTCAATAAAGTATTTGGATGGTTGTAAGTTTCAAGTTGTTTACTGTTAATCTGCTATAATATTCAACCAGGTAAACTTGACAGTGATGTTGCATTTATAGTTTAGTGGTTTAACTTGTCAATTCTAAGTTTACTTTGAGAGGTTGCTTTTAAGATTGGTGAAAGTTATTATTAGTTTTCTATCTACTGGTTCACCCCCCTCTCAGTAGTTGATCAGATCCTTATTCTTTCATCATACCATTAATTGGTATGAGAGATTATCAGGTCCTCT
Organism: Cryptomeria japonica; assembly: GCF_030272615.1. Taxonomy (NCBI): domain Eukaryota; kingdom Viridiplantae; phylum Streptophyta; class Pinopsida; order Cupressales; family Cupressaceae; genus Cryptomeria; species Cryptomeria japonica. Next base: position 350,473,418 of record NC_081409.1, read on the forward strand.
AAGGTATAAGCCTAACTGCTTGAGGTAAAGTTCCTATACAATATGATGAAGGAAGGTTTGAAGTTTAATAGAGAGAACTACAGAATATGGAGTGATAGAATAAAAAATTATATCAAGAGTCTAGGAAATCAATACTGGGAACATGTTGGTACTCAATATGTTGCACCTAGCTGGATTATGACTTGTGATCACAAGAAAGAGAAATAAGAAAACAATCAAGCACTAGAGGCTATTGTCAGTTCTTTGTCTGATGCAAAATATGTAGATGTCCATGGTCTAGAGACTACATATGAGGTATGGAAGAAACTTGAAGAGATTTATAGCGGTGATGAACATGTGAAGATTGCCATGGAAGAGAGTCTAAGAAGAAAGTTTGATGGCATGCGGATGGCTAAAGGTGAGAATATCCAACAGTCTGGTAAGAGGATAAAAGAGATAGTTTGTGAGATAAAGAGTGTTGGTGGTAAAGTGGAAGATGCCACAAAGATTAGTAAGGTGTTGAGAACCTTGCTACTGGTCTATGCTATCTGAGTTACAGCCATTCAGGACTTAAAGTCAATTGACAAAACTAAGATAACCTTTGAATCCATCATTGCTCAGCTTACTGCTTTTGAACTAAATGGTTATGATGATAGTGTTCAGAAATCTGAAACTGTATTTAGAGCTTCAGTTTCTAACCCATCTATGAGGAAAAGTAGAGATGTCAATCACAGTTATGAATCTAGATCCAACAAAGAAGTTGATGATGAATACATTTTGGTTGTTCTTGAAACTTTGTTGGCTAAGCAGTTTCCCAGAGGTACCAGTAAGTATAGAGGTAAATTACCTTTGAAAGATTTTGCATGCAACAAGATTGGACACATTGCAACTAACTGTCCTAATGGTGATAATGAGAACAAGCAAGAGAAGTTCAAGAAGTACAAGGGAAAAGGCAAAAGAGATTGTCTTATTGCAGTGGATGGTGGTATCACTGATGAGGAATCTGAAGGTGATGCAAGTATGAAGACATTGTGTTTGTAGCCATTAAAGAGGAGACATCTGATCAGAAAGATTTAGTTTCTCTCATGGAAAATTTAGATGATTGGATCATTGATAGCGGTTGTTCACATCACATGACTGGTGACCAAAGAAAATTTCTTTCTTTGAAGGAATTTGATGGCGGAGTTGTAGGATTTGGTAATGACTCACCCTGCATGGTTAAAGGTAAGGGAACTATTTGTCTTAATTGAAAGAGCAGTGAAGATGATGTGTACTAGGTTGAAGGATTAAAGCACAATCTTTTGAGTGTTGCTCAACTCAATGACAAAGGATATCCATTGGAGTTTAAAAATGATATGTGCAAATTCTATGGTTGCAAAGGTGAACTGGTTGCAACTAGAAAAAAGACTAAAGGTAACCTGTTTCACTTGAATCCTAAAGTCAACAACTGTTTAATTGCTAAAGTAGATGATAGTTGGCTTTGGCATAAGAGATTTTGTCATATGAATTTTGATAACATTATTAAAGTGAGTAAGTCCAATATAGTGAGAGGTTTTCTTTAGTTGGACAAACCAGTTAATGATCTATGTAAGGAATGTCAGTTGGAAAAGATGACATCCTCAGCTTTTAAGAGAAAATCATTTTCAGCAGAACATCTCTTAGATTTGGTTCATACAGACATGTGTGGACCAATTAGGACAAAAAGTATTCATGGTGGCAGCTATTTTATGATCCTCACTATTGATTGCTCAAGAATGATGTGGGTCACATTCTTGAAGGATAAAACATAAGAATTTAGTAAGTTCAAGGATTTCATGGCCTTAGCTGAAAAGGAGAGTGGTAAGAAGATAAAGTGTATGAGGATTGATCAAGGCGGTGGATTTACTTTTGAACAGTTCACTAGATATTGTGAAGAAAATGGTATCAAATGACAACTTTCTACACCTAGGATACCACAACAGAATGGTATTGTAGATGGGAATAACTGGTCAATTGTTGAAGAAACTAGAATGATGTTGATACAAGGAGGTGTAGCGAAAACTTTTTGGAGAGAAGCTGTCAGCACAACTCTTTACACTATGAACTGGATTTTGGTAAAAAGAGGTAAGGATAAGACTCCTTATGAATACTAGTATGGTAGATCACCTAACATTAGTTATTTTAAGATATTTGGCAGCAAATATTTTATTAAGAGAGGTGACTATGTTAGTAAGTTTGAGGCTAAAAGTGATGAAGGTATATTTCTTGGTTACTCCACCAAGAGTAAGGCCTACAAATGTTACAACAACCAGACATAGAGAATCATTAAGAGTGTTGATGTTCAAGTGGATGAGTATCCTGAAGTCTCAGTGGAAACCAGTGTGGAGAAAATGGATGAATATCCTTGCATTTTATTTTTGGATCTAGAACCTGTGAAACTTGAAACTGGTAATGTGAATGTTGTTGTGCCAGTTCAACTAGAATAGGTAGATTCGGAAGAAGATGATGATAATGAAGTAGAAGAACCTAAAGATAATGATTATGTTATTCAAAGGTATGTGACACTCAATCACAATCATGACCAGATTATTGGAGATAAGGATACTGGAGTGTTAACCAGAAGAAGAATTACAGAGAATTCTTGCATGATCTCCACTATTGATGCTAGAACTACTAAAGAAACATTTGGAGATTATAATCAGTTCAAAGATATGGAGGAGGAGCTTGATCAAATTGAGAGGAATAATACATGGACCCTAGTACCTAGACCAGTGAATAAAAATGTGATAGGTACTAAGTGGGTATTCAAGAAAAAGCTGAATGAAGATTGTATAGTAGTCTGAAACAAAGCTAGATTGGCTTGCAAAGGTTATGCATAGGAAGAAGGAGACGATTATGGTGAGAATTTTGCACCAGTTTCTAAACTGGAAGGTGTCAGGACTTTACTTGCATTTGTAGCACATAAGGGATTGAAAGTATATCAGATGGATGTGAAGTCAGTATTTTTGAATGGAACACTAGAAGAAGAAGTATACATTGAGCAGTCAGATGGTTATGCTTTGACTGATCAAAAATACATGGTATGTAACTTGCACTAGGCATTATATGGATTAAAGAAAACACCGAGAGTATGGTATGAATAGCTTCATTCACACCTGATGAAGATAGGTTTTCAGAGAACCAGTGAAGATAATAACATATATCTCAAATCTGAAGGAGATAAGATACTCATTAGTGAAGTGTTTGTAGATGATATCATATTTGGAGGCAATGATGACATGAGCAATGTGTTTGAAAATGCAATGAAAAGTGAGTTTGAAATCTCTCTAGTGGGAGAGATAAAAAATTTCATAGGTTTGGAAATTCAACAAATTAAGAGTGGTATTTTCATCACACAGTCTAAATATGTGAAAGAGGTAATAAAGATATTTGGTATGAGTGATTGTAAACTAGTTGGGACACCAATGGTTACAAGATGTAAATTGTCTAAGGAAGATGAAGCCACATCTTTTGATAAAAATGAGTACAGATCAATGATTGAAAAATTGCACTATGTTGTTCATAGCAGACAGGATATAGCTCATGCAGTTGGTCTAGTTGCTAGATTTTAGAAGAATCCTAAGGAAACACATTTGATAGAAACCAAGAGGATATTCAAATATTTGAAAGGTACTACTGACTATGGATTATGGTATCCATATGTAGATAAATTTGACTTGAAGGTGTATACAGATACAGACTGGGGAGGTAATGTTGATCATAGGAAAAGAACAACCGGTGGAGCATTCTTTCTTGGAGGAAGACTTGTTTCATAGAGTAGCAAGACGTAGAGTTGTATATCACAATCTATTTCTGAAGCTGAGTATGTTGCAGCTTATATGAATTGTAACCAAACTACCTAGATGAGGCACATTCTGGAAGGTCTCAAGATGAAATTTTCAAAACCTATAAAGATCTTATGTGACAATACTAGTGCCATAAATATTTACAAGAACCTTGTTTTACACACACGAACAGAGCATATTGAATTGAAGTATCATTTCTCAAGGGAAAAAGTGCAAAGTAAAGATGTGATCTTGGAGCATGTTTATACCAGGGAGCACCTTGCAGATATCTTTACTAGACCTCTGCCTAAGACTACTTTTGAGTATCTTAAAAGTTAGCTAGGGGTTGTACCCCTTCATGAGGTCAATTGAGCATGATGTGGAGTACATCAGTCCCGGTGCTACTTACAAAATTTTATAGCAAGATTGATGAAGAAGTGGAGTTATTCCACATGAGGAGCATCAAGTTGCACATTGTTGATGCTTAGTAGCAAAGTTTGGCATTGCATTATTTACTTTCACTTTGGCATTGTTGTCAAAGGGGGAGAAGAAATATGTGTTTTTGGGGGAAAATAAATGTATGATTGATGGATAGAAGATCTAGAATCAGCTACTAGTTGAAGACAAGGAGAGTACATGGTAAAATATAAACCAAGATTCCTATTCACAATCATAGTAATGAATGGTATTGATATTTGTATTTCCATTAATGCGAAAGGGGAATATTGTTGGCATTTACATGAAGATTGCATTAATGATTTGTTATGTTTTCATTGATGTCAATTAACCAGTAATGATATTGTTATAATGTTGTTTTGTAACTGGTAGGAAGAAATAGTGAAGGGACTGTAACCAGTAGATGAGTTTGTGGAGTGAACCGGTATTGCTAAGTAATGGAGAGTTGAACTGGTAAACCCTAACCGATCAATTTTGATGAAGTTTGTTATATTGGTTTATGATTTGATGATGAGTGGTAATGAATATGACACATATGCATGTTGAATGAGAAGAGTTTCAAAGAGTTTTTGGTGCATTGAGATAATGGTTTTTGTCTAGGGACTGAGTAAGTATATTGAATGTAATGCAAAGCGCGTGATGAGTTATCGATTTCAATGAAGAGGTGATCAAGGAGCGATCAAGGCTATCTTGAATGATGTACAAAGATTTTTATATAATCTAATGGTCATACTTGATCCTACTTGTTTGTAATCTCTATGAGAGAATTAGGTTTTTGTTATGTTACCGACCTATTGATTTGTTTATAAGGTCGATGAGTTGTTTTGTTTCAGAGTTGGAAAATTTCTAGTTGAGTGTGTGGTTGCCGAACCGGATGATGTATCTATAGTTTATGTAAAGGTAGATATGAGCATGAAAAGGATCTAAATAAGCAAGTTTAGTGCTATTCAAACAGATCAGAAAACTCGTGTTCTTTTCTGGCAATTACAGTAGTAAAATCCCCTAACTGGGTAAGCTCTAACAAGCTTAGTGTTATTGAAATCCTCTAACCAGGTGGTCCATTATCTTTTATTTCAAATCCTCTAGCGAGGTTACTCCTCAAAGGGTATTTCTTCTAATAGGGCATTATAGTCAATCCCTTAACTGAGTGATCCCTCATAGGATCTGTTATTAACAGGACTTTTTGTAAAAGCTTTAACAGGCTTGGCTCCTAACAGGGTGAACATTAGAAGAGTTGAGATAGTTAGCTTGTGAGTCTCATCTCACCGTGGTTTTTTCCATTTGGGTTTCCACATCAAAAATATTGTGTGAAGTGGTGAATGTTTTTGTGGTTATGTTTACTATGGTTAAATTGCTTAACTGCTTAATCCACTTTGATATGTTATGTTAACTCGCAGTAATATGAGATGAAGTTTTACTTATGTCAGTAAAATATTTGGATGTTTGTGAGTTTCAATTTGTTTACTGTTAATTTCCTATAACAGTTTACTGGTTAAATTTGACAGTGATATTGCATTTATAGTTCAGTGGTTTAACTTGTTAGTTCTAAGTTTACTTTGAGATGTTGTTTTTGAGATTGGTGAAAGTTATTATTAGTTTTCTATCTACTGATTCACCCCCCTCTAAGCAGTTGATTGAATCCTTATTCTTTCATCCTACCATCATATATATATATATATATATATATATATATATATATATATATATATATATATATATATATATATATATACGTGTGTGTGTATATGTTATTATTATACATATAATATATATACACATACACATACACATACACATACACACATACACATATACATATATTAAGTTAATGATTTTTATTAGACAAAAGCATTTGAAAATTAAAATAATAGTATAAGGTCAATAAGCCAGAAGATAGTTGATTGACATTAATAATAGTATTATTGTAATATGTTGTTAATTTGATGGCCTTATTGTTATTGTTGTTGATATATATATATATATATATATATATATATATATATATATATATATATATATATATATATATATATATATATATATATATATATATATATATATATAAAATATATATATATTATTATATATTATTATATATATAATATATTTAACTTAAATACTTATTAACATATATATATTTAATTATATTTTTTGTTGTTTTAACAATAGTTTTAAATAAAAATAGACACATTTTAAATAACATAAAATAAAATATATTTTAAATAAGATAAATTACATTTTTCTTATGCCCCACGTTGGGGGAGGTGCTCACATCACCCCCCCATGATATGGTATGTGTTGCTAAATGAACCCATATGGAGGGGTGCTCGGACCATCCAACCACATGTATATGGGGTTTTCCAGCAACGCCCCCCCTCCCCCCCAATCTCTCACCATTTTTTATTCATTGCTTTTTGGATTTAAACTTTTTTTTTATTTGAATTTTTTTTTTATTAAAATCTATTTCATATTCAACAATAATATTGGCAAATGACAACAGTCTTCTAGAAAAGAATGGGGATTTTAGTAACAGCCAAAATATATAAATAGAGTCCCATTTTGAAAAAAAATTAACTAGAAGGAGCATCAAGGGTTTGATCAAATCTGTTTTTGGAATCGAGGGGTTTTTAATGTTTTCTTAAACAATAGTTGTAAACACAATGTCTTCCTTTACAAATAAAATCCCTATCAAATGCATTCAAGTTTTGAACATATAGGAAGGTAAAACAGAGGTTTTCTTCTCTAATCCTTTTGGTTTTTAGCTCATGGAAGGAAAAATAAATAAAAAAGAGAAACAAGCCCTACCTCTTCCTCAAGCAAATGGTAAGAAGGAAATTCGGGCAGCAACAAATCCACCAACAACAAGCCTTCAACAACTCTTCAATCTCCCCCAAATTCTCTAGCAATCTTGTTCTCTCCAAAACTACCAAAAATCCCCAAAACATGTGTAAAGAAAGAATTCACCAAAAATAAAAACCCTACCTCTTTTTTTTTCTCAAGAGAAAATGGAGTAAAAATAAAATATTAAAAATTGTCATATCCCATTTTATGGGATTTTTTTAAAAAACTATCCTCTCATTGAGTTTTAAAACAACTTTCAAAATAAAAGACTGAATATTTAAATGTAGTAAACTATAATAAGTAAAATATTATAATCTATTCTCTCTCTTTTCTTTTTTTTAAATCATTCAAATTACATTTATATATATATATATATGTGTGTGTGTGTGTGTGTGTGTGTGTGTGTGTGTATATGTATATATATATATACACTAATTTAAAAATCAAACAAACTAACTCCATTGAATAAATAATACAGTTAAAATAATCAAAGATTAAAATCGCTAAAAGACAGTAAAGTCAATAATGCGAAAACCAACAAATATTCGATAAATTAAACTGACTTAAACATAAATGGCCAAATAAAATCTCAAAATCTCAACACGAACATTAACCAAATTTTAAATGCGGAAATAGTAAATAAATTAAAATCATTAAATCTTTATAACTTTTAAAATAACAAAATTACTAATGAGGTCATGACTAGTATGAAGTAACTACTCAACACAATCAATCAAATATCGAAATTAAATAAGTCCAATAATAAATTAGTCACTACTCAAGGAACTTAAATAAAATAATTGAATGATTAATAAAAAACAAAAAAAAATTGACAATAGATTATAATATTTTACTTATTACATTTTACTACATTTAAATATTCAATCTTTTATTTAGAAAGTTGTTTTAAAAACTCAATGAGAGGATAGATTTTTTTTAAAATCCCATAAAATGGGATATGGAAATTTTCAATATTTTATTTTTACTCCATTTTCTCTTGACACAAAAAACAGCTAAGGTTTTTAGTTTTGGGGAATTCTTTCTTTACACATGTTTTGGGGATTTTTGGTGGTTTTGGAGAGAAGAATATTGTAGGAAAATTTGGGGAGATTGAAGAGCTGTTGAAGGATTTTTATTTTTGGGAGATTGAAGAGCTGTTGAAGGATTTTTGTTGGTGGATTTGTTGCTGCCCAAATTTTCTTCTTGCCATTTGCTTGAGGAAGATGTAGGACTTCTTTCTCTTTGTTTCTTTTTTTTTCCTTTCATGAGCTGAAAACCAAAAATATTAGAGAAAAAGCCTTTGTTTTACCTTCTTTTATGTTCAAATCTTGAATGCATTTGATAGGGATTTTATTTGTGAAGGAAGAAATTGTGTTTACAATTGTTGTTGAAGAAAACATAGAAAAAAACCTTGATTTCAAAACAAGATTTGATCAAACCCTTGATGCTCCTTCCAGTTAAAATAAACTGGAAATGGGACTCTATTTCTACATTTTGGCTATCGTTAAAACCCTCATTCTTTTCTAGGAGACTGTTGTCATTTGGCAATACGATTGTTGAATGTGAAATAGATTTTAAAATAAAAAAATTAAATAAAAAAAAAATTTAATCCAAAAAAAATTGAATAAAAAATGGAGAGAGATGGGGGGGCGGTGTTGCTACCAAACCCCATATACATGGGGTTGGGTGTTACTAGGACCCCGTCATATGGGTCAGTGCAATAGCACCCACCATATCGTTGGGGGGTGCTATGAGCACCTCCTCCAAGGTGGCGCATAAAGAAAATGTAATTTATTTTATTTAAAATATATTTTATTTTATGTTATTGAAAATGTGTATATATATATTTGTTATTATTATATATATAATATATTTAACTTAAATACTTTGTTTTGTTTTTTGGAAAAAGGGTAAAGATTTATTCAAAAATCACAGAATTACAAAGAACAGGCCTTAGGCCCACCAAGACAACATTAAAAACTAAAAGGATCCTAAAAGAACCACCAGCATCACAACTACAAAGTCCAGTGACCATATCATTAGATCTGACTGTCTGATTTCTAATGATAATACCTTTTTGGAAGGCCCTCAAAAAGATGATGTTGTAAAAAGTAGGACCAAAGGCCAAAGGCCAACTATTTTGTAATTAGACAAAAAACTAAGCTCATCTGGAGCCTCGAAGGGCCTCAAAAATGTCAATGAAAAGGAAACAAACATAAGAGGGAAATTGATCGTACACTAGTAGGTGCTCTTGCATCATCCTGTATTCTAGCATTAACCTGTCTAAAGTTTCAAGATAATCAGGAGATAGACCATCCCTTCCACTAAAATCCCAACCATCAACATGCTCTTAAGCCCACTTGGCCAAACAATCAACCACTCTATTACACTCCCTATGAATATGACAAAAGTAGACAAATTTCAATGTATTACACAGTTATAAAATTTGTCTTACCACAAAAGCTAATTGCCAACTCACATTATTCAAATTTTGTTTGTTTAACATGTCCACAACAATATGAGAATCCGACTCACAAATAGTCTTCCTCTATCCTAAAGAACAACCTCACTCAACATCAATCTTAATAGCTAGGGCCTCCATAAGATTGTTAGAGTGTTGTCTAGTATAAATAGAGAAGAAAAAAACTGCACAACCATCATCACCTCTACATATACCTCCAATACCTGCATGTCCAAGATTCCCACGGGAAGAGTCATCTGTATTAATTTTTAAGATTCCCATGGGAGGGGGAATCCACCTTCCATCTCTACTTATCCGCTGCTTTGAATGTTGAGATCTATTTCCAGCAGCACAGTCCATTTTAATGTTTTCCAGTTGCAGATTCCTTACAATAGCATAATCACCCAAATCAACATTTTCAGACAAATTGCACTTAGCCGAGATTGTCTTCTGAAGCCTATTGTATATGGTGAAAAATGGATAAAATAATAATATTGAAAGGCTAAACAAATTCAACCACAAAACCCTAACCTAACGATAACAAAGATCCACCATAACATATGAAGATTACCTAAGACAGTGCAAATCAAATGAAATCACAAAGATTATACCATCACATATCCAATAGGGTTTGGATCTCCATTCTTCCTATCTCCATTGATCTTTCTTGATATATTTGCTCTTAGATTTTATGTGTGCACAAGAGCTCAACAAAGAACAGAAATGTGGTTGCAAGTAGGCTTGATCACATATGAAAGTTCGAATGCTAGAGTAGTCGAGTAGTCATCGGGGATTCGATAATGAAGGAAGCATCTCCTTATATAGAAGACACTATAATAAATGGAGGGATAAGATTGAGAGGTGTAAAAGATAAATGATTGGCTATGATTAGAGGTAGGTAAAGAAAATAAGAAAATAATAATAGGGTAGGTAGTGTAGGAATTAAGAGATGAATGACATGTGTCATAGGTAGAAAAGGTTAATGAATTAATTAAATAAATAAAAATTTAATTAATTAATAGAAGTGGGATCAATTAAATAAATAAAATTATTTATTTAATCTAGGAAAATGATTATTTATAAATAAAAGTTTATTTAAATGAGAAATAAGGCTAGAAGAGGATAAATGAATTAATTAAATAAATAAATATTCATTTATTTAATAGAAGAATTAGGCTAAAGATAATTAAATAAATAAAGATATCTATTTAATTAGATATGACAATTTTAGGTGTCTACATTTTGCCCCTCTTTGAGACAATGCAACTTGTCGCGTTGTTTCAAAAAAGATAATATGAACTGATACAAAATTGCCCCAAGATGGGAATGATATGCCCCCTTGAGAGATTGGATGAAAATGTCTGAAAAGATTACAGACAATCTCTCAATAAGAAAGAAATGGTAGAATGGACTAGCCAAATAGGATAGAGTGACAAAGTCACGGGATAAAGAAGACTGACTCAGGAAATGAGGGCTAGGGCTAGGGCTAGGGTAGTTTATAAGACAGACCACGAGAGGAAACCATCCTCATTGTCATCCACGCATCGAAGAGATTAGACTGCAGAGAGAGAATAGAGTAGTAGCAGTCAGCAGCAATGGCATTGGTTCATAGATTCGATTGCGTTCGCCGATTTCAGAGGCCACCAAATGTAGGAAAGTCGATGAGTACCAAAAAACTTCCTTGTACTTTGTCGCAATAAATGTTGTCATTAATGAATGTTAGGTAGCGCATTGAATGCATTTTAGAAATGTCAAGCAGGCAGCAAAAATGCTAAGGCGCATCTGTGCTGGTGCCAGGCGCTTCTGGATAGGCTAGGCGCATCTGTGTTTGTGTCTAGCACGTTTAGAATGAAAAGACATTTGTGTCAAATGCAAGCGCATCTATGTTGTGCAGGCGCGTTTATGCTATATGGGTGCATCAGTGCAGAGTAGAGGCACGTCTATGTATGTTAGATGTGTCTGTGCGGAGTAGATGCGTATGTGAAGTACGTAAGTGCGTTTATGTCAAAAATGTGCATTTATGTCTTCTAGGCCAAATTGGCAGTTCTATGATGAACATACGTTGTCAATTGGATAAGCTACTAAGAGGATACACTCAAGAAGGTCCTCTAAGGAAGACTAGGATAGCAGATAGGGCTAGGATTGACAATTATGTGATAGAACATACGTTGCCAATTAGGAAACTACTCAAGAGGATACACACAAGAAGAGGCCCTAGGATAAGATAGATCGAGACACTTTGTATGAACATGGACTACCAAGACATAGTGCTTTGTGATGAACAGGGAGTACTAAAAAGAGTAGCACTTTGTGATGAAAAGGGAGTGCAAAACACATAGTACTTTGTGATGAACAGGGAGTACCACTAGGATAATTGACAACACTTTGTGATAAATAGGGAGTGCCATTAGGATAAAAAGAAGCACTTTGTGATGAATAGGGAGTGTTACTAGGATAGAATTCCATAAGCACTAGGATAAAAAGAAGCATTTTATGATGAACATGGAATGCCACTATGATTGACACAATTGATTTGCTTGACTGCAGGAGTACCTAACTATGCTGGAGTCATGGGAGAGATTCCCATCGACTCAGAGTTTGTGGGCAGAGCTGACAGTTGAGGAGAGAGTAGCAGTTGAGGCTATGGGCGTGTGACATATTTTGTATGTGCCTGAGTTTTGGGTGAACATGGGGTTGTTGACTGCACTGGCTGAGAGATGGCACTCAGAGACTTGCAATTTTCATTTGCCGATGGTTGAGATAAAATTCACCTTGGAAGATGTTTACAGGATTCTGAGGATACTGATCGTTGGGGAGTTAGTACCCTACGATCTAGATAGAGGCAGGGATGCACTGAGACGAGTGTTCCAAGATTCGGGATTGGAGATGAGGGTTGGACATGTGGCTTGGGATACCATGACACGGACAGGATTAGCACTACTAGCAGTGTTGGCAGGAGTGAATAGTGGGTTCCTCTATCTGGATAGGGTGACAAGAGGATTTGCTGTGGGCTGGGGTGGTACACTAGAGACATTGGTGACACAGCACACTAGATTTGCATGGGGACCGTATCTATTGGCACATTTGTATTATGAGCTTCATCAATTTGTATATCATGGATCGACAGGATTGGGCTGTGGAGTTACACTATTGTAGGTATCGGCATATGAGCATCTGTCGGTGACACGATCGATTCATTTCAGAGGCATGGACCATGGGTGCAGTTTTGTGCATCTATATGATATGATTACATCTCAACCGTGGATTGGGAGATTAGAGTACTAGCGCAGGGTCATTGATGAGATTTACATTGTAGTATGGAGGCCATACCGAGAGTGTGAGGAGTGGGAGGATGATGCAGTGGAGCTTCCATATACATTTTGGAGTAGGTATCTCATTGGGTGGGCATAATATGTGCTAGAGAGGCAATTGGTGGATATGGTGGGCAACCAGTTTGGTAGCATACAACAGATACCACTGGGTTATAGGATGTATGCTCAGACAGTGAGAGATCAAGCGCACTTCAGGTCATTCTTATCATATGATTAGGCAGTGACGGAGCTGGTAGAGATGATTCCCTTGCCTTGGGATATGTGGCCAGAGGTAGAGAATGCAGGGATGGATGCAGAGTATACTACATATTGGGCAAAGCATTCATTTCCATGATTGACGGATCCCAGGGAGTTGATGGATGGAGATGGCGAAGGTGATGGGAATGATGATGGAGATGGCAGAGGTGATGGGGATGATGATGGAGAGGGTGCAGGTAGAGGTCGATGGAGGAGGTGGGGTATTGTAGGAAAGAGGAGAGTGGCTCCGTGAAGGGAGGGTGGAGAGGAGAGGTAGGCTCAGTAGGTTCACATGGTGAGGGGCAGAGGCGGATTGTCTTTACAGGTGCCAGTAGCATAGGGTCCCAAATAGGTATAGGGATAGGGACAAGGGCAGCCACAGGAGCAACCACAGGTACATGGATAGGGGCAGCCACAGGGTGAGGGAGGAGAGGAGGAGGATGAGCTGCTGGAGTTGAGGGAGATACGCTAGGGACAGGAAGATGAGATCCAGGATCTCGAGCAGGAGAGGGATAGGCTTAGGAGACAGCTGAGGGATACTGAGCGGGAGAGGGATCAGGCTATCCAACATTATACAAAGGCTGAGACAACGTTGAGGGCAAGGAGACAGGCAGCAGAGGACATAGGTGCAAGATACACCTATGTTCTATGGGTTGAGGAGGAGATAGGTTACTGGAGAGACCTATACTATGGAGCGGTGCCACCAGAGTAGCAGGCTAGGAGCTTTCGTAGACCATCGCAGATAGCGAAGACCACTGGAGGGAGAGACAAGAGACAAGAATCAAGTGGTGGGGTCATGGGTCCTCCACCACCACCAGATAGAGGGGATAGGAGAGATGATCCTGGGGTGAGTCCTTCCAAGGCTCAGATTTAGTCGAGGCCAGGTGGCTTAGAGGGAGGGAGTACATCATAGCCTTAGAGGGCTCACTATGTATTAGTTTTGTATCATTTTGTATGATGACACTTTCGGGTGATTGTAGTCATATGATTTTGACATCATTGTATCATGACACTTATGATTATATATGTATACGAGATTCATCCTTACGGAATCTATATGCATGTGTACCTATGTGATGGTTATGATATGGATGCAAATATGTACATAATAAAATGCGATATTTTTAATTTTTTATGTTTTTAATATGTTATGTCAATGCAAATGTGAATGTATGAAATGAAAATGAATATGATAATGGAAATGATGAGAATGTAAAATGTGCTAGCATGTGTTGTGTGCAAGATGTGATGCAATTGTGATATCTATATGTATGTATGAAATGCTTATATGTGGTAATGCAAGTGCAAACTACATGAAATGCAAATATTTTTGGCGTGTCATTATACTCAGTCGTGTGATAGTAGGCTACACAGACTCAAGAAGGATGATGGAAGTCAATCAAGAAAGGGAGATGGAAGATAGAAGATATGAAAGTGAAATAGCTTCCTGTGCGTTATCATCATTGAGCTTTATTATGGAAAAATAGGTTATGACAATCGAGGTATATGTTTGACTCAGAAAGTCATTGTACCTATTTGCATGGAGATAAAACAGTCTCAAACAAGGAATGCCCCAGTTCATACTAGACTCACAATGTCCTCATATCCTTATATAAGTCATAGCATTACTAAGAGACAATCCACAAACAACAAAGAAATATAGGTGACGATACCCCATCCTTGCCTTTCTAGTCAAAGACATCCCGAAGATAAAATATCTAGTCAGAGACATCCTAGAAAAGCTAAAAGACATGTCACCAAAAGATAAAATCAAAACAAAACCAAGACTCGACACCAACATTCACTGTAGTCCTCAATTTTAGTGTCTCTTGTCACTTGCATAAGTCTATTTGATCATGATCACAATGTTTACTTTCACAAAAGGATAGATAGCACTGAACCATAATGTTGTCTGAGTCTGTTGAAAGATTTGATTTTGTTGAAAGTCCATTGTTGCTTGTGTCTCATCTAAAACTGACTGAATCCATGCAACTGATACTTTATTGCGGATTGGCGATGCAAGTGTTGCTTTATTGTGGATTGTGCATGGATAGACTGAAGAAAATTAGAAGAAATTGTACTCCTCGAAACATGTGATGCGCTCAGTTCCACACCCATCATTAGATGTAGGATTTGCCTTAGCCACATATAGGAGTGGATTTATTATGAATGGAAATAGGTGAAAAGGAAGCATTATTATGATGGCTAACCAATCTTAGGTAGATCAATAACAAGCCATGATGGGAATGGGTAAGTTTATTATGAATGAAGAGGTTGTGAGTATGTGCAAAGTGAAGGATGAAATGGAATCCTAAAGGAGGGAGGAGAAATGTCTCTACACATGGCATTGGTGACCCAGTTTTCACCATGGTACTTGCCTAGGGCACCACCAAAGTGGTTTTCACCATTGGATGAAATGTTTTTCTTTACTTTTTTTTTTCAATTTTTTTTGTGTCACAAGGCGCTTGTTTTCCAGGTTTTTACCAAGTAACGATGTTTAACTTTTTATGATTTTTTTTTTTGTATTTTGAATTTTTTTTTGTATTTTGAATTAGGATACTCTGAAGAGATATGTGTAAAACTTGCGAAGGTGCATGCTATTGATAAGATCCTCCAAAGGTTCGCCATCTGGAGTTGAAAGCAAACATGCACCAGATCCATAGGCTACTGTAATGATCTAAGGACCAACCCAATGTAGGAAAATGCACACTCCAATGAGAAATTGTAGGTGATTGAAGGTATTGTCATTGATGACAACCTTGAAATCATGTGATACCGGTAGGCAGACACAAGCACCAACACTGACAAACTCTACACCAACACACAAAGCACCGGTAGCAAAAAGGAAGAATATCGGCACCCTGGTTGATAGGAATTTTATGTTTTTATACTTTGTAATTAATTGTAAAATATTTTGTAAGCCGACATGGTGGATTGTAATATGACACATATATGTATCAGATCATTGTAGATCATTTAAGAAATAATGAGATAGGATGCGAAATATACAGACCTAATATGCAAAATATTGGTTAAGGGTTTATGTTGTAGTAGAGCTTAAACTGGTACTGAATCTGGTATAGCAAATGTTGATCTAAAGTAGTACAAGACATTGGATTAGTATAATCCATTTTTGTAAGTCAATGAGACTTCTTTTGTAATTAAGCAGTGAGCTCTCGGCACTTGGCCTTCCTACATGTGTAGGCCCCTATTGTAAGAGTAATATTCCCTTATTGGCTAGTAAGCAAATATTGTGGGTCACAAATCCCACCAAGGTTTTTCCCACACCGGATTTCCTCATTAAAATACTATGTTATGGTGTGCTTCTCATTTTGTTGTTATTGTTCTTATTTACTGCATTATTTTTGGTTTACCGATACTCGGTTTTAATATTCTTTTCATGTTTTAATTCAAGTAATTTAATATACCGGTTAGATATTGATTCACCCCCCCCTCTCAGTATCTTTGGGAATCCTAACAATTGGTATTAGAGCCTGGTCCTCTATTTTCAAAAGCCTAATAGCTTGAGGAAGATCTTGTCACCGGTAGAGATGGAAAACTTGAGAAAGCAATTGGAAACAACTCTTACAGACTATGATGCAGAAAAAGTGAAGAATATCAAACTTGAGGATGATCTAAAAGTTGCTCAGGATATTATTCAAGCACTTCAAGAGAATTTTACTATTACAAGGAACAAGAGGAGAGAACTTTGTGAAAAGATGCAGAATGAGGAAAATGAAAAGGAAACTCTTAATGATTTGGTAAACAAGCTAAGACAGCAAAGAATGAGATGCAAGATATGACTATGAGATTTTGTAAAGAAATTGAAAACAAAAAGAAGAATGAAGAAGACTTGGTTAGAAGACAAAATGATGTTGGAAATGAAAACACAAGACTCAGTCATGAAAATGATGTGTTGAAAACAGGTCTTATGCACACACAAAATGACAAAACTGAACTCATGAGATAGAAAGGAATCCTGGAGAATGAAATGATTGCGGCAAATCTGCACAAGGAGAAATTCAAGAAAAGTTCAAAAAAACTTGGTGACATGCTGAAAAATAAAAAACCTAATGGTGATACAAATGGCCTTGGCTTTGAAGTTGGTGAAAGCTCCAGTATTGCAAATAATCATGATCATAGCAAACCAGTAAGACAACCTATTGCTTACAAATTTAATGGAAAATGCTTTAACTGTAACAAGTATGGTCATAAAGCAAATCAGTGTAGATCTAGAAATCATCATAATACTAATACACCCACTGGTCAATGTTCTAAATGCAACAAAGTCAGTCATAATTCAGAGAATTGCAGAATGAATATAAGATGTTATATTTGTGGAAGATTTAGACACTTATCTAATCAATGTAAAACACATACCAGCATAGGATATGAGAAAGCTATTCAAAAGAACAATGTGACTTGTTATGCCTGTAACAAAATTGGACATATTGCAAAATTTTGTAGAAGTAAGGCATCACCGGCAAATGCAAAAGGTCCTAGTTTGAAAGGTAAAGAAAAGGTTAAAGAGGTAAAGAAAGAATTCTCAAAACAATGGATCAGAAAGTCAGATCAGAATGTTGATGGGAATAATCCTCCACCGGTAGGAGACTCTTCATCTAACTGAAGAAAAATCCTTGGGGGCTTTAGCAACAAAATGAAAAACTTGCTATTATTCCCTTGATTGATGGTGAGAAGTTGAAATTACTTCTATACCAGTAGATGAGTTAAGTTGTGACTTAACTGGTGAGCATTAAATATGGTAGTTGGAGAAAATAACATTATAAAGCAAATGTTTTGGCTCCTTTTTCATTCACCAAGCATTCAAATCTTTGAGAGCACAAAAATTCTCGAGCGAAGAAGTGAAGCAATCCATCAAAGCATTCATCCCTAAGGCAGATTGAGGTATTTATATCTATGGCATGTTCATCCACTCCTAAATTTATTGCAAACCCTACTGTTGTTAAGGTTATTAAGCACCCTAGACCCATTTTCAAACTGGTTCCCAAAATTGCAAAGAAAGATGATAGCATAGGTGCATTTTCTCAAATTCCTAAGGGAGTAGTATATGCTGAAGACCCTAGGATGTATATACATTGTCATATTGAGGATCTAGGTGATGATGAGATTAAGAATATGTATAAGTCTATGATTGGTAATGAGTTTGGAAATGTCAAGCCGGAACACAAAATAGTGGAAACCCTAGGTTTTACTGAAATTCTTAGTGTCCCATTTTTTCCCAAGGATATCATAAGGATTGTGTTAAGCAGAGTACATGGTGAATTTTTCTAGTTGGATTCAATCCATAAAATCACAAAAGAAGCACTAAAATTTGTAACAGGGTTACCCTCCACCCGTAATAGACCTGACAAAACAAAGAAGGTCTCAAATGACATAGTGATAAACCTAACCAGTGCAACATTTGATAAAAGGTCTTTAAGGGTAAATGATGTAAAATACATTAATGTTAGATTTATCAGTATGATCTTAGGTTATAAGGATACACATGCAAATATGTTAAATTCATTTTCTAGCCTATGTATCAAAAGTGCCTATGATATGGTCATTGTTAATGCAAGAATATATATATGTGAATGGCTTAAAAATGAGTTGATAGGCAATTTGGGAAAGTTTACAAGAGATAAGAAAGGAACATTCAAATTTGGAAACTTGTTTGTTTGATGTTGTACATAACCAAACAAGTACCCGGTATTGGTGCTAGAGAGTTTGGATTTGACATATTGGTAGGAAAACAACTATTAGATTTACTAAACAATATGGGAGAGAACCGGGAGAAAAACCTAAATGAATATTTTCAAGAATTAAAGGCTCGAATGAAAACTAGAGTAAGATTGTCACAAGCTATTGTTGATAAGTATCAAAAAGAAATATGTTTTGTGATCAAGAAAGATGAAATTTGGATGGAGGCAGTTATCCCTAGAACTATTTGGGTAACTAAAATGGGCTATGAAATAGATGACAACATCATAGAAACTTATACAAAATCCCTCCTTGAAGCTCTAAAGGAACTGGAAGAGGAAGTGTTTGGTAGTGCTAAAACAATAGAAAGTACTATTGAATCTAGGAAAAGGGTAAAGAAAGTCAAAGAAACTGTAAGAAAAGAAACCCGATAGGCAAATGCAATCAAGGAAGATGTTTTGAGACAATCTGGTATAAGTGAAAGTGAGTTGGAAGCACCTCAACCGAAAACTCATCTTTCACTGGTTGGAACTTCTTCTGAGAGTGATATACCGACAGTATTTAAAAAGGGTAGAAAGGAAAAGAAAACCCACACCAGTACCCTCTCCTACACCAAAAAGAACCAGACAAAAACAAAAAGCAGTAAGGCCTTCAGCAAAGAAAATGACTCCTAAGAAGAAGAAGGTAAAACAAGATATTGCTCCAATAGACAAACTTCTTAGTGAAATTATAGAGGATGGTAAGCTGAAGAACATAAACAAAATATTCAATACACTATCAGTTGATGATAGGGAAAGCATAGAGAATAGTGTAATCTTACACAAGAAATTTTTGATGCAAATTGTTGATGAAATTCCAAATGATCTGTATAGGAGACTTGACGCTAGAAGATTAGCCATTGTTGAGTTGGATAAGAAAATTAAGATTGAAAAATTAGTTGTAGTGCATCCAGTTAACTCACCTGATGAAATAGACAAATTAATCAGTGAAGCAAAGTAGATAGTATTCTCCACTACTCACTGGCATGTAGCACTAATGGCTGGTAGGGTAAATGAAGTATCTGAGGAAACAACAGATGGATGGGATATATTCTTTGTGGAAAAAGAAAAAAAGGAAGAATTACTTAGGCCAAAAACTATTAAAGTATAACAGAAGGATAGAGATAAGGGGAAATGTAAGGTAGATGGACCACCAAGCCTGAAAATAAATGACAATGTGCCCCCACCTCTTTCAGATACTCCATCAGTAGATACTACTGATAGTCAACCGGTCATAGAGAGTATGAAGACTCAACTAGAGGATACAAATAGTGATTCTAAAATTTTGTATACGGTAAATGTAGACACACAGGAAGTAAATGTTGTGGTTGATAGAGAAACCACTGAGGATAAGGAGAAAAATGTGACCACTGAGTCACTCGCTGCAGAGGTTGAGATAAACATAGAAAAACCTACACAGGTAGAGCAACTAGCAAAGGATACCATAGAGAAACCAGTAGATACAACAGAAAAACCATCTGAAGAACTGGCAAAAGAGAGTTTAGAGGTACAAACTGAGATTACATCTGAGAAATCGACAGTTAAAAGATCAGAGAAACCCTCTGAGATAGAGATAGAGAAACCAAAATAGGTATAGGTTGAAGCATAAGTTCAGACAAAGATAGTGCCACTAGCCCAAACTGAATAGCATAAACCTTTATTTGTGGAAATGCAAACACAAACTGACCTACTAGAGGTCGAATCAAGTAAGGTGATTACCACAATTGATAGCATGGCTATTGTAAAGACTATTGGACAAACATTTGGTACATTTATGGTAGAATTCAAACGTACAAATGTAATAGAGGTCTTGTTAGATTCTATAAAGAATATCATAGAATGTAATGCACAAGCCTATAAGGCTATTGATGATACAATTCCAATTCTTAAATTGATAGCACCAAAGTGCAGTGTTGATAATAAGGATTCTTTAGGTCAACTAGACACATTGTCTAATTTCATCACCGGTAACTTATTGACTATTGATCAAATAAATGAGGATACATTTAAGGAAAGAATGATAAAGGAAAAAGACAAATTCTTTGAGGATAATGTAAATAAGAACAAGGAGAAAATGGATACCCTATTACCGAAACTTGGAGAAATAATTATTGACTCCAAGAAACTGTACAGGGACACTTGTAAAACAAATGTCTTAATAGAAGACCTTGGCAAGGAAATCAGCAAAGCACAAGATAAGATAAACAATATTGCTGACAATCTGATAGGATCATTGGATTCATTTTTGGAGATAGAAAAGAAGATAACAGAGAAAGAAGAGAAAATCAAGAAGTTAGAAAATGACAAACAGAGAATAAAGGATAAAGCAAAGGACTTGAAATGCAGACTTGGTCCAAGACTAGAATACCTCACTTCTTTGAGAAAAGAAATATCTGAGGCTCTAGTTCTTGGACTGAAGACATCGGAAGAGAAAATGCACATACTCACTAGTACAGTGCAGAGAACTCAAGAGGAAATAAAAGACAACAAAACATTTAGTAATGGTATAAATTTGATTTTGGCAGATATCTTTCAGATTGTAACCCACTGGTTACAAGAATCTAGGCAGGACTCCACTAATAGCAAATGACAACCTTTGTCATTGATGTCAAAGGGGGAGCAGTATAATGAGAAAAATGGTCAGAAGGAAGTAGAGATTTTCTGCTCAGGGGGAGCATATATTTTTGGACATACATTTTTGGCAAGTTTTTTTTGGACTTCAATTTTTGGATACACTCTTGAATTTTTCTCATGAGTGTTACCATCAATGCCAAAGGGGGAGATTGTTGGCAAATGCACACTCCAATGAGAAATTGTAGGTGATTGAAGGTATTGTCATTGATGGAAACCTTACAGTCATGTGATACCGATAGGCAAACACAGGCACCAACACCGGCACACAGAACACCGACAACAAAAAGGAAGAACAGCGGCACCCTGGCCAACAAGAATTTTATGTATTTATACTTTGTAATTAATTGTAAAATCTTTTGTAAGCCGACATGGTAGATTGTAATATGGCTCATATATGTATGAGATCATTGTAGATCATTTAAGAAATAATGAGATAGGATGCAAAATATATAGAGCTAATATGTGAAATATTGGTTAAGGGTTTATGTTGTAGCAGAGCTTAAACCGGTACTGAATCTGGCATAGCAGATGCTGATCTAAAGCTGTACAAGCCATTGGATTAGTATAATCCATTTTTGTAAGTCAGTGAGACTTCTTTTGTAATTGAGTAGTGAACTCTAGGCACTTGGCCTTCCTGCATGTGTAGGCCCCTATTGTAAGAGTAATATTCCCTTATTGGCCAGTAAGCGAATATTGTGGGTCACAAATCCCACCGAGGTTTTCCCACACCAGGTTTCCTCATTAAAATACTATGTTATGGTGTGCTTCTCATGTTGTTGTTATTGTTCTTATTTACTATATTATTTCTAGTTTACCAGTACTCAGTTTTAATATGCTTTTCATGTTTTAAATCAAGTAATTTGATATATTGGTTAGATACTAATTCAGCCCCCCCCTCTCTCAGTATCTTTGGGAATCCTAACAGCCAATTTGGTTTGAACTTTCCCTTCTTCTCTTTGTCTTGCTGATTTTTAGGATTTTTTCTTTGAAATAAGTCTCCCACCTTAGATCTATGAGGCTTAACCTTATGATTGTAACTACGACATTCCTTGACTAAATGATGTGTAGCTCTAGTGACTATCTTCCTTGATAAAGGAACTGAGATAGAATTACTAGTGTGTGGACTACACAGGCTCGTATCCATGTCATCTGAAGAAGTTTGGGCATCCCTGACAATAAAGTCCCTTGAGGAAGCTCCATTAAAGGTCCATGATGTATCACCAAAAGGGAATGGATGTGTCGAACAAGTCGATGAGGAATGAAGGCTTATGATTGTGAAAATAAGTGAAAGTAGGATAGCATGATGGAGACTTAGGATCAAAAAGTATGATTTTTGACTTAAAATTGTAGAACTTTTGCCCTAGTTATTTTAATATTAGGGGAGATCAACTCTTTCTCTTTTTCCTTCATAGGAATTTTATCCTTGACTTTTATATTTTTCTTTTCAAAGCTGGATTTTTTATCGCCAATGAGCAAGGGATTTTGTAATTCGTGTTCATCCAAGTCTAGGAAAGGAGTGGAAATGGTTTGAGTGGATGAAATGGTTAAGCTATGTGAGTTCTCAAGAGGGTTGGTGATACGCTCAATAGATTCTTTGTTGGAACCACTCTTAGGACTATTGATATCAAGAGATGCTTGCACCACTAGAGGAGATTTGCACTCAGACTTAGTAGCCACAACACTAGGTGGTTCACACCCAATTCCTTGGTATTGCATGTTGTTTGTAGGTTGTTCTTGTTGACTGAATACCTTAGGACATAGTGGGAGTTGGTTAACATGAAATATATACTCACCACATCCTAGGTCTTTAATCTTGAACTTTTCTTTTAGCTTTGCTTGTTTTGATGTAGAATCTTTCAAGGATTCAGGATCAACATGCTGATGAAGGAACAACTTCTCGATTGACTGGGATTGTTATTTCTGATCTAGGTCGCATATTGTTGCAATATATGAATGGTTTTGGGTCAGCTTTGATGGTCACTTCAACTCCATTGTGTGGAAACTTGATACATCGATGATATGTAGATGGTACTGCGCTCATCTCATGAATCCATGGATGTCCTAGCAATATGTTGTATGTGAGATCTAGATCAAGGAGTTCGCATACCACATCCTTCGTAACTAGCCCAACTCTAAGAGGTAAGATGACTATGCCCTTCGATGAGTGCTCTTCATCATCATATGCCTTGATGGTAATTTTTTTTGTAGCATTCACAACTTTGTCTGAATATCCCAATTGTATTATTGTGTTCAAAGTACATATATTGAGACTAGCTCCTCCATCTATTACGACTTGTTTTATTCGATGTTTCTGTAGGAAGGCTTCAATGTGTAAAGGTGCATTATGTGGTTGGCTCACGGAGGCGTCATCGGCTTCTGTAAATATAAGGGAGTGTGGAACAGAAAGGTATCCCACCATGGCTTGAAACTGGTCCATGTTCAGATCAATGGGGATAGAAGTGTCTCTCAAAGTTTTGTCAAGAATGGCTTTATGTGCAGGGGATATGTGTAAAAGCTCAAGGATTGAGATAAGCATGGGTGTCTTCCCTAACTATTCTACAAGGTTAGACTCAGGTTTGGTTGATGAGGAAGCAGTGTTTTTAGCTAGAGCACCTTGCAAAGTTAATTTACCTTGATGAGATGTAACATTACATTCAGAGGTTGGTTTAGAAGAAGATCCAATTCCTTTAGGGATGATTTTGGGTCTTTGGGTAGAATTCTCAAGCATTTTGTCCTTGATGATAATGGTAAAGATATAATTGTCCATCAAAATGTGATTGATAGTTGAATCATAATTATAAGATGCTCTGGTATAGTTGGTTTTGTCATCTATGGCTTTAGCTTTTCCCTTGTCATGTTTTGGGAATGGTTCTTTAAACATTTCGCGTTCTTGATTGGATGAGTGTCCTTCAATCTCGATGTCACCTCTATCAATGAGATATTGTATGATGTTCTTCAATCGATGGCAATTTCCTATCTTATGACCTTTTCTCTTATGAAATTCACAATACTCATCATCATTCCACAAATTTGGTTTAACCTTTGGCTCATATGGAGGCAGATCTAGAATTGTTATTATTTTGTTTGCCACCAACTTTTTGAAAACTGACTCAAGTGGTTCTCCCAATGGGGTGTACTTCCTTCGTGACTTGGAAGTTGTTTGAGTATTCACTTGATTGTTTATAGAGCTTGATCCCAAAAAAATGATTATAGTTCGCACTGTATTGGCATCCACAACACCATCATTGACTATGTTGTTTTTATTCCAAAATCTTGGCTTCTCTTTTCCTTTATGGTCCTCTTTGTTTTCTTTGAATATTTTGATGACTCCTTGTATAATTAGGACCTTCTCTATTGCTAAGCCTTTTTCAATGGTGTCTTTGAAGGTGGACAAACAAGCTTTTCTCAAGTCATAACCAATGTCTTTATTAACATTTTGGGTGAACATCTCTACCATTTATTTTTGTGGTATTTCACAAGAGCATCTGCTAGCTAGATTTCTCCATCTTTGTAAAAATAATGAAAAAGATTCTCCGTCCTTTTTTGGGTGTTGCACAAAGTAGTGACTGATATGTCTTTCTATATGTTGTATGAGAAATGTTGGATAAATTCCTTTACTAGATCACCCCAAGACTTAATTCTAGGTGGGAGTTGGGAGAACCATTCCATATCTTGATCACCTAAGCTTTGTGGGAATAATCTCATCAAATATGTCCCTTTTGTTACTACCTCAATGCAGGCTGTGAAAAATTGTCTTATGTGTGCCTTAGGATCCCCTTTTCCTCTATACTTATCAAACTTAGGTGTCACAAAGTGTGTAGGAAATGGAGGCATTGGAATGCTTTTGTCAAATGGATAGGGACATATGTCTCTCATTGTGTAAGTTGGCTTCAGTGTATTTATGTCCTCCATTTTCTTTTGTAAGTAATTGATTTGCTGTTCCAAATTATTCTCGGGTGGATGTCAACTTTTTGGACCATACCCCATGCCTAAGGCACCAGGTGGAGGAGGAGCATGTTGCATATATGGATGATATTGATCATACACATGTTCATATGGAGGAGGTCTATAATGATGTTGCGTATATGGACCCACATGTTCATATGGAGGAGGTCTATAATGATGTTGCGTATATGGACCACTTGGTATAGATTCATGGTGAGGAATGGAATATCTTCTTTGTCCATGTATACCATACTCTACAGGAATGTCATGAGTTTTTTCTAGTGTGTTGCCCCCGAATTTAACACGGGGTTTCCTTGTCTCCAAATTCTGATCATGCTTTTGGATATCCAATTGCTTTGGTGGTTGATCCTTAGAATTGGCATGTGATTAAGTGTATTTGTCTGCATAAGACCTCCATAATGGTTTGCGAAGGTGAGTATCATATGATTGACCATGTGTGTATGGGACCCCAGGTTTTTGAAACAAAGATGATGGTGATTCAGGCACCATATGTGGTCCTCTATTGCCTCCCCTATTAGGCCTCCTTTGATCCATGTTGAGGTGAGGTTGTTGCAAAGGTCGATTTTCCATTATTTGAGACATGTCAAAATCATGAGGGATCTTGGCTCCACTTTGTGGCATCACTTGTAAGAAGTATTGTCTATCTCTCCTCATTATTTCCTCAACCAATGGATTGAAATGGGGATCCATAATGGAGTCTTGCACTTTTGTTGAATGTACTGAAATGTTGTCCATATTGTCATTATGTGTATCATTTTTGTTTGTAGTGTCCATGTTCTTAACATTTGGAATGTTTCTATAGGCATCCATGTCAGGTAATGTGGTATGATCAGAATTGAAAAAGACATCATTATCATACTCATAGGCACTCATGTTTGTAGAGTCTTGAGCCTCTTTAGCTTCTCTCCTAGATTTTTGGGAACATGTTTCAACCATGAACTAGGTATTGACCAAGATGTGTGAGACTAGATGAAAATGGAAAAGAGTATGGAAGACCAAGAGTTGGATGGAATGTAAATGAATTTGAGGTGTACTTGCAATGTACAAAGTGTAAGACCAAGTATGTATGTAGTAGAGTAGGTGTGACTTCCAAAGAGATTATAGTTTCTCTTGATGAGGTAAGTTGACCTTGACTCTAAGTAAGACCAAATGAGACCCAAAGGTGATAGACCTTGATGAGGGACCACTTAGAAAAATGTTGTTGTATGTAGTGTGTTGACAAAACAAGATGAGGACAAGCAAGCGACCTTTTGAATCAAGTTTAGACAAATGTGAATGTAATGCAAGATGTAAAGAAATGATGGACTTTGTGAGACCCAGAAATAGGTTGAATGCTAGATGAAAACTTGGAGAGATAACCTAGGAAGCTCAAGAATTTTGAAACTGATTGCTCTTGTTTGTTGGGCTGTAAAGTTTTCCAATTCTAAACACAGACATGCCTATATACTTCACATATGCAATTTAATGACACAAATGTGGTTCTATCAGACATAGACGCATTTCTGAGATTTTTTAAATGCAATGTTGCTAAAGAGAACACAGACGCATTTTTGCCCTTCAAAGAGGACTCAATGTTTGCAAGTGTTTAGACTAAAAAATGAATCAAAAAAAAAGTGTGTTGTTTGATGTAAAATTGTTTTGCATACACTTGAAGACACAAAAGACACAATGTTTTGATGTTTGGTCTTGAATGTTTGATAGTTCAGAATAAGACAAGCACAATTCTTATGGTTGGCCAGGACAATAGTTGTTGATCCCACATGGGGTTTCCCCCGAGGCTGCGCTATTAAGAGCGGATACTTAGATGCTTGACCCCACTAGCTCCACCCTCAGCACTCACTTCTTAGGACAGCCAATGATCAATCCCCACAAAAACTCCCCGTGGCGAACTTTGTATCTCCACTAAGAACTGAATGTGTGTGGGCCGCTCCAGAGGTTTGACCTCCTACCCCAACAACTAGAAAGATTTTTGCTTCTAAAACAAAAAGGTGCTAGTAAGGGCATCCACTCATGTGGCCATACATGTGACACTTTTAGCTCTGTAAATACAGAAGGCTCCCAGTCGGTAGGGGTTACACCCTACAACTGATCAAATAAATTTGATCAAACGGGTTTATGGGGAGACATAGTGTCGGTATGAACTAATCAGCACATGTTATCCATGGTTTTCACCATGAATACAGTTGTTTATAGTGGTTCGGAAGAGGTGGGTTTTCCTCGCTACCACTTGGGTCATTCTCTCCTCACTAGTAGTCCTAATGACCACACAAGGAGACAGGCCCTCAAAAGATTAAACAAACAGAGCCTATTGCTCAAGACATAAAAGACACTGATTCAGTTTTAGTGCACCAATTGAAGTTTTCGCTAGTCTATGAAAACAAGGCATGCAATAAAGATCAAAAACCCTTGCCAAGGTCCTGCAACAAAGATTTGTTAGTAGTTTGGATTGTTTCAAATGATCACCCCTTCCTGCAAGCACACAAGTTAGGTAAATTTTAGATCCAAAAGACTTTGTGAAATAGGGGCCTTCAACAAAATGATTTTTTCTTTCAAGACAAGCTGGACCAATTTTGTTAGCTAGATCTGAAGATGTTAGCTCAAATTAACTAGATTTGAAATCCGAATGACCAAAAACTAAATCACAAGAAACTAAAATGAAAAAGTTGAATCACAAACGCGGTTATCACTAACACAAATGCTACAGAAATACACAAACGTGCCTAGATTTGACACAAATGTGACTTCTAGACACACGCACGACTAGGGAACAGAGATGCGGCTGAATGCTTCACAGACGTGACTAGGGAGCATAAACACAGCATTGTAATCTACAAAAAAAGTAAAAAAACTATCAAAGATGCAAACGCTATCCCAAATGTCACAAACAAGACAGAAAATAAAAAATGCAATCTCAAAATGTGCAAACGTGAAGATGTCAAAATGTTGTCAGAAATGTCAGATCTGTAACTTCAAAAACACAAAATCTACAATAAAAGATGTTAAATGCAAAAAGGGACAAGAATCCCACTCGGCGTGCCAAAATGTATATGGTGAAAATGGATAAAACAATAATATTGAAAGGCTAAATGAATTCAACCACAAAACCCTAACCTAACAACAACAAAGATCCACCATAACATATGAAGATTACCTAAGACAATGCAAATCAAATGAAATCACAAAGATTATACCATCACATGTCCAATAGGGTTTGGATCTCCATTCTTCCTATCTGCATTGATCTTGCTTGATATATTTTCTCTTAGATTTTATGTGTACACAAGAGCTCAACAAAGAACAAAAATGTGGTTGCAAGTAGGCTTGATCGTATATGAAAGTTCGAATGCTAGAGTAGTCAGTTAGTCAGCAGCGGTTCGATAATGAAGGAAGCATCTCCTTATATAGAAGACACTATAAGAAATGGAGGGATAAGATTAAGAGGTGTAAAAGATAAATGGTTGGCTATGATTAGAGGGTAGGTAAAGAAAATAAGAAAATAATAATAGGGTAGGTAGTGTAGGAATTAAGAGATGAATGACATGTGTCATAGGTAGAAAAGGTTAATGAATTAATTAAATAAATAAAAATTTAATTAATTAATAGAAGAAGTGGGATCAATTAAATAAATAAAAGTATTTATTTAAATGAGAAATAAGGCTAGAAGAGGATAAATGAATTAATTAAATAAATAAATATTCATTTAATTAATAGAAGAATTAGGTTAAAGATAATTAAATAAATAAAGATATTTATTTAATTGGACATGACAATTTTAGGTGTCTACACCTATTAACTATCTTTTTCCACAACTTAAGACTCCCTATATGTGAAACACAAAAGAACCTTTGATTCCTTTCCAGCCACAAATTCTAGATAATAAGGGCTGGCCTAGTAGCCCAGGCCACTTGAAGAAAAGAGGTCTTTGTTGGGGTGTGCCCAAGCTATCCCAAAAGTCAATTAAGTAGGTAGCATGAAAACAAGCATGTTGCTAAGCCTCCCACCACTTTTACCAAATCTCCCTAAAGAAGGGGCATAGAAAAAACAAGTGGGAGTAGTCTTCCTCATTATGCATACAAATATAATAGATAGATGGTCCATGGAAGCCTCTCTTACAAATATTCTCCCATGTGAGGCATTTCCACTGGCCAACCAACCATAAGAAAAAATTACATTTTGGCCAAGAGAAGTTATTCCAAACCTTCTTCCACCAGTGAACATCCGTCAGGCCATGCAATTGCCTATCAAGCTAAGCATAACCTTCAGCAACAAAAACATTGCCTTTTGGGTTAGGACCCCAAGACAAAATATCTTTTTCCTTTCAACAGAACTACATAACCTACTCTCAAAGATATTAACCAACACCACATGATCTTCATCTGAGCCACCCAAGGGCCATTCAAGTGTATCCTTCAAACAAGTCAACTCAACCTATTCAATGCGCCTAATTGTTTTAAACTTCTCCACCTTAACCCATCCAGCATCAGTAAAAATGTTGCAAAGAGGCTGAAGTTGTGGATAACTAGATAGAATAGGAGGGTGACCATCCCAAGAGTCCTGCCAAAAAAGAGCTTCAGAGCCTCTATTACAAATCCTAAAAAGGCCATCTTTAATAATTTGGACAACTTTTTAAGAGTATCCTAGATACAAGAGCCCTTGCCCACTAAACTAAGATGAGACACCTCATGATCATTAGCACCAGGGACATACTTGTGGGTTAAAATATTGGCCCAGTTTTGATCCTGATTATTACACCACCTCCAATATAGCTTAGCTACCAAGGCCTTGCTAACCAAAGTAATAGATATGAGGCCAAGATTCCCAGCATGTCTCGGTCTACAAACAGAGTCCCATTTAACTAAAATCCACTTAGAAGAAGGAGAACTACTAGACCAAATAAATTGATGGGTAAGAGCATTGAACTCTCTCACAAAGATGGAGGGGGGAGCCTACACAAAAACCTATAAATGGGAAGCACTTGTACCATAGTCTTAAGAAGAATCACTCTTCCAGTAGAGGATCACCACCTGTAAGTCCAATGATTAACCTTGCAATGAAATTTATCCAAAATTACCTGCCAAAATCTCCATGTTGAACCCCCAAATCTAAAGGAATCCTGAGGTACAAAAAGGAAGGGACCTCATCTGAAATCTAAGGATCTTGGCAATCCTATTTCGAATAAGTTGAGGGGTATTAAAGAAATATATGGATGATTTATCTTCATTAATTTTCTGACCTAAGTCTTTGCAATAGATATCCAAAGTTCTCTTGAAATTCACTGCCTCATTAATTCTGGCCTTGCCCATCAAACCTGTGTCATCCACAAACTAAAGATGAGAGTAGGGAGGTAGAGAATTGTTCTAACTCTAGCCCTAAATAAGACCATGTCTCACCTGGGAAGTGAGAAATTTGCAAAGACCTTCAACCATGAGAATAAATAAATAGGGAGATAAAGGGTCCCCTAGCTAAAGCCCTCGCGAAGCACTAAACAATTCTGAGGGTTCCCCATTAGTAAGAATGAAGAAAGAGGTAGAATTCACATAGCTAAGAACCCAATTCACCCACTCTTCTCCAAAACCAAAATCCAAAAGGATCTTGTATGAGAAATCCCAACTCACCCTATCATAAGCTTTGACCATGTCAAGTTTAATAAACATAGCCTCCTGTTTAGGGGAAGCCATAGAATGAATACACTCCATTGCTATCACAACTCCATCAAGGATCTATCTTCCATCAATGAAAGCACCTTTGTCCTTAGAAACCAAAGTACAGTGGAGAGGTTTGAGTCGTTCAACAATAAATTTAGTGATAATCTTGTAGACAATATTACATAAAGCAGTAAGCTTGTATTGATCCAAGATATTAGTCCCCTCCTTCTTAGAAATGAGATCCAAGAAGGGAGAATTCATAGATTTGAGCATTTACTTATTCCTATGAGATTCTTGAACCACATCTATAAGATCATACTTTATAATCTCCCAAAATTCTTGAAAAAACACAATAGGAAACCCATTAGGGCTAGGAGCCTTGCCTTTTTTCATTTGAAACACAACCCCCTCAAATTTAGTCAACAAAATGGGGTGCAAGAGAGAATCATTCATTTTAATTGAGACAAGAGGGGGAATACAGTTCAAGATGGCCCTCTTTTCCACCATAGCTTCAGGATCCTCTTTGGTAAACAAATTAGAAAAAAACTAATAGCTTCCATAGCAATTTCTTCTTTAGATGAAAGATGAACGCCTTCTAAAGATATGAGAGAGGTAATAGAGTTACCATACCTCCAAGCCTTAACATAATTATGAAAAAAAGCAGTGTCTATATCACCTTCTTGGAGCCAATTCACACGAGACTTTTGTTTCTCGAAAATCTCCTCATGCAACTCTGACTCTTCTAAATCCTTTAAAGAAAGGGACTCAGCCATACTGAGCTCCACAGTCATCCCTTTATCTTTAATTTGATGCATAACCTCATCCATATTGGATTAAGCTACCATCTTGTGTCTATGTAGATTCCCAAAACATTGTTTATTCCACCTTTTCAGCCTATATTTCTATGTGGGGGAAAAAGTGAAACTAAGCAAACATGCCCTAATCTCACTTTCAATCACACACTTGTGGAATATGAAAGAGCCTAGAGGTATCACACAATTGGATACTTCTTTTAGTGGAAGAGAGAGCCATGGGCTACCTATTAGGATTTCTATTCCTTTGTTGTAATTGAAAGATAAAATGATGCAAGTTCAATTCCCAACCCCAAAGTGCAAGTATGAACTAATAACAAGATTGCAGAATTGAACTTAAACTATGGAAAGCTATAAACACAAGGACAAGATAAGAATGTAAATGCGTACCCAGTGTTAAAATACAAATGAAAATGTTTGGGATGGGGGCGCGGGCGCCACTGTCCTGATTCTGCCCCTGAAACTCCTCTGGAAACTGTTGTTTTGCAGCTTGGAAAGCTGTCAAAAATGCTGAAAACTGTTGTCTGTCAGGACGACCAGGGCGCCCAGCGCCCCTGTCCCAGGGACCAAGGCACCCAGTGCCATTGTCCTGGAAGGACCAGGGTGCCCCACGCCCCTGTCCTGGTCTTTTTCTCTGAAACTTGGTGTATGGTTCAGTCTCCATCTGCTTCTTTCGGATCTGCAACTTGCGGTGTCATCTGAATCCCGAAATCTACACTTATATCTGAAAAGGTGTTTTGGGTGGCTATATAGGGTTTTGCATTAGTCAAACCCCCACTTTGGTGATTTCCACCTCCACGAATAGCCAAGTTGTATTGTAAAAGTAATGTGTGTGTAGACCTTGTGTGTGTGCAAGATCCTAAAATGCAAGTAAGCAAACTAGAGCAACCTAGAAAGTAAACCCTAATTGCTTGTAAATGATAATGTAAATGCTCCAAATCAAGATGTAAAGAGATCTAAAGCATGAATACAAGTGATATAATGAGGCTTATGCAAAGACATGAAAACAACATGAAATCATACCCAACCCCAAGGGAGGGGTACAAGCCAATCTTCAGTCGGTGATCCCCTATTGCTCTTCAATGTCTTCAAAGCCCTAAATGGATGAATGAAATTGATGAATGCTTGATGGATGGATGTTGAATGTTGTTGAAGTCTTCAAAGATCTTCTCTTTCTCTGCATAGAAGGCCCTTGAAACCAAAAATCTGATCCTTTCAAATGAAGAAAGAGATCTCTTATATATGAAACCCTAGGTCTTAATTTCAACTTTTGGCCGACTTAGAGATTGAATTTCCTACCAATTTCTTGGGGTTAAGCTTTATTTTATGATTGGATCGCGCTCCTAAGATTTTGGGAAAAATGTCCGGGACCGTGTGCACTCCGGGCGCCATGGTCCTAACAACTTTTCACCAAATTTTCAGGGTCGTCGGATATGATGATTTTAGAGAGAATCCCGAAGTTACAGGTGATTTCGAGATGTTTTGATCCCCGAAATCAAGCCCCCAAGTTCAAAATAGGACCTAATTAGGGTTTTTGATTAAATGATATATTGGAGGAATAAAATGAAAGTGGCACACTTTAATGAAAGGGCCCAACTTTATGATGTGGAAGATGATGAAATAGAGCCTTAGACTTAATTAATTTGATTAATTAAGTGCTAAAGGGGAAATGCAATGCAAAATGCAAACTGCGCCAAGGCGAGTGCTAAACTAGGTGTGAAATTGTACCACCCTAGCAAGTGAGTACAATTTACGACGCTACATTTAGCCCCCACTTTAGTGGTCATATGAACACTACGTGCATATGCAAGCTAAAGTACAGAAAAGTAAACATTATTTGAAAAAGGATATATCCATAAGTTGTCGAAAGAAGCCCCCAGCGGCATCTGCAGTACACAGTTAGGAACCACACCCTACAAAACACACGTTAGATCACAAAATCACCTAATGCTTACTAAGGAAGGTGATGAAAATTTGAGGGTAGCTATATGCCCCCCCCTGTTTCGGCTTGCTAATTTTAGTGAGTTGAAACAGGGTATCATGTTTACCACTTCGAATTGTTAAAGAATATTGATGACCAATGCTCACAAGAAGATTTGATATGAGAAGAATAGTGAGAGAGAAAACATGGACTTCTCACCCCTAGATCTTGTCTAGGTGATCCATGGGAAAAAGGACATGGAAAACTAGCCCCCAGAGTCTGTCTAGGTGATCCATGTAAGGGAGGAGAGTGAGAAAGTCTAGCCTTATGCCACTAGTTCCACTCAACCTCGTGCATGTGTGTGTAAGGGAGGTTAGAAGCACCTCATAGGAGTCTATGCCCAAGTATGCTACAACCTATATATGTATAGTACAAAAGCGTGACATCTCGCTCTAAGAGTCTGTGCTCTGGTTCCGAGAATAATCACCTTGCATAAAAGAAAAAAATGGAGACATCTCGCTCTAAGAGTCTGTGCTCTGGTTCCGAGAATGACCCATTGCTCAAAAAGTGTAATGTTTATGTCATAAGGAAAGTAGAACAAGGATACCTACCTTCATCAAAAAAGAGATACCCCAAAAATGCAACAATGTCATAGATCCAAGCAAGAGAGTTTTGCTCTCTTTAAGCAAGGATAAGATAGTTGAAAAGGGATATCTTGTAGTATGTGTAAAGGAGATCCTTAGAGGAGAAGAGATCTTTGTACAAAAGACACCTATCCCCGAGAGGAATTGTCTTAGACAAATATAACATCTTCTAGAATAAGACAAAGAAGAGAATAAGATTGCAATACTTCCTTCTTTTGCGAGGTGAAAGTGACTCTTAATGAAGGATGACACTCTTTTTAACCCAATTGGGAGAGTGAATTCATTATGGATGTATTTGACCAAGTGCAAAAGAGGTTGTAGTCAAGGACTTACACCTCTTGTAAGAGAGAATCCTTGAACAAACAACAACAAATGCATACAAGGAATAACATCAAGTAATAAAGTTCACACCATCCATGAAATAGGAAAAAGTGGATCCTTAGATAAAAATAAGGAAAGATCATTGCCTCCCAAGGATAAGGACAATGAGAAGGACTTACACAATCCTCTAGGGAGAGATTTAGACATAAGAAAAATGTACTACATACTCACATGAGTTCATGCAAGCAAGACATTAGTGTATGTAAAATGCTCCTCACATTAAGTGGGTAGGATAAGAAAGAGAATACACATCTTCTCCCATATCTAGGAAAAGAGATAACATAGAAAAATTAGGCTATTATGTTGCTTCAAAAATATGATTGCACTTGAAATTGTACCATCATGAATGACAATGAGCCCCCAGTAAATGAGCTACCAATGTCACATAATGATGAGCAACATAATAGCCATTAATGTTATTTAAAGACATGATAGATTGAATGAGGTATTTGAATATGACATGCTGAATGCTCAACCATAAGTGAGATCAAAAACATGTATAAAATGATAAAAATTGAAGAAGAAAATTCACAAGAAATCTTAGAAGAGGGATGAGTGTAATTTATTAGAGCCTTATCCCTGGAAGAAAGGACTTTATGATGAATAGGAGATAAAGATTCATAAGTAGATTTAGAAATTTGAGGGGAGTCATAAAGAGATTTGTTCATCGCCAAGATTTCCTTATGAGGGGAATGAGAGTTGATAGAAGTAGAAGATGATTTAGTTGAAGTGAGATCATCATCACTACTAAATATAGCATTCACATTGAGAGATGGTCTTTTAGATGCTTTGGTGGGCTTAGAAAGATTATATCCAAGTCCAAATGAATATTCATGCATGTTATGTTCTAAAGGAACTTTAATTCCTTGTTCATTTGCGCCACAACCATTTCCACTATAGCCACTCTTAGCCAAAATATGGAAACCACGACCATAACGATTAGCCATTTCAGAAAGAAAAGGTAGTTTTTCATAAGACAAAGAATCAAATCCTTCAGAATTAGAGGTGTGAGGAGAAGAAGTTTGAGAAGCGGCCACAAAATTATTGCTCATAGGTTCAGGTAAGACTGATTGATCTCTAGTTTCTTCCTTCTTTTTAACTTTAAGCTCTCTAGGAGGAACCCTATACTCACCTACAAAGGTGGGATTAAAATCAAGAGATCCCCAATCGTCTTCTACGAGAACCTTCTCAAGATCAAAAGCCTTTTCATGTGTAGATTTAAGTTCAGAAGAATCTTCTTCAGGAACTTCAGACTCATCCAAAGAATTTTGATTATCAGAGGGTGATGATTCATCCATAGGTATCTTGTTTAACGAGTCATCACTAGAAGAGGAAGGCTTAGAAGAACTCCCTTTAGAAGTAGATGTTTGCAAACAAGCTTGAAAATTAGTATCACCTATCAAGGTATATGTCTTATTATTATAAATAAATTTAACTTGTCTATGCAATGTAGAGGGGACAGCTTGCATACTGTGAATCCAAGGTCTCCCTAATGACAAGTTGTATGTTAGATTTCCCGACATAACATGGATAGGAGTAGGCAAAGTAACAGGTCCCACTGTGATGGGTAAGGTGATAATACCTAATGAAGACTTAGCCACATTATCAAAGCCTCAAATGGGATGAGAGTCAGGCTCAATAAGGGATGTATCCACATTCATCTTATGCAATAGATTAATGCTACACACATTAAGGCCAGAACCATTATCTACCAGTGTTCGTCTTATAGCAGTGTCATTCATGATAACCACAATCACCAAGGGATCATATTGATGTTGAATTTCACTAGTAGGCAGTTTATCTTGAGTAAACACAATTTGAGCTTTAGGATTCATCACAGAGTTAACCAAAGACACTATATTACTAGATGTATTAGGTGGAGGAACATTCAAATCTTTCAAGGCATCTTGTAACATTCCATGATGAGTGGAAGAAGTTTGGATCAAATCCCAAAGGGATATCTTAGCAGGGGTAGCTTTAAGTTGTTCTATAAGATCATAGTCCTTACTAATCATTTGTGAAATACAAGGAGCTTGAGGAAGAATAGGTTGGAAAGGAGGAAGTGAAGTTGGGATAACTGGAGGAGGATTAGGTTGCCTATTGTTTCTAGTATTATAGGTATGGGCAACCACATGATAACTCTCTCTAGTCAGTTGCTTAGCATACTCATAAGGGCTCTTAGTATAATAACCTCCTTGCACAGTAATAATAGGTTTCTTAGGAGTGCAAAAAGAATCATTAGCATAACCACCTTGAACCACTAAGATAGGCTTATTTAAAGGTTGAGAATTTTGAGAAGGACAAGCACCTTGGACAGTGAAGAGAGGTTTGTTAGGTGTTTCATTCACACATATCAAATTGATTGAGGATGGTTTAGAGGAATGAACAAAAGTGTTGGAAGAATTATTGATAGTCTTCTCTTGCACTAAAATCTCATCACGGATTAAATCAATTTTAGGAGAGAGACAAGGGGTAGGCATTGATGTTCTACTAGGAAGAGTAATACTAGGAAAGGTCATATCATCCTCTATCATCAAAGGATCTACATGGGGAATAAAATCTCTAGGAGAAGGATCAACATTACTCTCTAAAGTCTCACTCTTGAAAGAGATGTTAACCATCTTTCCCTGAACTAGGGTTTCCTTATGAGTAGAACCAAGTTGAGGAGAGGGAGATGCTTTATTTTTAGAGGGAGAATAATTGAGATTCAAGGAAGGTGAGAAACTATCAAGGGAGTTTTCAATCTTGATTTCATCCCCTTTGGCTAGGGTTCTCTCATGGGGAAGAAAATAATCTACACCTTCTTCTAATGGTTCATCCCAAATAGTGAAGTTGTTGAAAGGAATGTTTGAAGTATTGTCAATTTCGAGAGAGGAGATAACATTGTTTATTAATTCTTCATCCTTAGGAGGGAGAGCATCAATAGATGTGTTAAACTCATCCTCTTTCCTCAAAATATGTTCAATACGATCTTTAGGGGAGAGAGAATTAAGGAAATTGCTTATTATTTCATCTTCTTTCTCTAAGGGATGCTTATGGGTAAGACAAACTTTAGGAGAAGGGTAAGCATTTATCATTAATTCATCATCTCTAGTGGGAATTTTGTTGGAAAAGGAAATGCCATCACTAGGAAATGTAAGGATCATGTCATCTTCTTGCACAAAAGGATCCTCATGAAGGGAGTGCTTTTTAGGAGGAACATGAACATATTTCTCCAAAGATTCATGCTTAGGAAGGAGATCTTTGAAAAAAGTGTTCATAACCTCTTGTTGCACTAATATGCCCCCATTGGAAGGACCAACTTTAGGAGAAAATAAGTCAATGTCCATCAATACCTTTTCACTTAGAGAGGCATAATGTAGGGAAGATGAAGTAACATTAAGAAAGGTGTTTATGATATCATTCTCTTCCTCTAGGATAGCTAAATAGGAAGGGCACATTTTAGGAGAATTGTCAAGATCACTCTTAAAGTCTTCATCCTTAGAGCATGGGAGAGTCTCAAAGGGATTGGTAGCAACTCTTTTAGGCACTAAAATGTTGTTATAGATGAGGGGAGGTTCTTTAGGAGAAGGAAAAATTGAAACAAAGGAAGCTAACCCATTATCACATCTATGAAATGAATGCATCATGACAACAATTTTCCTCTTTCAAATGATAACACATGCAAAATAGAAGGAAATGTTTAATTTTAACCGATGCAAGCACTTAGAATGTAGATTTAGAAAATGAAATTTATGATTCAAATGAGTTCCTAAATCAGATTTGAAATTATTGATCCCAATTAAACTATCCACAAGTTCAACTTTGAATTGAAAAATTAGGGTTTTAGCAAAAATTTCCTCTAGATTTTTGAATCTTGCAAGAAATTAAAACTTGTAAATACGAATTTGAATTTGAAATAGCATAAACACTCAAATTTGAAAACATAAATCAGAATTAGAGAAGATTGGAGTTCACGTCGGGTTCACCAAAATGTGTGGGGGAAAAAGTGAAACTAAGCAAACATGCCCTAATCTCACTTTCAATCACACACTTGTGGAATACGAAAGAGCCTAGAGGTATCACACAATTGGCTACTTCTTTTTGTGGAAGAGAGAGCCATGGGCTACCTATTAGTATTTCTATTCCTTTGTTGTAATTGAAAGATAAAATGATGCAAGTTCAATTCCCAACCCCAAAGTGCAAGTATGAACTAATAACAAGATTGCAAAATTGAACTTAAACTATGGAAAGTTGTAAACACATGGACAAGATAAGAATGTAAATGCGTACCCGGTGTTAAAATATGAATGAAAATGTTCAGGACAGGGGCGCGGGCGCCACTATCCTGATTCTGCCCCTGAAACTGCTCTGGAAACTGCTGTTTTGCAACCTGGAAAGCTGTCAAAAATGCTGAAAACTGCTCTCTGTCAGGAGGACCAGGGCACCCAGCGCCCCTGTCCCAAGGACCAGGGCACCTAGCGCCCCTGTCCTGGCAGGACCAGGGCGCCCCACGCCCCTGTCCTGGTCTTTTTCTCTGAAACTTGGTGTATGGTTCGGTCTCCGTCTGCTTCTTTCGGATCTGCAACTTGCGGCATCGTCTGAATCCCGAAATCTGCACTTATATCTGAAAAGGTGTTTTGGGTGGCTATATAGGGTTTTGCCTTAGTCAAACCCCTACTTTGGTGATTTCCACCTCCACAAATAGCCAAGTTGTATTGTAAAAGTAATGTGTGTGCAGACCTTGTGTGTGTGCAAGATCCTAAAATGCAAGTAAGCAAACTAGAGCAACCTAGAAAGTAAACCCTAATTGCTTGTAAATGATAATGTAAATGCTCCAAATCAAGATGTAAAGAGATCTAAAGCATGAATACAAGTGATATAATGAGGCTTATGCAAAGACATGAAAACAACATGAAATCATACCCAACCCCAAGGGAGGGGTACAAGCCAATCTTCAGTCAGTGATCCC
Organism: Cryptomeria japonica; assembly: GCF_030272615.1. NCBI lineage: Eukaryota > Viridiplantae > Streptophyta > Pinopsida > Cupressales > Cupressaceae > Cryptomeria > Cryptomeria japonica. Next base: position 350,513,219 of record NC_081409.1, read on the forward strand.
CTATTGCTCTTCAATGTCTTCAAAGCCCTAAATGGATGAATGAAATTGATGAATTCTTGATGGATGGATGTTGAATGTTGTTGAAGTCTTCAAAGATCTACTCTTTCGCTGCATAGAAGGCCCTTGAAACCAAAAATCTGATCCTTTCAAATGAAGAAAGATAGCTCTTATATATGAAACCCTAGGTCTTAATTTCAACTTTTGGCCAACCTAGAGATTGAATTTCCTACCAATTTCTTGGGGTTAAGATTTATTTTATGATTGGATCGCGCTCCTAAAATTTCGGGAAAAATGTCCGGGACCGTGTGCACTCCGGGCGCCATGGTCCTGACAAATTTTCACCAAATTTTCAGGGCCGTTGGATATGTTGATTTTAGAGAGAATACCAAAGTTATAGGTGATTTCGAGATGTTTTGACCCCTGAAATCAAGCCCCCAAGTTCAAAATAGGACCTAATTAGGGTTTTTGATTAAATGATATATTGGAGGAATAAAATGAAAGGGGCACACTTTAATGAAATGGCCCAACTTTATGATGTGGAAGATGATGAAATAGAACCTTAGACTTAATTAATTTGATTAATTAAGTGCCAAAGGGGAAATGCAATGCAAAATGCAAACTGCGCCAAGGCGGGTGCTAAACTAGGTGTGAAATTGTACCACCCTAGCAAGTGCGTACAATTTACAACGCTAAAATTTCACATGTTGTAATCTCTTCCCAAAGGTGTACATAGCCCACCTGTGGGTAGCCACCCCTTTATACCATCAATCAACCATAAGATCCGTCAACGACTGATCACAAAGCCACATCAATTGAAATTTAAAAGAGGGATTTTTGGAGGTTCTTAAATGTGAGATTTTGCCAAGATCAAGAGCCAATGGATAGCACAAATAAGAGAGAACAAAATAGATGATTGGAATAAACTGTATTCTATCAAGATGAAAATATGATCAACTTGATCATTACAATATGTTCAATGATTGCTCATACAAATAATATAGATGAGCCTGCTTATATGGGCAAGGCTAGGGATATGTGAGCAGACAAACATGACATGTGGCTCAATAATAAACAAGGGTAGGTAGGAAATAGGTGTGGGTAGGTAGGAGAAACAATAAAATATTCCACATGAGGTGGATTGTAACAACAAGATAAGATCAACACCATAAAAGGTGGAAATTATCCTACACACACTATCCCAATGTGGCACAAACACCCAAGTGTCTCATACCCAAACTACTATGATGCGCATTTCCTAAGTAAACTTAAGTAAAGTGTAATAATATCCATGATGAATAATTATTTATACCAACACCCCCCTTAAGTGCAACTTAGGGGAACACACTAAAGTACAATGCAACTAAGTAATGCAAGATGGGTCCTAGCTACATGGCCATGTTAGGTACCCATGTACAAATGAAAATGCAATCTCCCATAAATAGTGAAAGATAGAAAAAACCAATGGACCAAAAACCCTCCCCCAAAAGAGAGATGAAGAAAGCAAACAATTCTCTCAATGAGGAATGACAAGAACAACAAATTGTCCCCCCCATAAGAGAGAAAAGAGACCATGAAGCCCCCCCTCAATGTTGAATCTCTTGCAAGGATGGTCCAATGATGATGACCAAAATACCTCCCCATAAGGAAGAAAGAGAGCCTATGCTGCACCAAAAATGTCAAAGTGTGACAAAACCATGTACCATGTCGATGACGATGAATCACTCGCTACAAAAATAAGAAGATTAGGCATGGAGACAACCTGCTTTGAGCATCATCTAGATACTCATAAATGATATAAATACTGGTAGAATCCAAGTCTCATGGGAGCCATGCAGAAATGTGGACAATGTAAGTCTGAACTGGAGCCATGCACCAAGTCTCACAAGATATTCATAATCTGTGTGTAAAAAAGGATTACATCATATAGTCAACAATGACAAGATACAAAGAGGTGTGGCACTTTATGATAGTGTGAGTACATTGCTCAAGAAAGAGCATACATCATGATAAAATATTTAAATGTGAAAACATGAAAATTATGCCATCAACAAAGAAGCCATGTAGAATATTGTAGATGAAGATGCCTCTGAATGGAATTTCACTAAGAGACATAAATGAACAACTAATCCCCCATAAAAAGATCATGTTGGCACTTGTAAATAATGACAAAGTGGACTTCTAATTTCAATGATTACAACTTCTCAAGATGAGATATAAGAGACTTTGACAAATACTACTAGTGATCTAAACTGAGATCCAAGAGAAATACAAGTACCAAATGGGCCAAAAAATGATCAATTATTGAAAGTACAATTTCTACTCACAATCACTACAAACTAATGGCAGATTATGAAAGTAGACAAAAAAAATGCACTCTAAAAAATAACGTCACCTGAAAAAGAGGTCGTATGACCCCAACGAAGCCTCTCAAGTTGTAAAAATCGGGATTTCATGATTTTGGGAAAACCTATATCCAAAAAATAGAAAACTTCTACACCACTATACAAATCACAAAATTATACCCCAAAAAAAAAAAATTGCTCGAAAAAAGGAGTCTGGATGAGTGAGATATCACTATTTGAAAATTGTCTGCAAAATTATAATTTCTAGAAAATTTCCACCATAGCTTCAAACTTCAAATGCCTCTAGATTTGGCCTCTGGAGTCCACTTTGGATGAAACAAAAGACAAAACTAACTTTGTGGGCCTCCTCAATCCAATGGTGACCTTAGATTTGACCCATCAAGCTTCAATAATAACTTGCAACAAAACTCTCCAAAATACACAACCCCAAATAGCATCAAATTTCTCTCAATTGGCAAACCAATGACACTCTAATGACTCTAATACCATGTGAGATTTTGCCAAGATGAAGAGGCAATGGAAGCACAAATAAGAGAGAACAAAATAGATGATAGGAATAAACAGTATTCTATCAAGATGAAAATATGATCAACTGGATCATTACAAGATGTTCAATGATTGCCTGTACAAATAATGTAGATGAGCCTGCTTATATAGGCAAGGCTAGGGACATGTGAGAACACAAACATGACATGTGGCTCAATAATAAACAAGGGTAGGTAGGAAATAGGTGTGGGTAGGTAGGAGAAACAATAAAATATTCCACATGAGGTGGATTGTAACAACAAGATAAGATCAACACCATAAAAGGTGGAAATTATCCTCTACACACTATCCCAATGTGGCACAAACACCCAAGTGTCTCATACCCAAACTAATATGAGATGCTTTTACTAACTAAACTTAAGAAAAGTGTAATAATATCCATGATGAATAATTATTTACACCAACATTAAATATTTAATAGAAATCTTAATAGGCCAATGATCAAAACCACTCCAGTCAAGAATTTCTGAGCTAGTGGACCACCTATCATGCACCCAATAGCAGGAAACCAAAAATCTATCAATCCTTTTAGAGATATCCTCAACACCAGTCCTCCTATTATTCCATGTAAAGACACCATTAATTGGCTACAAATCAATGAGATTCAAGAGACCACTATTATCTCTGAGTAAATTTGAGAAAGGATCAAGCTTGAATAACCCACCTCACTTTTCCTCAAAACTAGTAACGACATTAAAATCTCCAGCCAAAAATCAAGGGAGAAAAGGCTCTTGAGCCCAAACAAGATTGATGTTAGCCCAAAGATGTGATGTACCCACAAGATCAGTAGGATCATAAATATTAGAGAAGAGGCATCTTTCTCCAGTCTCAAAGCTAGAAGCGACCATAGCAATAGAATACCTACTAGAAAACCACCACAAAGGGGAAAATTTCCTTGGGTTCTAGAGACAAGCAAAACCCCCTAAACTACCATGAGAGCTCACTCCCTGCCAAAGGCCCTGGGGCGAGACACACAAAGCACAGCTGGCCAAACCATCCACTGAAAGCTTGGTTTCCTGAATAAAAACAACATTAGGAGACTCATAGTCAATTAATCTGTGAACAACCTTTTGTCTAGGGATGTTGTTCAACCCCCTTATATTCCATGAGAGCACAATCATTTATATGGTTGAGAGAAGTGGAAATCAATGGGCTTCATAGATCCCGACTCAACCAAAGTATCACCAATAAGGTTAACCTTTTCTTCATTCATTTTTCATCAAATCCTTAAAGGTTTGTCTAAAGAACCCTTTTTGAGGGTCTTCTGTTGCAAGCCTAAAATAGGCGGGGCTTTTTTACTCTTCATAGAACCTGAGGCCACTATAGTGGAAGGAGGAGAAGATGCCATGACCATTTCACCTTCAGGGACCCATGACCCACTGAGATGTTTGTTCTCTTGAACATGGGAAGGAAAATCCATAACCATTTGAACCTCTTATTGATTCTCCAAAGATAGGGCATGACCCTCTTTCTTGGAATCCCCATCCAACACCTCATGCTAAAATTGGGCACCCAAGGAAATTTCAAGTGGAACTCCTTCCTCTTGGACCAAGTCCTCTAGAACATCAAACCTATTTAGGGTGGCATCGTTTTTCCTATACAATCAAGTTCTCTTCTTTCCTTTGTCTCTATTATGAGGTTTGTCAAGAATAAAGCCATCTTTATTAGTAGGACCATTAGGAATAGGGGCTTTCCCTTATCATCCCCCAGAATAGAGTGAGGAGGATAAAAAACAACCAGTTTAGAAGATTTATTTTTGGGACGTCTCCTCTGTAAATGACCATATTCATGACAAATTTTGCATCTAAATGGTAGGGTCTCATAGTCCAGCTGTTGGATCCAAGAAGATGTCCCCAAACATATTTTCATAGAGTCTAGCAAAGGATTATTTAAATCAACTTCTACACATACACAAGTGTAGGAAATTACCTTTTGATCTTGAGTTTGTGAAGCCAAACCCACAGGCTTACCAAGAAGTAGTGAGATTGAGTGAAGAATATCTTCTCTCTAGAATTCCAACAGAAGCCTTGACTATCGGATCCATACGGGAACATGAGAGGGAATCTCCTCAGTAGAATTAAAGCCAATATACCAAGGTTTGATAAGGAGTCCCACTTCATTGAAAAATAAGGGTCACCCTCAAAAGCCTTGTTCTTGTCTGCCAGGTTGGAAAAAATAACCAGAAAATAGTTATTGGCTACCATAAGTAGCTCCATGTCTCCTTCATGATTCTAGACATGGTGTGCCCAAGACTCTAAAATAGGTATAGAGAGGTGAAGACCGATAAATTTTCATATGAGAGCATGATTACACTAATATTCAACATCCTCTAAAATTTGCTCAAGCTGAATAACCAGAACTGGACGATTTTGGGATCTCTCCAAGTAGTCATTCACCTTTTTCATGCGAAAAGGCTCTTTCAAAGAAGAGATGCCTGCCCCTGATTGGGAATGATTAATGTGTTCCTTTCCACATGCATGCATCAAATGAGATGGATCTACCATAGCCAGATCTCCAGAGATCATCTGAGAAGAGGATAATCCTCTATTCCCCATTGACCAAGAGAAAATACCAAAAGAAGAAAAATAAGAGGGGGTGGAAAACCCAATCCGAAAACCCCACACACCCCCAACGACAACCTAGAGCAGAAGAAACAGAAAAGGGTGGCAAAAAAAACCCTGTGGCAGTCAGAAAACATGACCACTGGAAAGCAAAAATTGACCCCCAACAAGCAAGAAACCCTCCCCATCAAAACGAAGCAAGAAGAGCGTCGGACACACGCTAGGGAACGTCGGCCCTAGCATGACACCCACACAAATGCAGAGCCATCATTAATGTTTTTTCATGTAGTGGAATATTTATATTTAACTTAAATACTTATTAACATATATACTTTTATTATATTTTTTGTTGTTTTAAATAAATTTGAAATAAAATAAACACATTGTAAACAACATAAAACAACATATATTTTAAATAAAATAAATTACATTTTAAATAAAAATTCTTTTTTTTTATGCCCCACGTTGGGGGAGGTGCTCACAACACCCCCCCACGATATGGTAGGTGTTTCTACACTGACCCATATGGCGGGGTGCTCGGAGCATCCAAGCCCATGTATATGGGGTTTGGCAGCAACACCGCCCCCCACATCTCTGGCCATTTTTTATTCAATTCTTTTAATTTAAATTTTTTTTATTTGTTAAAATCCATTTCACATTCAATAGTCATATTGCCAAATGACAAAAGTATTCTTGAAAAGAATGGGGGTTTTAACAACAACCAAAATGTAGAAATAGAGTCCCATTACTAAAAAATTTTAATTGGAAGGAGCATCAAGGGTTTGATCAAATCTGGTTTTGAAATCAAAGGTTTTTTAAATGTTTTCTTTAACAGTAGTTGTAAACACAATGTTTTCCCTTACAAATGAAATCCCTATCAAAGGCATTCAATATTTGAAAATATAGGAAGGTAAAACAAAGGTTTTCTTCTCTAATATTTTTGGTTTTCAACTCATGGAAGGAAAAAAAGAAACAAGGCCTACCTCTTCCTCAAGCAAATGATAAGAAGGAAATTTGGGAAACAACAAATCCACCAACAACAAGCCTTCAATAGCTCTTCAATCTCTCCAAATTCTCTAGAAATCTTCTTCTCTCCAAAACCACCAAAAATCCCCGAAACATGTGTAAACAAAGAATTCCCCAAAAATAAAAACCCTAGCTATTTTTTTGTGTCAAGAGAAAATGGAGTAAAAATAAAATATTAAAAAATTGCCATATCCCATTTTATGGGATTTTAAAAAAAAGATATCCTCTCATTGAGTTTTTAAAACAACTTTTAGAATAAAAGACTGGATATTTAAATGTAGTAAAATTTAATAAGTAAAATATTATAATCTATTCTCGTCCAAGGGGTTGAGCTTAACTAATTAAAACACTGGGTTCTCACTGTGGAGACCCAAGTTCAATTCCCAATAGGGACATTTGAAGTGGAATTCTAAGTTGTGAATCTTGGCCTTCCATAGGATGGGGAAGGTCTTGGGGTCAATCTAATCAAACATAATAATAATTTAAAGATATGTAATGGGGATGGGCCCCCCTACTATTTCCCCACTAGTTCATAGCTCCAGTCAAAAGCTATTCAGGCTTCGGCCAATTACAGATAAAAAAATTTTAAAAATATTATAATCTATTCTCTCTCTCTCTCTCTCTCTCTCTCTCTCTCTCTCTCTTAATCATTCAAATTATGTTTATTTATATATATATATATATATGCACACACACACACGCACACACACACACACACACACACACACAAACACACACACACACACACACACACACACACACACACACACACACACACACACACACACACACACACACACACACACACACATACATTGATTTAAAAATAAAACAAACTAATTCCATTGAATAAATAATACAGTTAAAATAATCAAGGCAAGTAAATAATTAAAAATTAAAATTGCTAAAGGATAACACGAAAACCAACAAATATTGGATAAATTAAACTAGCTTAAATGTAAATGGCCAAATAAAATCTCAAAATCTTAACATGAGCATTAACCAAATTTTAAATGCCGAAATGGTAAATAATTGAAAATCGTTAAATATTAATAACTTTTAAAATAACAAAATTACTAATGAGGCCATAGCTAGTATCAAGTAACCACTCAACGCAATCAATCAAATATCAAAATTAAATACACTAAATAATAAATTAGTCGCTACTCAAGGAACTTAAATAAAATAATTGAATGATCATCTAACCATGCCACATAATCACAAGTCATGATGATGGTGACGACATGGCAAACTTGCCAAGACTGATAATAAGGACTCGATGCCCAACCTAGACCTAGAGTGTGGGAAGGGAACCAACAACATCTATGAACCACATATTTCCATTGGGAAGAGGTGCACATGCACCCGATTGCCCGGGAGGAATGATTTTCTTATTACTTGCAACCCTACAACAACAAAGCAATACATGTGCATATATATACATAACGAACAACTGAAGGGATGTCACAATGACACATCCTGCTCCTAATGAGTGATGTGATGTTGATTCCCCCACGCATACAGTCAAACAATAGTCATACAATAAGCAATACATCTTACATAAACTGAAACTGTGGGTTACTATATCCATCTCATCATAAGCAATATTCAATGAAATATATTCATCTAAGCATCAAACATGACATAAGTACATATAGTAATGAAACATCATCATGATATCTAAATCACATAAGGTCACAACGAAGCATGAGAAAAATCAATATTATCAAAAGTCAAGAAGCATACAATATCTATCAATGATCATCAATGAGCACATATAAAAGCTGAAATACATATATGGATCACATGAATCCAACAAGTCTATCATATCCATCACACAAAAATAAATTTCTAATCGAGTCTATCAAAATGGAATAAGAGTCTAATCAAGTGTGGGCATTACAGTCAGCTTGAGGTGAACCCTAGAGGTCAGAGAGTTGCAAACCTTTCTCCATTGGAGTAGACACAAGTTTATAATCAAATATTCTAAATCTTTCCAAAGACCATATTGCCATATTTTATCAAGGAAATAAAATATGATGCTCCTTTTACCATATCTCAAAACCAAGACAATAGTGAAGTAGCCCCTGCAAATTTTGGATAAATATTCTCTATAGATTGTCCCTCCAAAGTTCAATAGAGAAGTGTCAAATATTGTAGCTAGTTGAAAGTGACCATGGTTTTTTACCTCTTCTAAATATGAAACTGTGTATCTCTATTTGTATTTTTTAATATGTACCTCTTCGCCATTAGATCTAGAATATACACATAGAAAAGATAGGAAAAGTGTTAGACTATTTAGGGGTTCACATGAGTCAAGCCCTAGTTAGGAATTAACCTCCAATACAACAATGATTTATTGGAAAGAGAGCTTACTCTTCTACTGTAGAGGCTGAAATCCTTAGGAAAATATAGAATTGACAAGTTATACATTTGGTATTAATCATTTTCTTGTAAGCCTCATGAAAGATTGATGTTACATGATTATATTTCATGCATGTCTTCACTCTTGGAGGAAACACATAAACTTCATCATGGATGCTAACTTGAACTCTTGATTTCTCCTTCATTGTCGTAGAAATAAATGTACTTTCGCAATTGGAATTCAATGCCTTGTATTTAGAGATGTTCAAATGAGGAGTTGATAGTTGTATTTATACATAGCCTCATGAAACATATCAATATAGACATTTTAATAATAATAATTTAATATTAATTATAAAATAATAATGGTTAAATATCAATTACAGTATAATAATATAATAAATTTTTAAATAAAATAAGAAACAAATATGATATTTTCATTGTACTTCACTTATATTCCTGTAAAGATGGATATGCTAATAAATATTTATCCTGTTAAAATTATATCATTCATTAGTGTCTTCATTTATAATAATATATTTTAATATTATCTTCTTTATTGGGATATTTTATCTTGTTTTTTTAAGTTTTGAAAAGAAAAACAAAACTTACTAAAACAACAAGAAATAGGTTTTTTCTAATTTGTATTCCTCTTATTATGTTGAAAATTTATTTTAAGTATTTATATATTTTGATGAAATTACAAATAATGATTAAAATATATTAAATTAATTTAATTTATAATTATGCATCGTATTATTGTAGAATAGTTATATTTAAATTATTATTTTATTTTCTATAATATAATATATTTTATCTTAAAATATTAATTAAAAGTTATAGAGGAAGGGAGTAAGAGACATAAACTATTTTTCTACTCATTTTCAAGTGAATTCTAGTGCATTCACAAGCGGATTTTCAAGAGCTTTTATCGGCAAAGGTTGTGAGGTATTTTTTTTTTTTTTTTTGAGCTATTTTTTGTTTGCAATGGCTTTTAGATCATCTTTCGCTCCGATAGGTGTGGATACCATTGTTGTTGGGGACATCAAGAACCATCCACGCCCTATTTTGAAGAAATACCCTCAGATTGCAAAGGTCAATGATTCAGTTGGCACATTTTCTAGGGCTCCTAAAGGAGTTTTGTATGTTGAGGATGTTCGTGCACACATTCACTACACTTTGGAGGATTTGGGTTCTGCTAAGATCAAGAACATGTATGTTGGAACCTTATTGAACCAGGATGGGTCGATGAAACCGAAATTTCAAATTCTGAAGGATCAAGGTTTTACAGACATTTTGGAGATGTCAGAATTTGAAGATGAATTGATCTAGTAAGCACTGCTTTGAATCCATCATGAATTCATATGGCTAGACTGGCCCCACAAGATCACCAAGGAGGCTATTTGTGCGATCACCAGTTTACCCTAGATCGGTTCAACCCCTGGAAGGAAGAAGATATCTAACAATGAGGTGGAGAAGTTAACTGGTGCAACATATAACAATCGGTCAGTGGGAATTAGCATTATTAAAAACAAAGCACTTCAAATCACAAGCATGATCATCGATTACTAGGCAGCCCAATCAAATCGGTTGGACTTTGTTTCTAGTTCATGTATTTTCTATGCTCACAAGATGATTAAGGAGAATGAAAAGCTAGATCTTTGTCAATGGATGTGTGATGAATTGATTATATACCTAGGGAGGATGGCAAAGGGTATTTTCTGGTATGGCAACCTTGTTGTATGTTTAATGTTTTTCTTTCTGAATGAGTTACTTAGAACTGGCAAGACCTAATGGGCATTTGATATACCGGTAGAAAAATGAATTAAAGATGATAATAAGGAATATGGGATAGGATAGGGACTCCATTCTTTGGGGTTATTTCAAATCATTCTAGAAAGAAATGAAGAAGAGAGAAAGGGTTCCAAAACATATTGTAGATAAATATTCAACTGAAATTTGTTTTATGGTAAAGAAGGATGAAACACTAATGGAGGCAGTGCAACCTAGGAAGATCTGGATAACAGAGAAGGTATATGAGGTAGATTCTAAAATGTTGGACTTATATGCCAAGACTCTTATGCATGCCCTGGTAGATGAAGTAGAGAAATCCTTTGGAAAGTTGCAAAACAAAAAGAAAATGAACTTGAAATTGGATTCGGTAAGAAGAAAAGGGAAGGAAAGATCAAAAAGGTTGTGGAACTTGTACAGAAGATGTCCTCTGAGATAAAACAGATTATTGGACTAGCGGAAGGGTCATCTCTAGAAGCAGTGCAGGCTCCACGACTAGCAACAATAGACAAGGGTGTAGTAAAGAGGAAGAAACTAGAGACTTATATTGCCCCTGATGCATCTAGTTTTGATATTGATGTTGTGCCCTCACAGATTCCCAAAACTTTCATTAGGATACCAAGGAAGAAGGTTGAGGAAGTAAAGAAGAAAAAAGTGAAGTTTACCCCTTCAACAACACCAAAGAAAATTTTGAAGGAGAGGAAGCCCACATAGAAGAGGAAGCCGGTTAAGGGGTCTACATCTACTCCTGACAAGAAGAACAAATTAGATGTAGATATAGCTCTCGAATATGATAAGAGTATTGAAGTCATTCCTCCTCTTTCAGTTGCTGAGTTGATTAATCAAATCACTAAAGATGGAATTTTGAGTAATATGAAACATTACTATTTACATATGGATGATAACGAGAAAATGGAAATTGAGGAATCATTGTTGTACTTAGATATATATAAGAAATCCCTTTTAGAGATTGAGAAGAGGTACTGGTAGATTTGTATAGTAAACTAGATACTAGAAGGTTATTTGTGGTAGAAGAGTATAGACATATAAAGGTACAAGAATGGTTAACTGTCTATGGTGCTATAACTAATGAAGAGATGCAGCAGTGTTTAGAGTTTGCAATAAAATAAAGTTTTAGAGAAAACACCAGCATGTGGGTCTCATGGTAGGTAGAGTAAATGAGATAGTTAAGGAGACACATGAGGCTTGGATAAAATTATTTGTAGATAATCCTAGATTCTTTACATCATCGAAAGTTCCTCAAAAATCTAACACTCTAGACATCCTGGTAGATGATAAAGAGAAAGGCATATTAGGAACGGATACACTGGTTTTGGATCAGAAAATATCAGAGGATATTCTTTTAGTAGAACCACTTGTACATAATATAGAGATACCAGTAGATAACATTGAAACTATACAAGATAAGAAGGATACACTGAAACAGATCATTCCATATATAGAGGTTATTGTTGTGGATACAAAAACTAAGCAGGTTGAGGATATTGAACCTCTAGCATCAAATGCATATACTGAAGAGGTTAAGGTTGAAAAGGTTACTGCACCAAGTGGCGAAGCCACCAGTGCAAGTCAAGGGGTTGAATCCTCTAGGAAAAATTTTGAGTCATTCATTGTTGGCACTTGACTCATTTGGTCAAGTTGATTTTGCATACAAGAATATTGAGCACCTGAGCAGTTTTGAATTAATGTATGTTGCAACTTAGAAGTTGCGGAAGGAAGGGATTGAATACAAGCAGGTTATTGAGCAGGTCATTCCGGTTTTGTAGCAACTTGCACCAAAATATAATGTAGATAAGATTGGAAGCCCATCTGACAAATTGAAAGGTTTTACCAAGCATATTTGCAAAGAGTTTAAAACTTTTCAATAGGTATCAAACCAATAATTAGTAGTGTTGTATAATGTATCCCAAAAGGTCACTTGTGACAACATGATTTCATCTGACAAGGCTAAGCTGATAGATGAGTTAACAAAGATTGATGAGGCTCTAAATGAGTGTAGAAATATATATAGGTCTTGTACTAACATAGACAAACTAACAACTGACCTTGAGGTGAAATTGAAGGTGGAAAAGGCTCGGTTAGAACATTTGGCTGATAATTTTGATGGTACTTAGACATTGACCAGTTCCATTGATGGTTAGATTTTAATAATGGAGTTTGATATTTCTGCATTAGAGAAGGACATGGATAGGATAATCTGGCATGCACGGGAATTAAGAGGCTTGGTGAGTCCTTGGTTGAACACTTTGTTACTTCACAAGAGGGAAAGCATAGAGTTAATGAATAAACCTACTCCGGTAGATCTATTAGAAGAAGAGATTCATGCATATATTTTTATTGGTTTTATATCCATTTTGAACACATTAAAGATAGACTGGGATGGATACTTAGGATTTTTGAAGAATGCTTACTCGAATATTTTCAAGTATATCTAGATCCGGTAATCACATTTTGGGTTTGTACAAAATTTCATTTCTTATTCTTTGTTTGTCCTAGTCTTTTGAATTGTTGTCAAAGGGGGAGAGATTGATGCGAAAAATAATTGGGACATAAGAAGTCAATGATAACTTTACGAAAAACCCCCTTAAAAAAATAAAAAAATATTGGCGAATCTTTCATTTTTTAACAAAAAATAATTAATTTTATTGGCAAATTTTTTTACATAAAACTTTTTGGTAGAAAATCTTGGCAAATCTTAGAAAATAATATAAGTATGCATTAGTTAATATTGCAGATAATTTCATTTAAAAAAAATTCTTATAGAAAAGTAGAGGCATAAGGTGGAAATCATTAATGAGTTTAAAGGGTAGACACTACTTTATTTAGTTACCAACATTAATTTACATTAATCTAATAGCCCTCTTAGATAAAATATATTTAAATTTGTAATACTCATTGGGCTCAAAGTTATTTTTATGCCATTGATTTCCATTGAGGTCAACAATTGAAAAGCAACTCAACCCCCATGAGCATTACAACTTGTAAGTACAATTTACCTCATGGAATGCAATGATGGTCATTAAATTATATTTTGAATCAATGGTGGCAACTAAAGATTGTTGATGAAACCATCAAGTAACTAGTAATTATGATGTATTATTGTTGAATTAAGTTAATTTTTTACAATAAATTATAAAATTTTGGCAAATCTTTGAGTTCAAAAATTTAATAAAATAAACTATCTGGCAATTTAAATAAGACTAAAATAACATTTTGTAAAAATGTGACGATTTAAGTCACCTTAAAACTTGAAATATTAGCCAAATTTTGATTTACAAATTTTTTAAAATATCCAATTGGCCAATATTAGCCACTAAAAATATCACTGTAAGAAGTAATGTATAGCTCAGGGGGAGTAGTCTTCCAATAGTTTTTGAGATCAATTTTGGAGATTTTGGCAGGGAACTGGAACAACACTTCAGCGATCCATTTTTCACATGAGTGTTGCCATCAATGCGGCCAAAGGGGGAGGTTGTTGGCAATTGACACTCATCTAGTTTTTGTTCTATTGTCATTGATGGAAACACATTGTTTTAGGTTGGTCACTTAACCAGTACTCACCGGTATTCATTGTTTGGAAACTGACATTCAGTCATCTGACACTCAAGGAACCAACATTGGTAAACAAGGGAAACCAATATATGAGGCCAACATGGGAGATTGATCCAAAAGGTCTACACAACAACAATCAAAGCAATTGGTCTTGAAGTTTAATGAATTTATTTTTTCTTAGGCCGACATGTAAATAAATTGTAATATCATTGTAAGCTACCATAAGGCATCTATGTTTGTGTTTGAGAAGGGTATTTAAGTCAGTCCAGTTAGGTTATTTTGAATATCGAATGTAATGTAATGGTATATAGTGATGTGATATTGTGCGAGAAATCTTGATCGATAGAATGAAAATGTAATATTTTGTAGTTGGTCTTGGATATTGGTTTAGAGGTTTGGGAAGCGAAGCAAGATACCGGTAAGGAAAGACACAGTATAAACCAGTACAGATTGTTCCTTAACCAGAAATCATCTAGCATTGTAGATACACTCTTAGAGTTTAGAATTTTGTTTTTAACTCCATATGTGGTTTTTGTAGTCAGTGAGGCTCCTTTTGTGATGAGCAGTGTGCTCTAAGTTGTTGGCCTTCTTGCATGTGTAGGCCCCTATTGTAATATTTATTCATTTGGCTAGTGGATAGATATTTTGGGTCTCCAATCCCACCGTGGTTTTTCCTCTTTGAGTTTCCCCATGTATAAATCTTTATGTTATGGTGTATGCTCTTGTGGTTGCTTCATTTCTATTTTTTTTGTATTTTTTATAGTTACAGTTACTGAATTGCATTATTAATAAGGTTTTCTTAGTGTTCTTGGATTCCAACAGTTTGAAGGGGTCATAGGACACCATATGAACCCGTAGTGTCATAAAATTGTGCCACCTACAATTTTAACCATTTTTTAGTTCCTCACCTTGGTGACGACATCTTCTTCCCCAACCAAGACCTCTTTTTGCATTTTCACCCCTTGTGCCCTTCATGTTTGAGACCTGAGATAGCCTCAGGACCCTGTCTGGGTCCCAAGATAAGGCAGGACAGGGGCATGGTGCCCCTATCCCACCTTGTTAGGGTGGCCCCAAGATAGGTCCCCCCGACCCCATCTACACTTCGGGATCCTAAATCTACCCAATGTTGGCCTTTTATGAGATGAATTAATCTTGAAGAGGCATGTATAAAAGGGAGTTGGTTTTCTCATTTGTAAGGAGGAATGAGAGGTGAAATTCAAGTGAAGTGGATCATAAGCAAGCATAAGCAAAGATATGCATCATGAAACATTCAAGCATTCAAGTCTTCTTCATTCATCCATTGGAGCTCAATATTTCAACATTCATTTGCAAGCATGTATGTGTGTTAAGGTTTTGTCATGTTACATGCCATTTCATGCAACACTTGTGATTACATTCAAGAAGCAAAGAAATCATCATCAATAAGTTGCAGATATACAAGGTATACATTTTCATTGTTTATATTCAAGCATTTGCAATTACTTTCTTTCAATGTTAATTCCTCAACCGAGGTTTGACTGAGGCAAATCCCTATCCACAACCCTTTTTCCTCTCTTTTCTATGTGTAGGTTGTAGGTGCACAATGGTAATTGTAGTTTTGGGATTCATTTGAAGAGATGGAAGAACCCTTTTCATTTCAAGGATTTTATGGAGAACCATGTACACTCCCACCATGATCTTGATGACTTTTCTCCAAATTTGTAGGGTAGATCCGGATCAGTCTAGTTAGGTCAAATATGAAGTTACAATGTGCTCCAAAACCAGTAGCTCCTCATTTCATTCATTTTCTCTCTCTTTTCCACATAGTCAACAAGTCAACCTTCTCATTTACAAAAGAGGATAAATCACACTTCAACTGTTGCAATCCACTTGGAATTCCCATCCTTGTTTCCCTTGGATTTGGATCTAGTGGATTCAAGCCCCTCTTTTGAATGTAAAGTTCCTCCAAGTGAAAATCATCCTAGTGGATTCCTTTCTCTCTCCTAGGTGGTGATTCACTAGGATCCAATTTTCCACTTTACAGAACCCTTAAGATGCCATACGACCCATAACGACACCATATGGTGTCCCAAGGGGTCATATGGTCTCCTAAGGGGTCATATAACACCATATGACCCCATAGGACACCATATAACAACATCAAATTGTGTCCTAAGGAGTCCTATGGTGTCCTAAGGGGTCACAAAACACCATATGACCTCTTAGGACACCATATGACCCATAAAAACACCATATGGAGTCCTAAGGGGCCATATGGTGTCTTAAGGGGTAGTAGGACACCATATGACCCTTTAGGATACCATACAACCCCTAACAACATCACATGTTGTCCTAAGGGGTCATATGGTGTCCTAAGGGGTCATACAACCCAATATGACCCCTTATGACATAATACGACACAACAACACCATATGGTGTCCTAAGGGGTCATAGGACACCGTATGACCCTTAGGACACAATATGACCCCTAACGACACCTAAGGGGTCATATGGTGTCCTAAGGGATCATAGAACACCATATGACCCCTTAGGACACAATACGACCCATAACGACACCATATAGTGTCATATGGTATCCTGAGGGGTTGTAGGACACCATATGACCCCTTAGGACACCATATGATCTCTATCTCTTCCCCTCTAACTCTTTTTTACCTCTCTCCCTTCCAACCCCCTTCTACCTCTCACCCTCTATCTCTATCTCTCTTTGACTCCCCCTCTGTTAGGTGTCTCTCTCTCTCATTGTCTCCCTCTCTCTCTCCATCTCTCCCTACCCCTCTCTTTACCTTTCTCTATCTCTCTCTCTGGTGTAGGAGCGCCCAAGAAGATAAGGTGGAGTAGTGTCACTGATAGGCCCTATGGAGGATTTGATGAAAAATTAAGAAAAACAAGACCTATAAGGTCTTTAAATGACGTAACATGGCCATGTGAGCCATAAAATGTAGAAATGCAATGTAATGATCAAAAAGTGTAAAATTGCCATTTTGAGTAATTAGGCCTAGAAAAGGCTAAAATTGGGTTTTTAGGGTAGAAGTGTGTTTAGGTGGATAAAATAGGTGTATAAGGTCATATAATGATCATTTTAATGTTTTAGAAGGTTTAGATATAGGTTTGGCAAGTTGACATACATATTTGTCAAACTTGACAACTTTGGAGCAACTTTTTGTTGTCAAAAGTTGTCAAGAATGCAAAAAGTTGTCATAAGTTAGTTATAAGTTGGTTTTAGGTTGGATTTCAGCCTAGAAGGCCTTGAGGGTTGTAAATAGATGAAATTGAATCATTTGAAGAGGTTGGATTTGTATTAGCAAGAGGAAGTTAATGAAATATGACTGTTTTTCATGTTTTTTAAAGCTAAATTTGTTGTAACAATCCGTACAGAGAACTATTTCCATACTATTATTTCATGGGAGTTTGTGTCATGGTTTTATGAAGGTTTTTAATTCTTTGTGTGAGGGTTTTTACTGAGTTTTGGTTTATCAAATAAAATCTTTTAGTTTTTGCCAGTTCGCTGCCCTGTCAAGGGTTTATGGCTTGAAAATGTATCCACTTGACTAAACCAAGATTGGGATCCCATGGATGGTTTAGGTCAAGTGAAAATTAATTTTTTCAGTGTATATATTTCATTTCTTGGCCAGGTTTGCAAGGAGAAAGTGCATTTAAGTTGAAGCTAGGAAAGTTGGTGGTTTGATTGGAAAAGATAGTCCCAGAAATCATGCAGTCTGATACGGGGGCCATAGCTCCGTAATCAACCTTTGGATCATCCTTAATTTTTTATATGTTGTAAAGGATCAAGTTTTTCATAATCTCACTAGAGCGATTGTGGATTTTTTATCCATTTAAAAAGTTATGGAACTCTGAATATAGGTCTGTCAAAGAGGGCAGTAAGAAGGTAGTTTTGGTTTTATTTAATCAAAGAGTTGTATTTGTTGGGTTAAATGGATAGGATGTAACATGAACAGAGCCTTGAAGGTTGAAAAAATTCCTTAGGAGTCCTTAGTGTTGAATTTGTAGATTTCCAAGTGCTTTAGGATCAAAGACACCATGTTTTAGCATATGTCTATTTTAATATTGCCAAGCATGTGGAGTTTGGTGGACAACTGATGTGTTTTGACCATTGAGAGGTCTTGAGTGTGGGTGTTGGGTCTTAGAGTTGATCCCATTGAAGGGTTATAGGAGTATTTCCTATTTTTTTTGAGTGAGGTTCACCTTTTCTCTGCCTCACTCTCCGTCTCTCTTAGGTGTCTCTCTCCCATTATTTCCATTCTCTCCATTCTTTCCCTCTCTCCCTGCCCCCATCCCTCTCTCTCCCCGCTCTCCTTCTCTCCCTCCCCTTTCTCTCTCTCACTCTCACTCCTCTCTCCCTCTCTCTTATGTTTCTCTCTCCCATTATTTCCTCTCTCTCCCATTCTTTCATCTCTCTCTCTCTCTCTCTCTCTCTCTCTCTCTCTCTCTCTCTCTCTCTTCCATTCTCTTCCTGCCCTTCTCTATCTATTTTCTTAGCTATCTCTCTCTTTCTGCCTATCTCTCTTTCCCTCTCTCCCTCTCACTCACTTTCTCTTTCATTTTCAACTCTCTCTCTCTCTCTCTCTCTCTCTCTCTCTCTCTCTCTCTTTCTCTCTCTCTCTCTCTCTCTCACACACACACACACACATAGGTGTCCCTCTCTCCCTCTCTCTCCCTCTTTCCCTCTTTCCCTCTCTCCCTCCCCCATCCTCTATATTATCTCTCCCTTTCTCCCTCCCATTCTTTCCCTCTCTACCCTTATCTCCCTCTACCAGGTCTCTCTCTCTCTCCCCTCTCTCCCCCCTCTCTCTTAAGTATCTCTTTTTCCTATTCTCTTCATCTTTCCCTCTCTCCCTCTTCCATCCTCTCTCTTGCCTCTCCCTCTCTCCTTCCCATTATTTCCCTCACTCTCTCTCACATTCTCTCCCTCTCTCCCTTTCTCTTTCTCTCTCAAGTCTCTCTCTCTTTCCCTCTAACACTCTTTCTTTCTCTCCTATTCCCTTTCTCTTTCTCTCTCAAGTATCTCTCCCTCTCTCCCTCCCAAGCCTAACCTAAGAGAGAGAGACCTAATAGAGAGAGATATAGACTAAGTGAGATGGAGGAAGGGATGGAAAATGTATGAGACTAGAGAAAGAGCCCAAGTGAGAGAGAGGTGTGGAGGAAGGGAAGGGTTGAGAGAAAGAGAGGTTGATGAAAAGAGAAGAAGAGCCTAGAGATAGAGAGAGCCCATGTGAGAGAAAGGGACGAACGAAGGGAGGGGTTGGGAGAGAGTTGAAGTGAGAGAGATGGAGGAAGGTGGGGTGGACAGAAGTAGAGGGGGAGAGAGATATCTCAATTGAGAGAGAGAGAGAGATGGAGGAAGGTAGGGCTCTCTACTTTTGTCTTTCTCACTTTGTTTCTCCTTCCTTCCATATCTATTTTTCTTTATCTCACACTCTTAAAAATCCCTCTCCTTCTCTCTACCTACCACTATTTTCATCCCCCACTACATTTAACTCCCCTAACTCTCTACATCCTTCCCTTCGTACTCTCACTCTCTCTCTAAATATCACATCTACTTCTATATATCTAATCTATCTATATCTCTCCCTCCTTCTATTATCACCTCTCACTCTATCTATCTAGGTATTTCGATAAATATTTTAAGGGGGGAGTGCAAAAAGGTAGGTAGATTATGGGGATAATAAGAGCTCAGTGATTACTGAAATTTGATTATGTTTGGGAAATTATAATATCTAAAGCTTGGGGATAGAGGAGAGAGTGAGATGGAGAGAGGTGAAGAGAGGATGAGAGCGATAGGAAAATAGATAGGTTTAGATCTTAGGGGAGACAAATAGCATGAGATAGAGACATAGAAAGTGAATGATGATACAAGCCTACTGATTACTAAAATTTGACTATCTGAAAAATTATAGGATCTCTTAAAACATATAATATGCATTATGACTCCTAGAGATGTGAAACCACTATCAAACATCCTAAAAATATATTGATAAAATATAACTTAAAATATAAGAAATATAAAAGACAAATACAAATGCCAAATGTTATATTTTATTTAAATATCCTACTAAAATATCTAATGGAATGCTAAATGAATTCCATACAAGTCCATATTACTAATCCAACTTTATTAATTTGAACAACGTGCACGGTTTCTCTTCTTAAAACCCTATATGTGGTTTTGTTTATTAAAACCCCGTACGTGCTTCATATTTAAAATTCCCCATATGTGGTTTTGTTTATTAAAACCCCGTACATGCTTTAGTTTATTTAGGATTGTGAATAGGCTTGGATGACAAAGCTGTAGGTTGGATGTTTGATTTCCCTCCATTTCCCTCCTTTTTGACATGTTTTGTTTTATCAAATTTGTTTCTCAACTTTGCCATCATCAAGTTTACACTTCATCAACTAGGTATTTCTAAAATTGCCACCATATTTTCACCCATCTTCTAAGCTTTCTAACCATATATATTTTTTCAAAATTTGAACAACAATAACATATTATTCTTGAATTTCTTTTACCAGTGTCTCCATAGTTCTCAAAGACATATGTGTACCATTTTTTTAATAACTTTTGATCTACTTATCCAAATTTTAAAAAATAATATATATTATTGTAGTGCACTTGATTTTTTTTAATTTAACAAAAAAAAAATGCATTTTCGATTGTTTTGTTGCAATTTAAACTTCGCGCATGAACATATAGCTCATTTTCAGGATGCACTCTATTTTAAAAATCATTAAAGAAATACTAAACAAAAAATTAAAAAAAAATATAGAACTTCTAGTCCTCACTCTTAACTATGTTTTTAGCAAAGGATTTGTCAAAATAATAAATCTAACTATGACTTTTTTGATGCACACGTCAGACACTATGTTATGTTTTTCAAAGAAAATAAGGATCTATTTTTCATGTACGAAGGTTTTCACCCCCTTAATCTTATCCAATTTTGAAAAACATTAGTGGTTTGGAAACTAGATTTAGAGTACTACAATATGTTTTCTTTGAGTATCTTCATATCTTGAGTGGATGACTCTCAAATTTCTCCTTCAAGTTCAGGTTTACCTGATTTCAGAAAAAAAAACTTTCCACTTATATCCCCCTTTTTGCACACCATCTTGGTGTAGTTACTCTCTCTTCTTTACATGCTTTTGCAACATTTTTAGGCTCAATCTTTGAAATCAAAGATATTTGTTTAGCAACAATCCTCCTCCTAGTCATCACACCTTTATTCTTATCACCAATAATCTAATTTTCTAAATGATTCATATATACACCTAAAAAATGGTTTGAAGATAATTAATTAAATAAGCAATTATTTAATTAATCCCCCTCCCCAATTTAATTAAATTCATTAGCAATTTGATTAAATCCTCCCTTTCATCTACTTATCAATAAATCTAAGGATTTATTTAATAGCTTCATTTCAATAATGCCCTTTGATTAATTAATTCAAATTAGTTAATCCTCCCCCACTTCATTCAATTGTTCTAATCCCCTAATTAATTAAAACAAATCAATTTATGAGTTTTTGAGAATTAATTATTCTTTTCCTATTATTTGAATTTTTAAATTCAAATTACCCACATGCCTCCTAACTTCTAACCACCTAACCTTATCATCCCTCTAACCTAACCCATTCCACCTAACCTTGGGTTTAACTAACCCTATCCTATCTTGCACATTCGAACCTCCTCATCCTAACCTCCTATGGTGTCGATATTTTCTTCTTGAGACAAATGGCACTTTGGCCACATGTCTCCTCTCTTGGATACTTGCCCTTTTATGAGAAAAGCTCCTTGACACTTGTCACCACAAAGATGACAAGTGTATCTTCCTCCAACCTCTTCTTAAACCTCCTCCAATTTCACCCTTGATATCTTCAGACTCAATCTTGACCTTTGATTCCTGCCACCTCACCCCTGGCATTGGAAATCCTATAAATATCCCCCATTTTGGAGAAATAAGGATCCCATCTTATTTTCATCTTATGCATTCTTACTATAGGCATATCCATTTTAGCATAGCATTTGAGCATTGTTGTTTTAAGTAATTTTCATCTTAGATCTAGTTTAATTTGATCATTTTCTAGCATAATTGTTGAATCATGTAGCTTAATCAGTCTCTTTTCTAGCTTAATTGCATAATCATCATAGCTTAAATCATGCATATAATTAGCTTAATTAGTCTCTTGGATCAATCTAGCATAATCAATCTCATTTTTGCATATCATTATCATTTCAAATCCTCCATTTAGGTGTAGTCAAGTCACTGGGATTGCTTATCTAGATCTGAGAGCAAATCCATACTCGCATCTCTTAGGAGGCGATAGGTCACTTTGTCATGGTTCATCTTTCTTTGCTTATTATTTTCTAACCATGCTTCTAATGATCTATTGAGTGTTTTGTGTTGCAACTGCAGGTATCACGTCATCACAGAGCATGACATTTTGGCACCCACCATGGGGCTAGAAATCTCATTTTTGGCCTCTCAAGCATCATCAAATCTTCATTTTTGGCTGAGTTGGAATCAGAATTTTGTATGAGATCCTTTTCAGTCTCATACAAGCTCCTTTATGAAGTGATATGATAATTCATCTTGACTCATACAAGCTTTTAAGGAGACTGAACTATCGTACGAACTCTATTATGCACTCGTACAGTCTCGTAAGGGTACTCGTATGGTTAGGTAAATTGTGTCATACGGAATTTTGTTTCTTTCTTTTTAAAGACAGTTGCATTTTAAGGGTTTCATGCTGCAATTTGGTTATTACTAATGCTAACCCTGGTCTGTTTGTTAGTTTTTCAGCAGCCTAACTAGTTTTTGCAAGATGATGGTCAAAGATTATGTTTGTCAAAGCTTCATTTCAACAAAGCACATCATGACTACTAATGCATCTATTTTGCAGGTTGCCTAGGAGGACTCAAATAAACTCCATGTCTTCTTTAATTTTTCTAGGCACACTTGATTTTTCTAATGAAAATGAACAATCATGTTTAATGTGTTTTGATGATAGGCAAGTATGCTCTCACATTTCTTATTTGATCAAAAAGCTAGACTCATCCTTTCCTTTCATTTGTGCATACCTTTAGCGGGCCTAGCCTCCCAAGGAGCTAATAACTCTAAGCCATTAAGGTCAGTGAGAGGGGAATGACCTAAGTGGGAATGGCTAATGCCAAGTAATCCAACCCACAATAAAATAAATGTGATTTGATGAAAATCAAGTCAACGACAGTGCTCAGGAATAGCTCTCCTTCGTACCTTTGGGTATATCAAACCTTGGTTTTCAAGGCTAAGAGACCTCTTAATTGAGTATTATACCCCAGCGTACCAAATAGATCCCTTACTAGTTCTGGTTAAATTAGAAGCTACCCGATTCACCTCCGAAAGGGTGATAATTGATAACTCAATGATGAACCAATAGTACCAAACCGGTACTGAGAGGGGGGGTGAATCAGTACAAACAAAAATACAGTCCAAAACCGGCTTGATAGCAAATACTCCAAATGACTAGCAAGTAGTGATACTAGTTGAAACAGAGTGCAACAGGTAAAACCCAGAATAACTAAAACAATTATAAACTGGTCACTTACTAAGCTTTCCTCTTAGCTCAATACTATAGTACCATTACACCCTCATGCATGAACAGGTAAACTATCATCTGATCTTCACAATAGTTAGTTCAATATGTTTTATAGATAGGCATAAAACACAGAGCCATCATATGCTCAACAGGTAATAACAAAGCATCACAAGATAAAAACATCACACATGACACACATATTTTTTCATGTGGAAACCTAACTGGGAAAAACCATGATGGGGATGAATACCCAGAAGCTTCTTTTTGAACTCTTTAGAAGTCCACTCTATTAGGAGCCTTGTCTGGTTAAAGACATTACAATAGGTTCTACTAGGAACCAATCCTGGTAGGAATCACCCGGTTAAGGGATGGCTACAATGCCCAGTTAAGGGTTAAACCTGGTTAGGGTTACCTTGTTAGAGGATTTCAAGAACTTAATAGCTAAAGGTTCTCCATAGCTCTATAGCTTCCCAAAACTCATTAACTTCGAGTTACCCTATTAAGGGATTTGAATCAAGCTGGTTAAAGCTACCCTGTTAAGGGATTTGTATCAAGCTAGTTAAGGCTACCTTGTTAAGGGATTTCACAACTGTTGAAGTGGTTAAAAATCAATAGGAATTACAGTGATCTAGTAACAGTACTCAATGCTAATGCAGATCCATTTTGGCTCCTCTTCACCTTCTGCACATTCACTTTGCAGGTATCTCTTCTCTCCTTTGGTCTGTCAAGAATCACGTATCACTTCCCTTGGATACACACTCACAACTTTTGCCAACCACCTTAGAAAGAAACACAACATCGACCTTATAGGAAATAGATAGGTCGGTAGCAAAAATCGTAAACCCTAAACTTGTTAGGTTAAACAATTCAAGTGGTTCAATCCTGACTATTGAATCATACTACATTAAATGCAACAGTCTTGAATCGATCTCAAGACATTCTCCATCATCCATTATCCATCGATTTCATGGCGGCTAATAACCCATCACGCGTTATCACCATTTGACAAAATTTGCACATTCCTGAGGTAGATAGGAATAGTCTTCTTCATGTAAGATCCTTCACATGCATAGGGCTTACATGGCAACATGACCTATTCTCCATTATATTGTTAACTCATCACACAAAGATCACCGATTGAGTCACACAAGCTTGAGGTACTCCAATCGGAAATCTTGAAGTGGAAACTACCTATCAACCGGTAGTCACACAGTGCTTCCATGTGCCGGTTCATCTTGAACAAATATACCTCTTCACTTTGGCATATATACTGATTCACACATATGGCAGTTCTCTCTTCTCACATATCACATATGTCGGTTCACTTCATATCACATATTGACATCAATGACAACATACAATATCATTATGTCTTTATACCGGTTCACATAATGCCAACAATCTCCCCCTTTGGCATTGATGGCAATATACAAAGATATTTCTCCACTTCACATCTTCTCCCCCATTTGCTGCAAATATCTTTTCCGCTTCACTCCGTCTCCCCCTTTGACAACAATGCCAAAGTGGAGGCACAAGGATCCATGTTCCATTATGTTGCTCCCCCTGAGGAGTAGCATCCTTCAACACACCAATCAACAAAAAATTGATTATACAATACCTGATTGATGTGAAACAAATACTTTTAGTTCACCTCTTGAAGGGGTAGTACCCCCAATTCACCTCTTAAATGCACAAATGTAGTCTTTGGAAGAGGCTTGGTGAATATGTCTACTAACTACTCCTTATTGGAAACATGTTCCAGTGCAATCTCTTTATTCTGAACCTTTTCTCTCAAGAAATGATACGTAAGCTCAAAATGCTTGGTTCTAGAATGTAAAACTGGATTCTTTGAAATATTGATAGCACTTGTGTTATCATATAATATAATTACCAGTTCAGATACAAAGATTTTGAAGCCATCCAGTACATGCTTCATCCAAATTGTCTGAGTGCAGTTCATGAAAGCTGCAACATACTCTGCTCCCATTGTAGACTGAGAGATACAACTTTGGTTTTTACTCATCCATGAGACCAGTCTACCACTGACAAAGAATGCACCACCGGTTGTGCTTTTCTGGTCATCCACATTACCTGCCCAATCAGCATCTGTGAACACTTTCAGATTGAAATCATTGTTGTATGGGTACCACAATCCATAGTCAACTGTTCCCTTTAGATACCTAAGAATCCACTTGACTGCAACCAAGTGAGATTCTCTTGGACTTTTCTAGAACCTTGCAGTAATGCCAACTGTATGTGCAATATCTGGTCTGCTATGCACTACATAATATAACTTACTAATCATTGATTGGTATTCCTTCTCATCAACTAGTGCGGAATCATCCTCTTTTGTCAATTTGCAACCAGTCACCATCGGTGTACCAACCAGTTTGCTATCTTCCATGCCAAAATTCTTCAACACCTCTTTGATATATTTGGACTGAGTGATAAAGATTCCATCTTTCATCTGCTGGATCTGTAGTCCAATGAAGAACTTAATCTCCCCTATGAGTGGCATCTCAAACTATTTCTTCATCTCATCAGCAAACTCATGACTCATCTTCTCATCTCCACCAAAGATAATGTCATCAACAAAAACCTCACAGATCAGGATCTGATCTCCTTCAAACTTCAAGTAGATATTATTATCTTCACTTGTTCTCTCAAATCCAATCTTCACAAGATGGGAATGTAGGCACTCATACCATGCCCTAGGTGCTTTCTTTAGACCATATAAGGCTTTATGTATCTTGCACACCATGTCATTGTCTCCAGATAGGGAAAACCCATCTGGTTGCTCTATATATACCTCCTCTTCAAGTACACCATTTAGGAATGCAGATTTTACATACATTTGATATACTTTGAACCTTTTGAAAGCTGCATATGCAAGAAGCATATGAACTCCTTCCAATCTGGCTATAGGAGCAAAGGTTTCTCCATAGTCTTCTCCTTCTTCTTGTGCATATCCTTTGCACACCAATCTGGCTTTATTCCTAATCACTATGTCATCCTCATTCATCTTGTTTCTGAACACCCATTTGGTGCCAATGACATTTTTATGCTTTGGTCTAGGTACCAAGGACCATGTACCATTTTTCTCTATCTGGTCAAGTTCCTCCTCCATTGCCTTGATCCAGTCTCCATCTTTATGAGCCTCTTTGAATGATTTGGGCTCAAATTCAGGGATCATACATGAGTTTTCTTTGACCTTTCTTCTTGTAAGGATTCCTCCATCCTTATCTCCTATGATTTTCTTAGGATCATGATTCATCTTGACATAACGAGGAATGGTTTTGACTGGTTCTTCTTGCTTTTCCTTTTCATCCTCATCTTCATCAGTATCAACATTCACCGGTTCAAGATCACTATTACTGGTACTTGGTTGACTGACAACTGGTTCCCAGAAGGTTGCAATCGGTTCATTCATAGCTTGCTCACTGCCAGTTTCCTCAGTTTTCTCAGAGGATTCATCAATTCTTACATTGACACTTTCCATAATTCTCTGAATCCTATTGTTGTAACACTTGAAAGCTTTACTCTTGGTGGAATATCCTAGGAATATTCCCTCATCACATTTAGCTTCAAATTTTCCCTAATGTTCACTCCTCTTGATGTAACATTTGCTACCAAATACCATAAAGTAGCTGACCACAAGTGTCTTACCGGTCCAATACTCATAAGGAGTTTTGTCCTTACCTTTCCTAATGAGTACCCAGTTCATAGTGTAGACTGCAATGCTCACTACTTCTCTCCAAAAGGTGTGAGCAACCTTTCCTTGAATCAACATGGTTCTAGATGCTTTAACTACAGTCCGGTTATTCCTCTCTGCTAGGCCATTCTATTGTGGAGTTCGGGGGGCAGACAATTGCCTTTTGATGTCAAATTCTTCACAATACTTGTTGAATTCACCGGAAGTGAATTCCCCTCCTTGATTAGTTCTGAGACACTTGATTCTTTTACCGCTTTCCTTCTCCACTAATGTTGTGAAAGCCTTGTATTTCATGAAGGCTTCAGACTTGTCTTTCAAGAATGTGACCCACATCATTCTTGAGCAATCATTAGTGAGAATCATGAAGTACCTATCACCTTGCACACTTCTGGTTTTCAAAGGACCACACAAATCAGTATGCACAAGATCAATCAAGCTGTCAGCGGTAAAAGATTTACCTTTAAAGGTTGAGGAAGACATTTTCCCCGATTGACACTCTCTGCATAAGGTATTATCTGGTTTACTTAGCACCGGCAACCCTCTAACTACCTTGATCTTACTAGCCTTTAAAATGTTATCAAATTTTACATGGCAGAGTCTCCTATGCTATATCTAGCTATCATCAAGCTTAGCCATAAGACATGTACTTATATTTGCATTTAGATGAAATAGGTTACCTTTGGTCTGCATGCTAGTGGCCACCAATTTACCATCTTTTCCTTTGATTCTGCAAACTCCATTCTTGAATTCCAGAGTGAGACCATTGTCATTTAGCTCGGCAACACTCAGAAGGTTGTGTCTAAGACCATCAACCTAGTACACATTGTCAACACTGCTCTTTCCATTCAGAGAGATGGACCCTCTACCTTTGACCATGCATGGTGCATCATTGCCAAAGCGAACCACACCACCATCATACTCCTCCAAGGATAGAAACTTGCTCCAGTCACCTATCATATGGTGAGAAAAGCCACTGTCAATGATCCACTCATTGGAATTATCAAACCTAGAGACAAGAGCCTTCTTGTCTGCCACATATTCCTTTATAGCAACAAACACAATGTCTTCATTCTCTTCATCTTCTAATTCCTCATCTATGACACCTTCATCAACTGCCATAGAACAGTTTCTCTAATTTCCTCCTTTGAATTTCCTGAACCTTTCTAGTTTGTCCTTGTTATCACCATTAGGATAGTTTATAGGAATATGTCCTATCTGGTTACAAGAAAAACATTTTAAAGGTACCTTACCTTTGTATTTACCAGTTCGTTTAGGAATCTTCCTAGCAAGAAGAGCTTCAAATGCCATCAGAATCTCCTCATCATCCATTTCTCTTCTCTGACTAGGTTCACCACTAGTGCTAGCTTCTTTTCCTTTTCTGGATGGTAAAGCAGAGGCTTTAAATGCTGATTTAGTCTTCTGAACACTGCCATCAAAACTATTTAGCTCATAGGCTATTAATTTGGCTATGATTGAGTCCAAGGATACCTTAGACTTGTTTATTGATCTCAGCTCCTAGATAGCAGCAACCCTTATTGCATAGACCGGCAACAGGGATCTCAGGACTTTGCTTACCACAATGGAATCTTCTATTTTACCACCTGCACTCTTGATTTCTCCAACAACTGTTTTGATTCTTATTCCATACTGCTGAATGGTCTGACCTTCAACCATCCGCATATCTTCAAACTTCCCTCTCAGGCTTTCTTCCTCAGCCTGTTTTACATGTTCATCACCACCATAGATATTTTCAAGAGCATCCCATACCTCTTTGGGATTTACCTTGTCCTGAACATCAATAAACTCAATGTCGGATAGACTACTGATGAGGGCTTCCATGACTTGCCCATTTTCTTGTATCTCTCTCTTTTGGTCATCGGTGAGAGTACCGGTAGGGACAACATAGACATTCTCAACATAACTCCAGTGTTGAGCACCCATGCTTCTGATGAATATCTTCATCCTATCTTTCCATAAACCAAAATTTTCCCTATTAAACTTTGGACCTTCCCTCTTCATCATCTAACTAGGATCTTTACCTCAAGCGGTTAAGCTTACAACACAGAGGACCTAGAGTGCTCTAATACCAATTGATAAATCAATGATGAACCAATAGTACCAAACCGGTACTAAGAGGGGGGGTGAATCAGTACAAACAAAAATACAGTCCAAAACCGATTTGATAGCAAATACTCCAAATGACTGGCAAGCAGTGATACTAGTTGAAACAGAGCGCAACTGATAAAACCTAGAATAACTAAAACAATCATAAACTGGTCACTTACTAAGCTTTCCTCTTAGTTCAATACTATAGTACCATTATACCCTCATGCATGAATAGGTAAACTATCATCTGATCTTCACAACAGTTAGTTCAATATGTTTTATAGATGGGCATAAAACACAGAGCCATCATATGCTCAACAGGTAATAACAAAGCATCACAAGATAAAAACATCACACATGACACACATATTTTTTCATGTGGAAACCCAATTGGGAAAAACCACAGTGGGAATGAATACCCAAAAGCTGCTTTTTGAACTCTTTAGAAGTCTTCTCTATTAGGAGCCTTGTCCAGTTAAAGACATTACAATAGGTTCTGCTAGGAACCGATCCTATTAGGGATCACCCAGTTAAGGAATGGCTACAATACTCAGTTAAGGGTTAAACCCAGTTAGGGTTACCTTTTTAGAGGATTTCAAGAACTTAATAGCTAAAGGATCTCCAGAGCTCTATAGCTTCCCAGAACTCATTAACTTTGAGTTACCCTGTTAAGGGATTTGAATCATGCCAGTTATAGCTACCCTATTAAGGGATTTGTATCAAGCCAGTTAAGGCTACCCTGTTAAGGGATTTCACAACTGTTGAAGTGGTTAAAGATCAACAGGAATTATAGTGATCTGGTAACAACACTCAATGCTAATGCAGATCCATTTTGGCTCCTCTTCACCTTTTGCACATTCACTTTGCAGGTATCTCTTCTCTCCTTTGGTCTAGCAAGAATCACGTATCATTTCCCTTGGATACACATTCACAACTTTTTCCAACAACCTTAGAAAGAAACAGAACATTGACCTCATAGGAAAGAGACAGGTCGATAGAAAAAACCCTAAACCCTAAACCTGTTAGGTTAAGCAATTCAAGTAGTTCAATCTTGACTGTTGAATCATACTGCATTAAATGCAATAGTCTTGAATCGATCTCAAGACATTCTCCATCGTCCATTATCCATTGATTTCATGGTGGCTAATAACCCATCATGCGTTATCACCATTTGACAAACTTCGCATATTCCCGAGGTAGATAGGAATAGTCTACTTCATGCAAGATCCTTCACGCGCATAGGGCTTACGTGGAAACATGACCTGTTCTCTATTATACTATTAACTCATCACACAAAGATCACCGATTGAGTCACACAGGCTTAAGGTACTCCAACTGAAAATCCTGAAGTGGAAACTACCTATCAACTGGTAGTCACACAGTGCTTCCATGTGCCGGTTCATCTTGAACAAATATACCGCTTGACTTTGGCATATATACCGGTTCACACATATGTTGGTTCTCTCTTCTCACATATCACATATGCTGGTTCACTTCATATCACATATTGACATCAATGACAACATACAATATCATTATGTCCTTATATCGGTTCACATAATGCCAACAATAATCTTTATGAAAGAGAGATAGTAATTTTCCCAAGACATTTGCCATATCATGCCCCCATTAGCATTTGGAGTCAGATAATACAACATTGAGAATCCATTGCATGAGACTTAGCAGTTGTATTCTAATTAGCTATTGGGTGTGAACCTAAGCTTGCAAGCAAAGGTTTTCTCTGTCGGCCAACTTCCTTAGATAGCGTATTGTGCTTGAGGTCACTTATCATATCATGTTTTTGCTATGTCTTCATCCCTAAAACATAAAATAAGACATTTAAAACTGGAAAACATAAGCAAAAAATCAAACATCAATGATAAAAAATCTATCCAATCAACATTTTTTGCCTTTGTTTTGTCTTGAGTCATATGAGCTTGTGTTTTGTTGTACAAGCCTTCTGGCTTATTATTTTTCTCAGTAAGTTTTATCATACAAGCCTTCTAGTTTATCATTTTTCTTAGTAAGTTTTGTCGTATGTGTCCTTTGGTTTATCATTTTGCTCAGTAAGTTTTGTCATACGAGCCTTCTGGTTTATCATTTTTCTCAGTGGGAATTGTCGTATGAGATTCTGATTTTTCATATGAAATTTTTGACTTGTTGTATGGGCCTGTATGTATTGTCATCTGAAGTTGCTTAAACTATCATACAAACTTTTGTCTCTATTGGTTCAGAACTTTCTTCTTACACATCTTTTTTAGGTCTGTCATATCTGCTCGGTCAATTTGTAGCGATCATAAACACCTGTTATCTGTCATTTTATGCTTAGATTGTCTTCTTGGTTAGCTTGGTCAAGTTATCATCTATCAAATTGGACTATAGAAATTGACACCTCAAGATTTTCAAGTATTCACATTCAACAAGTTCAAGATCTAAACATCTCTAAGTGCATTATCACCCTCTTTGATAAACTGATCACTCAAAACATAGTTTCTCATCAGGATCTATCATCCTCTATCACAAAACTACAATGCTTGGTCAGAATAATCTTATCCCACATAATAGGATATATTGTTCTTACATGAATTGTTTTTTTCAAATCATCATCATTGTAATCCAAAATCCAAGATCAAAAAACCTTCCAAACTTTTAAACACTTGAATAATCTTTACATGTCATATCGCTCGATCACATTTACATTGACAGTTGATCACTTATTGAAACAACTTTTAGACAATCTAACCCTTGAAACAGAAACAAAAACATTTGAAATAGCTGAAGATCATAAGCAACATGGAATACCAAAGCAAAACACAAGAAGAAAACATGACAAACCAACATATCAGAGAAATCAAACAAGTCCAAAATCAAAATCCAACTATGTTAAAATGTCACAAGGATTCAAATACATATTCAAAGAAAGGTGGTTCTTTTATGCAACTCTTAAAGAGATCCCTATGGGATTTTGATGAGAAAGATCACAATCACTCACCTATGTCTAGAAATGGCTCATCCCTCCATAAGAAAATTGACTCTTCAAAGGCATCTATTCCTACACCTCTTGAAAACTTACAAGAACCTTCCATAGCATCCTCACCAAAGATTACATCCAAAGATGAAGCTCCCCAAGGGAAATCCATAATGGCCATCAAACCTATTTTAGAGGATCCTATTCAAAGCTATCTCCTTCATATCCAAGCATTGATTCCTTGCAACATCCCCATAACTCTCCCTTGCAAATCAAAGTTATCATTCATAGAACACTCATTAAACATTTCCTAATAGATGGGGGAACTGAGTTGAATATTTTCTCTTTGATTCTTGTCTGTGGCCTAGGTTATTCAGAAGATGTAGTTGATCCCAAGAAAAAAATCACATTCAAAGCATATAATGAAGAAGAACGTTCCTCTAAAGGAATTGTGATATTACCCATTAGAGTAGGACCCTTGTAGAAAGACATAGCATGCCAAGTTCTAGACTTGGACTTACCATACAACATACTCTTAGGAAAACCCTGGATATAGGACATACAAGCTATTACTTCAACATGTCATCGGTGCCTAAAATTTCCATACAATGGGAAGGAAATCATGATCTCAGCAGACTCAAATCCATTGCAGTGTTGTACTAATCCGAAATCAGCTCACGAGGTCATTATTCCACATAACAGAGAGGAAACATATTCAAGAATACTATCAACAAAACAATCATTTGCATCAATTTTGTCAAACATAGAAAAACAAATGCAACTAAAAGATCAAGGGAACAGAGAATATTTTCTATCATGGAAAAACAAACAAGAGAAACTTGAAATTGAAAGAGAAGAAGAAGATGTAGGAGTCAATATAGTTCACACGTATGTAGGAAAAATGTTAGGAACTAGCCCACTTGAATTAGAATCACATTTGGCTGACTTGGACTTAATCGAGGATGATCAGGAGCTACTTGTGCAAGGTCATTCTGATGAGAGTATCGTTCTAGACATAGAAATACATATTGAAAGCTCTGACATCTCTATTATGACCCCTAATATGTTTGACATAATTCAACATGAGGATCTTGTATCCTTAATCCCTCCCGAACCTATGGACTGGGATAATGAAGGACATACTGCCATTGATACCTTTCTGAATGATCATGCCATATCCTTATATCTTAATGAAATCAAACCCACAACAAATTTCACCAGGGATTTTGCTAATGTATCTTTGAGTCAAGTGGGTGCCAAATCTCCTAGTCACAAAAGTGAAAATAAAGAAAATAATATTAGGTCTAATGTTGAAAACCTTTTCTTGGCAACATTAGACCGGGAAAAAGTAAAAATAAAGGATGCATCTAATGGTGAAAACCTCCTCGAGGCACTGGAAGATGGGAAATTTGACACCTTACCTGAATTTTATCAAGAGAGGTCATCTATCCTAGTAGAAATAACAGAGGCAGTTACCATTGGCACAATTGATCTATATCCAACAATCTCTCTATCAAAACATGAAGTACAAAAGTATTTGGAATCCTTCAAAAGATGGCAAATCAATTTTACCTGGTCAGATATAGACATTCCAGGGTTCGAATCATATCTTACAGTATATCACTCAAATATTTGTCTAGGAGCAAGCATTAATAATGAAACACAACTTGGATCAGGAGCAGGTATTCTATTCATTACAATTCAAGGTCATACAATTCCAAGAGTATACAAATTGAGCTTTCCATGCACCAACAACACAACAAAATATGAAGCTTTGGGTACACGTATTAAAATGGCTATAGAATGGAACATTACACAACTTCAAGTCTTTGGAGACTCACATCTCATCATCAATCAAATCAATGACAATTATCAAACAAAGGATGGACCATTGATGCCTTATAAAAAGATTGTTTATGATATCAAGAAATAACTTTTCAGCAGATTCCAAGGAATGACAACAAAGCAGCAAATGCCATGGCTCCACTTGCTTCTCTCCTTCAGACATAGGAAAATCAGAAGTGTTATGAATTCCTGGTGGAAGAGTTGTTTTACCATGCTCATAATTGTCCTGATTCCCAGACTATATGTCACCTTGTTGGGCATGATTCATCCCACTATGGCCAAACTTACACATACCTGAAAGATAATATCCTCCCTCCTGACCTATCAAAAAATCAAAAGAGAAACTTTATTCTCCAATCCTCCCATTTCACTCTCGTCGTGGATACCTTGTTTAAACAAGGTCTAGACGATACTCTCTTAATATGTATCAAACAAGAAGAATCTAAGAAGGCCTTACATGAAGTCCATAATAGCAATTGTGGCACTCATTCAAGAGGTCTTACCCTTTCGAAAAAACTCATATGCTAGGGCTATTATTGGCCAACTGTGGAACAAGATTCTTTTTAGATAGCTATAATATACAAACAATGTTAGGTCCATGGGAATTTGATTCATACACCAGCACAAGAACTTCATGCTTTGGAAACATCTTTGCCTTTCTTTCAATGGGGTCTTGATCTAGTAGGAAAGATAAATCCTTCTTCATCTAATGGTCACAAATTCATCCTTATTGCTACAAAATATTTTACAAAATGGATTGAGGCAGTACCTCTCACAAATATCATAGGAAAAGAAATTGCTGCATTTATCTTGAACTACATCATCTGTTGCTATGGAATACCCATGACCATTATCACTAATAATGGGCTACTATTCAAGAATCAAGATGTACAAGAGATATATGAGAAATTCAAGATCCAACACAGATTTTCCACACCCTACTATCCACAAGGGAATGGACAAGAAGAAGCATCAAACAAAACAATTCTGAAAATCCTCCAAAAGACAATAAATGATGCTAGAAGAGATTGGCATATTCAATTGAACCCTTCTCTATGGGCCTACCGTACTAGTATCTGCATGCCAATAGGTGCCACACCTTTCTCTCTTGTTTATGGATCAGAAGCAATATTGCCAATAGAAGTAGAGATGCCTTCTTTATAAGTATCATTAAAAGGTCTTATTCCAGATGAATAACATCAAGTGTGTAGACTGTAGGAGTTAGAATTGACCCATGAACAAAGACAAAATGCCTTTGATCATTTAAAGGTATATCAGCAAAGAATGTGCCGGATTTATAATCACATGGTCAAACCACGAGTCTTTCAAGTTGGGGAACTACTACTAAAGGAAAATCCACACAACTAGGCAGATCAAGAAAAGAAAGGAAAGTTCGAACCAAACTAGTTAGGTCTGTATGTGATCACAACAATATTTGGATCAGAAGCATATCAGCTATCAACACAGGATGGAGATCAACTCAATGAACCCATCAATAGCATGCATCTGAAAGAAATTTTATGTCTAAAAAAGCACGAAAAATCCAAAAATAGTGAAAAAGCAGAAAAATCCAAAACAATGAAAAAGCAGAAAAATCCAAAAATAGTGAAAAAGTAGGAAAAAAAATCAAATATGAGAAAAAATACAATAAAAACAAATAGTGAAAACTTGGCAAATAGGTGCTATCCGTCTGCTAGCTTTTCCATCTATTAGTTCATGCATCATTCCTCTTTCATTCATTCAGTGTTGTTCATATCCATAATAAGGCCTTTCTACATATGCAAGCATCCCAGGTGGCTTCTCACCATGGTTTGGATCATTGGGTATATCATACTGAATTTGTTTCTAGGCTTGGGGCAAAATTTTTGATCATTTTGAGCTTAATAAAACTAGTAGAAGAACAGTTAGACAACTCTTACCAAGCAAAAACTGAGACATATCCAACTTTGAACACGAGATCAAATTATCAACCATCAAACTATCATATATCAGTCTAAGCATATTCACACATATTTCAATAGATGATATCTTTTGGATAATGATTTTAACATGATTGTTCAACTTTTGTATCTTGATTTTCGCTATCATGATTTTTGAGTAACTCCAGGATGTCTCTGACTAGAGGAACAAGGAAGGAACATGATATTTTTCTTGTCTACTATCTATAAATTAATCATTAATATGTGCAAATTTGTCTCGGGACATGATCGTCGGAGTATCATCAAAGACATTTCTGATTTGTATATTGAAATGGTTAATACTACCAGTTTTACATAAGCAACACTCAGGTCTTCTTGGTTCAATTATACCTTGATGCTTGTGCTAACTTGCCATATCAAAATCCAAGAAAGTCGTGCTCAGGTAATCATAGTTTAATTATACCATTGTTGTTTGCACTCACTTCCTGCATTTTAAAAAGCTCAATGATGACAAAATGCAATAATGCAGTGACTGGTCCAGTTGTAGCTTTGCATCTCATTTGCATTAGCTTTGCATTTATCTTGCATTTCATTCTCGCAAGGGATCCCACATGCTCCTTTTATCTAAGGTTAAATCTATTGCAGGAATCATCAAGGTATCATCATAAGTGTATACGTATTTAGAATGATGACTCATCTCTCTCTAGATATTATCGACTCAGCAAAAATCTTACAATCTACCCTCAACAGAACCAACATCAGCTTATCTAAAATTTTCCTGCAACTTGATATCAACAAACTGTTAGTTCTATACCCAATCAATCTTATCAATTATACCAATCAATCGCATCTAAATCGATCCTATCATGTCTTATACAAGATATATCTTTCGTGAAACTAGACATTCTAATCATGTCTTATACACGATATATCATTCCTGAAACCAGACGCTTTGATCATCTTTGTCTTAAACATGAGGTGTCATTCTTGAAACCAAACTAAATCTCAATCTTATCAATCTAACCAATAAAGATTTATCAATAATCAAAAACCACATCACCATGATCATATAACTCGCATTTTCATCAACCACAGTTGCAGACATCAAATCATTTCTAATCAAGATATAAATTTCACAAAAAACCAAACACTCCAAAGGTCAATTATCTCAATTGATCTCCTAAGGTGGCATCATCATATCGGAATTTATCAATCAATAGCTGGGGCATCCTATCGAACCAATATCATCATCAAAATGATTTTTTTTTGAATCAACATGTCATCACACCTTTCTTCAAAGAGGGGCAAAATGTATACACCTAAAAATGGCCTGAAGATAATTAATTAAATAAGCAATTATTTAATTAATCCCCCTCCCCAATTTAATTAAATTCATTAGCAATTTGATTAAATCCTCCCTTTCACCTACTTATTAATAAATGTAAAGATTTATTTAATAGGCTCATTTCAATAATCCCCTTTGATTAATTAACTCAAATTAATTAATCCTCCCCCCACTTCATTCAATTCTTCTAATCCCCTAATTAATTAAAATAAATCAATTTATGAGTTGTTGAGAATTAATTAGTCTTTTCCTATTATTTGAATTTTTAAATTTAAATTACCCACATTCCTCCTAACTTCTAACCACCTAACTTAATCATCCCTCTAACCTAACCCATTCCACCTAACCTTGGATTTAACTAACGCTATCCTATCTTGCACATCCTAACCTCCTAATCCTAACCTCCTATGGTGTGGATATTTTCTTCTTGAGACACATGGGACTTTGGCCATGTCTCTTCTCTTGGACACTTGCCCTTTTATGAGCAAAACTCCTTGACACTTGTCACCACAGAGATGACGAGTGTCTCTTCCTCCAACCTCTCCTTCAACCTCATCCAATTTCATCCTTGATATCTTCAGACTCAATCTTGACAATTGATTCTTGCCACCTCACCCATGGCCTTGGAAATCCTATAAATATCCCCCATTTTGGATCAATAAGGATCCCATCTCCTTTTCATCTTATGCATTGTTCCTATAGGCATATCCATTCTAGCATATCATTTGAGCATTGTTGTTTTAAGTAATTTGCATCTTAGATCTAGTTTATTTTGATGATTTTCTAGCATAATTTTGTTGGCAATATTACATTATAACAGACAATGAAAGATTGTTGACATTTCAATAAGGATATTGAGAAGATTGTTGATGATTATGGACATAACTGATTAAAGATGTTTTACTATCTTTATATTATTATTTTGTCATTGATGTCAAGAAATTGATTTTCTAATTCAGTATGATGTTGCCATATCTTGAGAAGTATGATATGAAGATTATAAAGAAGTTGATAAAAGACACAGGAAAGAATATGATGAATAAGGGGATAAGTTATTCAATGGGCAACTACTACCGAGTTAGACAATGATGAGATCATGATGTTTTAGATTGTTTTAACATCATACATATGTTGTAAAATGTAAAGGTTAATACTATACTATGTTATCAAGAAAAGAGCCTAGTTGGTAAACCCTAAGGTTATCGCTATTGGTTAATGAAGATAGAATGTCTACCGAGTGAAGTTTAGTATTCACCGAGTTACAACCGAGCTATAACAGAATGCATTAAATGTTTACATGTGATATTTAATGAAAGAAGCTGATGAGCTGGAATGGATCAATGATTGGTAGGCCGTGGAAGAAGTTTGTTAATGAATCTAAGGCAAT
The DNA here is from genome assembly GCF_030272615.1 of Cryptomeria japonica. Taxonomy (NCBI): domain Eukaryota; kingdom Viridiplantae; phylum Streptophyta; class Pinopsida; order Cupressales; family Cupressaceae; genus Cryptomeria; species Cryptomeria japonica. The sequence goes on from NC_081409.1 coordinate 350,552,315, forward strand.
GGAAAGTCGGCAAGAAGATCTACAGCTCAGATTGAACCGCATTACCCTAACACAAGTTCCAAGGTGGGGTAAAACATTTTCAGATCGAAAGATACATTGAACCTGGACGAGATTGAAGATTAGATGGCTATGATTGATCATGGGAAATGTGATCAAGAAGATTAAGTGGTTAGAAGATTGTTTATAAATAGGAAACTATTGATAAACAATGTATGCGGGCAAGTGTATGCACAGGGATGCTACATAGTGATTACCAAGCACAAAAGCTTGAAGACCTGTTAGAATAATAGAGTATTGATGCCCAACAGATAGACAAGATTAGTTCTATGTCTAGATTGTATTGAACAAATAGAAATCTGCTTTAGCATTTTAGATGTGAAGTTGCAGATAGATTTTTATTATTGTTATTGTGTGAAAGTGACAGAAAATCTCTTAATCGAGTGGACTTAATAGTCTTATATGTAAATCCTCTAGCAAGGTGACATTCTAATTGAGTGTTTAAAATCCTTTGACAATGTCACTTCTAACAAAGTGAAGATCCTAACAGATCTGAGGGAAATCCCTTAACCGGGTCACATCTAGCAATGTGTTTGTAATCTTTAACAGGATTTTCTTTTAACCGAGCATACTCTAGAAGAGTATATTTCTTAGTGGGTCCGAAATCCCACAGTGGTTTTTCCCTATTTGGGTTTCCATGTTAAATCTGGTGTTATGAGGTTTATATTGTTCATATACTTTTGAGTTTGCATGTTTGACAGTTTTTGGTTATATGACTGATATATATGTTACCGAGGTTGAATCTGATGTTTTTATGGATGATTAAGTTTGTATGATTCACCCCCCTCTCTCATCTTGTTGGCTATTGGATCTGTACTTATATTAAGTATCAGAACTATCAATTGGTATCAGAGCCTTGGACTTCGAAAGGAAAGTTTAAGGGCACTTGAGTTAAAGATCCAAAGATGTATAAGAGGGATGCACCTAAGCTGAATAAGTCAAGTTTCTTTACATGGCAGAAAAGGATGAAGCTACATCTATCAAGAGTTGGAGAATATGCTATATACTATTTGGAGAATGATTTTGTTGCACCGAGCACCTATCCATTGACTATGGAAGAGAGAAAGGCGAAGCAAGAACATTTTCAAGCAATGATTGAAATAACATCTGCATTGACCGATTCAGAGTTTAATGATCTAGAAGGCTGCAATGATGTAAAGGCAATGTGGACTAAGCTCATATTTGTATATGGAGGAGATGAACATGTTCAAAGAGAAAAAGTAGATAGTCTAAGAGGACAACTTGAATCTATGAGGATGAATGAAGGTGAGAACATAACCCAGTATAGTACAAGACTAAAGGAGATTATAAATCAAATCAAAGGAGCAGGAGGAACTATTGAAGAAAAGGATGTAACAAGTAAGTTGTTAAGAACCCTTCTACCTACCTATGCAATCTGAGTCTCTGCAATCAATGAATTGAGGTCTGTACCTAATATGCTAGTTTCCTTGGATGCTACTCTTGGTAAGATACATGCATTTGAGTTAATTAATTTTGATAATAGTGGGTCATTGGTAAATAAAGTTGAATCTGCATTTAGTTCTTTTCATCTGAATGAATCTAATGATTACAATGAAAGAAAGTATAAGTACTCTGAAGGAGATCAAAGTGGAGCAAGTGAAAGATTTTGGAAGAACATGGAGGAGGTACACAAACTGTATGAAGAAATCAGAAAGCAAGAAGAGTTTGAAGCACTATTGGACAAAAGGTTACCGAGAGGCAAAGGTAAGTATAAAGGAAAACTACCTTTGAAATGTTTCAATTGTGATAAGATTGGACATATGGCTTCTAACTGTCCTGACAAAGATTTTACTGAAAAGAGTGATTACCGAGATGACAGATAGAAAGATAACCATTACAAAGGACACCAAGACTTCAGAAGAAGAGATAGAAAGACATGCTTACTAACGATGATAAATTAGATGAGACTGATATAGAGGAAGTTGTTTATATGGCTATCAAGGATGGATCAGATGAAGAAAGGTACGAAGAAAAAGCCCTTATATCTCACATAAACACTAATGATTCTTGGATTATAGATAGTGGATGCTCACATCATATGACAGGAGATAAACACAAGTTTTTTATGTTAGAAGATTATGATGGAGGCTATGTTAGATTTGGTAATGATGCACCATGTCCGGTAAGAGGCAAAGGATCCATAACACTTCTTGATAATGCAAGATGCAATGATGTTTATTGGGTTGAAGGTTTGAAATACAATTTGTTGAGTGTAGCATAGCTAAACAACACAGGTTACCAAATATAATTTCAGAAAGGAATTGTCAAAGTTCATGACAAGAAAGGAAAGTTAGCTGCTACCGAGACACAAATAAAAGGTAATACATTTCACCTTGACTCAACTCACAATAAGTGTTTGCATGCAAAGATTGATGATACCTGGTTATGGCATAAAAGGTTTTGTCATGTTAATTTTGATAATCTAATCAAAATAAGTAAAAAGCATCGAGTAAGAGGTCTACCGAGTCTTGAAAAACTTGAGAATGCTATGTGCCGAGGATGCCAGATGGGTAAGATGACAAGATCAAGCTTTACAAGTAAGTCCTACACTTCTAAGGGAATTTTAGATCTTGTGCACAATGATCTTTGTGGTCCTATGAAAGTTCAAAGTTATTATGGTGATAAGTATTTCATATTATTTGTGGATGACTATTCAAGGATGATGTCAGTAATGTTTTTAAAAGAAAAATCAAAAGCTTTTCAAATGTTTAAATGGTACAAGGCTAGAGTTGAAAATGAAACAGGAAGACAACTGAAATGTCTTAGATCAGATAGAGGAGGAGAGTTCACATCTGATGAGTTCAACCTATTTTGCAATGATCATGGTATAAAAAGACAAGTCTTTGCACCGAGAACTCCACAATAGAATGGAATAGCTAAAAGAAGAAACAGATCTATTGTGGATTGTGCTAGAACACTGATGATTGAGAAGAAGGTTCCACAAACATTTTGGAGAGAAGCAATAAGCATAACTGTTTACACCTTGAACCAAGTTCAATTGAAGAAAGGTACTTTGAAGACACCTTATGAAATCTGGTAAGACAAGAAACCTAATGTAAGCTATTTTAAGATCTTTGGAAGTAAATGCCATGTTCATAAAGATGATAGAAATGGCAAGTTTGATCAAAAAAGTGAAGAAGGAACATTTCTAGGATATTCTTCTAGAAGCAAAGCATTTAAATGTCTGATCAAATCATCTAACAAAATAGTAGAAAGTGCAAATGTGAAAATTGATGAATTTGCAGAAAGAATGATGAAGGAAATTCCAAAGAACTAGAAGACTATGATGGATTTGTCTATGTGCAAATGAGAAGTCCTATCGAGATAACTGTTAAAGAAAATGAAGAAAATATCCAGTTACCGAGTGATGAAGAAGATCATACAGAGCCTATCAAGCTTGTATTAGCCAAGTATGTCAGAAGACATTATGCACCAAGTCAAATTATAGGAGATAAGGATGATCTAGTGATGACAAGGAACAAACTAAGACAAAACACATGTTTGATATTTGAATTTGAACTGAGAATAGTGAAAGAGGCATTTAACACTGAAGATTGGATAAATGCTATGATAGAAGAGATTGATCAAATCAAGAAGAATGACACATGGACACTGGTCCCAAGACCGAAGGACAAAAATGTAATTTGTACAAAGTGGATCTTCAGAAACAAGCTAAATGAAAAAGGTGAGGTCATTCGGAATAAAGCAAGACTAGTTTGCAAAGGTTATGCCCAAGAAGAAGGAATTGATTATGGCGAGACTTTTGCACCTATTGCTAGACTTGAAGGAGTAAGAACATTGTTGGCATATGCTTCTTTCAAGAACTTCAAGGGATATCAAATGGATGTCAAATCTGCATTTTTGAATGGAATATTAGAAGAAGAAGTTTTTATTGAACAACCTAAAGGATTTGTTGAAGACAATAATAAAGATCAGGTATGTAAATTGAACAAAGCTTTATATGGTCTAAAACAAGCACCTAGAGCATGGTATGAGAGATTGCACTCTTATTTGATTAAGATTGGTTTTATAAGGACAAGTTAGAACAACAACATGTATATGAAGAATGATGAAAATGGAATACTGATCTCAACCATATTTGTTGATGATATTATATTTTGTGGAAATGACTCTTTATGCAAGAACTTTGGAAATGAAATGAGCAAAGAATTTGAGATGTCATTAATCGGTGAGATAAAGTATTTTATAGGCTTACATATACTGCAAATGAAAATGATATTTTCATTACCCAATCCAAGTACATAAAGGAAATCTTGAAGAAATTTGGAATGGAGGATTCAAAACCAGTAAGTACTCCTATGACTACCAACTATAAACTATCAAAGAATGATGAATCTGCATCTGTTGATGAGACACTTCACCAATCTATGATTGGAAAACTACAATATGTTGTTCACAGTAGGCCAGATATAGCACATGTAGTAGGTATTGTTGCAAGATTCTCTGCAGATCCTAAGGAAACACACATGACGACAATCAAAAGAATTTTCAGATACTTGAAAGGCACTAAAGATTATGGCTTAGTATATCAAAAGGGAAATGATTTTGATTTAAAATTTTATATTGATGCTGATTGGGCAGGTAACATTGATGACAGGAAAAGCACAAGTGGAGGAGCTTTCTTTTTAGGAGAAATACTAGTGAGTTGGCTTAGCAAGAAACAAGGATGTGTTTCTCAGTCAACAATCGAAGCTGAATACGTTGTTGTAGCACTAAATTGTACCAACATTGCATGGATCAAACAACTTTTAAAAGGTATAAATGAGAAAGTTAGTGAGCCAGTAACTATATTCTGTGACAATACTAGTGCCATTAATATTTCAAAAAATCTTGTTATGCGCTCTAAGACAAAGCACATATCTATCAAATATCATTATCTTATAGAAGAAGCTCAAGAGAAGAAAGTGGTGTTGGAATATGTTAGCACAAAGGAGAAAATAGTAGATATCTTCACCAAGCCACTACCAAAGGACACTTTTGAATATCTCAGAAGTAAGTTAGGGGCCCTACCCCTATCTTCTACTCATTGACTGATTTTGGTGAAAGCATCAATTCGATGTCTCTATTGAATATCTTTTTGGGAGTTGATGCTAGAGTGATACACTTTAGAATGTTTTCTAAAAGTGTACTGGAAGTAATACTAGAATAATACATAGAATATTACAGGGAACAGGAATCAAAGACAAATGCTTTGACTGAGACTTAGTTGATACACAACAATAGGAAATAACTTCTTACAGAAACAAATTATGTTTTAGTTCTTTTCTTTTTGGCATTGTTGTCAAAGGGGGAGAAGACCTACCAAGGGGGAGAAGACCTACCAAGAGGGAGAAGACCTACTAAGGGGGAGAAGACTGAGGGAATATATGGGAGAATTGAGAAAAGACTACAGATTGAAAGAAAGACTGAAAATAGAAGAGAAGTCTAATGTATGGGGGAGAGCATTTGAGCATTTCAGAATCACAACAATCTGAATCTTTTAAAGGTCAAATGAATTGGTTTTGCCATCAATGCCAAAGGGGGAGATTGTTGGCAATATTACATTATAATAGACAATGAAAGATTGTTGACATTTCAATAAGGATATTCAGAAGGTTGTTGATGATTATGGACATAACTGATTAAAGATGTTTTACTATCTTTATATTATTATTTTGTCATTGATGTCAAGAAATTGATTTTCTAATTCTATATGGTGTTGCCATATCTTGAGAAGTATGATATGAAGATTATAAAGAAGTCAGTAAAAGACATAGGAAAGAATATGATGAATAAGGGGATAAGTTATTCAATGGGCAACTACTACCGAGTTAGACAATGATGAGATCATGATGATTTTGATTGTTTTAACATCATACATATGTTGTAAAATGTAAAGGTTAATACTATACTATGTTATCAGGAAAAGAACCTAGTAGGTAAACCCTAACGAGCCTAGTTAGTAAACCCTAAGGTTATCGCTATCAGTTAATGAAGGCAGAATGTCTACCAAGTGAAGTTTAGTATTCACTGAGTTACAATCGAGCTATAATAGAATGTATTAAATGTTTACATGTGATATTTAATGAAAGAAGCTGATGAGCTAAAGTGGATCAATGATTGGTAAGCTGTGGAAGAAGTTTGTTAACGAATCTAAGGCAATGGAAAGTCAGCAGGAAGATCTACAGCTCAGACTGAACCACATTACCCTAACACAAGTTCCAAGGTGAATGTGCAAGTTGCAAGGTGGGGTAAAATGTTTTTAGATTGAAAGATACATTGAACCTGGACGAGATTGAAGATCTGATGGCTATGATTGATCATGGGAAATGTGATCAAGAAGATTAAGTGGTTAGAAGATTGTTTATAAATAGGAAGCTGTTGATAAACAATGCATGCGGGCAAGTGTATGCACAGGGATGCTACATAGTGATTACCGAGCACAGAAGCTTGAAGACCTATTAGAATAATAGAGTATTGATGTCCAGCAGATAGACAAGATTAGTTCTATGTCTAGATTGTATTGAACAAATAGGAATCTGCTTTAGCATTTTAGATGTGAAGTTGTAGATAGATTTTTATTACTGTTATTTTGTGAAAGTGACAAAAAATCTCTTAACCGATTGGACTTAACAGTCTTATATGTAAATCCTCTAGCAAGGTGACATTCTGATTGAGTGTTTGAAATCCTTTGACAAGGTCATTTCTAACAAAGTGAAGATCCGAACAGATTTGAGGGAAATCCCTTGACTAGGTCACATCTAGCAATGTGTTTGTAATCTTTAACAAGATTTTCTTTTAACCGAGCATACTCTAGAAGAGTATATTTCTTAGTGGGTCCGAAATACCATAGTGGTTTTTCCCTATTTGGGTTTCCACGTTAAATCTGGTGTTATGAGGTTTATATTGTTCATATACTTTTGAGTTTGCATGTTTGACAGTTTTTGGTTATATGGCTGATATATATGTTACTGAGGTTGAATCTGATGTTTTTATGGATGATTAAGTTTGTATGATTCACCCCCCCCCTCTCATCTTGTTGGCTATTGGATGTGTACTTATATTAAGTATTAGAACTATCAAATTGTTGAGTCATGTAGCTTAATCAATCTCTTTTCTAGCTTAATTTCATCATCATCATAGCTTAAATCATGCATATCATTAGCTTAATTAGTCTCTTGGATCAATCTAGCATAATCAATGTCATCTTTGCATATCATTATCATTTCAAATCCTCCATTTAGGTGTAGTCAATTCACTAGGATTTCTTATCCAGATTTGAGAGAAAATCCATACTCACATCTATTAGGATGCAATAGGTCACTTTGTCATTGTTCTTCTTTCTTTGCTTATTATTTGCTAACCATGCTTGCAATGATCTATTGAGTGTTTTATGTTGTAGCTGCAGGTATCGCATCATTATAGATCACAACAATTAAATCTTACATACCTTAGAGTCTTCTGATTATTCTAATTATCAGGCTCTTGAACTTCTTCACCGGTAACAACAATATCCAAATTAACTGTCTCCACTAGAACAATCTGTTGTAGGATATTAGTCTGCACAGGCTTTGAAACAACATCAGAATCATCAGAATCATAACCACATGCTCTGATCTTGTTTCCAAGACATTCATCCAATTTCACATTTGCACTCTCCACTATCTTTCTCAATCTCTTATTGTAACAGCGGTAGGCCTTTCTCTTAGTAGAATTTCCCAAGAAGATTCCTTCATCACATCTTGCATCAAACTTTCCTATATCTTCATGTCTCTTGATATAACATTTACTTCCAAAACCTCTGACATATCTAACTATAGGAACATGACCAAACCATAGCTCATAAGGAATCTTACCAGAATCACCTTTTATATGCACCTAGTTGAATGTGTAAACATTAGTGCTAACAACTTCTCTCCAAAAGGTTTGTGTAACATTCCCTTCAATCAGCACAGTCTTGGAAGCATCCAAAATAGTTTGGTTCTTTCTTCCAACTACATTTTGTTGAGGGTTTCTAGGAGCAGATAACTATCTTCTAATTCCATTCCTCTTAGAATGTATCAAACTCTCCTAATGTAAATTATCCTCCTCAATCAGATCTCAGGCACTTTATCTTTAACCTTGTCTCAGTCTCCACTCTATCTTTGAATATCTTGTATTTTTCCAATGCTTTTAATTTCTCCCTTAGAAAGGTAACCCACATTATCTTAGAATAGTCATCAATCAGAAACATGAAATATCTATCACCCTACATGCTTCTCACTCTTATCAGACCACACAATTTATTATGTACAAGATCTAACAATCCATTAGATGAATACAACTTACTCTTAAATGAAGTTCTTGTTTTCTTTCCCATCTGACATTCCTTGCATACTGAATTAGCAGGCTTCACAATCTTAGGCAAATCTCTAAAAACTTGAGTAGAACTTATCCTTATCATGCAGTCAAAATTAACATGACACATTCTCCTATTCCATAACCAACTTTCATCTATCTGATCAATCAAGCAAATTCTTTCACCAGCATTCAAATGAAAGATATTACCTTTAGTCTTAGTTCCTGATACAATCTCTACACCAGAGGCATTTAGGATCTTTCATTTACCATTCTTGAATTGCGAATCATATCACTTGTCAACCATCTATCCAACAGCTCAAAATATTATGCTTCAAGCCTTCAACATACAAGACATCACCAATATTGTGCTTACCATTGAGGATTTATAACCTCTACCACAAATCACACAATCTTTATGATCTCCAAATCTCACTATACCACCATTATACCTTTCCATATTCACAAATTTACTTTTGTCATCTATCATATGATGTGAAAAACTATTATGAATTATGCATTCATATTTCTCTACAATCTCAAAAGCCAAATCTTTCTCCTCAACAATGCAGCTTGTAGGATTCACTAGTACCGGTTCATCTTCCTTGATAGCAATAAATACAAACTCATCTTCTGAAACCCCATTCTCTAATTCTTCATTTGTCACTCCTTCATCAGCAACATATATCTCTTCTGATTTCTCAACTTTTAGTAGGGCTTATAGGACTTATCATTCTTTCCATGCTTTTCATATCTATCATACTTATCAAATCTATCATGCCTTTTAAATTTATCATACTTATCATATCTAGATATTTTCTCAAAGAACATAGAATAAAAAGGTCCTCTCTTATTTCAAGAGAAATATTTTAAAGGTAACTTTCCATCATACTTATCAACTCCCTTAGGTAATCTTCGAGCAATAAGGGCTTCAAGCTCATCCAATTCTCTTGTGTTCTCTTCCATCTCTCTCTTCTCTCTTTCATATTTGGATACCCAACATGAACTTTCTCCTAGATCATACTTCTGCTTCTTGAATACAGAGACTTTGAATAAAGTCTCATATTTTCCATATGATTCTTCAAATTTGCTCAACTCAAATGCAATAAGCTTTCCAGCCAACATGTCTCGTGTCACAGTCTTCACACTCTGGATTTAATCAATAGAAGCTACTTTATGTTTATAAGGAGGAGGAAATGATCTCATCACCTTAGTGACAATCTCATCTTCTTCAAGGGTTCCACCGAAAAATTTGATGTTCATGACAAGCTCATTCACCTTAGCCATAAAGGATGTTATGTTTTCATCTTCTCTCTCTTAGACAATTCAAATAATTGGAAGAGAATTGAGAGGGGGGACATGAATCAGTTGTCACGGATTACTAGAACCCAAAACATTAATACCACAATAGTAGTTAAACCAATTAAGCATAAAATATAATCACAGAATAAATACCATCCACATGACACCAAGATATATACATGGAAAATCCAGTAAAGGGAAAAACCATAGTGGGAAGCTTACCCATAGTCAGATAATACTTATACAGTAAGTACATGAATTACAATTGAGGGGCCTGCACTTACTAGAAGGCCAACAACCTAGATCACACTCCTCGTCACAAAAGGAGCCTCACCGACTACATAGAAATCCAGACTACAATCTAGAGAAGTATTGAACTGCAAAAGATAGCATCTCCTATGCCTAAGTATGGTTTCAGTTAAGCTCAATCTCAGAGGACTAAATCATCTTACATAAACCCAATTCGATCTCCAATGATTGACCAAATCCTCTGCCTAAATGATATTACATTATTCTCATATTACATATCCGTTTCCCATTCTTATGATCTCTACCATATATGATCTACAATGAGATCTTACATCTATATATACAAACCCTCGACTACAAACAATTAGGTCGACCACTAGAAAATAAACCAATTACATAATTACAAACCATGTCAGCCTTAGACAAAACATAATATCCATCACATAAGACATATCCACATGTTACATTAAAGTCCGTCCATAACCTAGATCAACTGAGAGTATAGGTCCATACGCTGCAAAAATGATCTCCATCTAGCAAGTCTCAAACATGATCACTATCAGCGTCCTAAAACTCCACCAGAAACTGCCCCAACACCACTTATGCAATTCATCAAAGATCTTCATCAAAAGCTTTGCTGATGAAACCCTCGCTGGAACCAAAAACCAAGCTTCTAAGGAAATAGGATAGCATCCGATCACCAGACCAAAACTAACTTACTGAATATGAGCATGAGTATCATGAACAAGCCAATTGCATAACCAGATCATACAAGATCCTACCTGATCATGCTAGATCCAAATCAGCCAGAAACCTCTTAACCTACTGGGACTAGAAGGATGTTGGTAAAGCATACAAATATCTAGTGTTGGCATCAATGACAAAACATCAATACAACACCTAATCAATTCCACCAAATGGCCAAAAATCTCCCCATTTGGCATTGATGGCAACACTAGATGTGAAAAACACCTAAGTACTAAGAAATGCCAAACAAGTCTCCCCTAATGGAAGATAACCAACAATCTCCCACATACAACTCTAAAATAAAGACCAAAATCCCCTTATAAATGATATCTCTATAAAGATCTGAATTTCTCCCTCTATCAATATCTCTCCCCTTTACTTTTTCTGATTAATATCTCTGCCACCTTTTACTTTTAAAAAAATATTTTTTTTTATATCAATATCACTCCCCCTTTGACATCAATGCCAAAAATTAGATAAAAATATCAAAGCAAAAATATAAACCACTGAATCACAAAGCTAACTACTCCCCCTGAGTAGTAGCATCCCCACATCAGTGTAAGAATGAATAGTATCTCTGATAATGCATGTCGGATTGATGCCAAACTGCATCAATCAAGTCTCTACAGGAGGGACATAAACTCCCAATCTGTCTCTCAAGTACTCAAACGATTCCTTGGGCAAAGGTTTAGTGAAAATATCTACAATATTCTCTTTAGTGTTCACATAAAACAATCTAACTTAATTTGCTTCCACCTTTTCCTTGAAAAAATTATACTTAATAGAAATGTGCTTTGTCTTAGAATGAAATACATGATTCTTTGATATATCAATAACAACAAAGTTATCACAGTGAATAACTACTGGTGCATCACAATCCACCTTTATATCCTTCAACATTTTCTTCATCCATAAAACTTGTTTAAAGTTAGTAACAACAACAACATACTCAACTTCAATAGTAGATAAAGAAGTACATGATTGTTTCTTGTTGATCCATGAAACCAACTTCTTTCCAAGAAAGAAAGGTCCACTGAAAGTACTTTTCTAGTCATTAACATCTCTAGTCCAATCAACATCTGTATATGCTGATAAAGTAAACATATCATCCTTAGGGTACCATAAACCATATTCTAATGTACCTTGCAAGTATCTAAAAATCATTTTCACCACAATCTCATGATTCTCTCTAGGATCACTCTGAAATCTTGAAACAATATAAATAGTATTCATAATGTTAGGCCTAGTCTGAGTCAAATAAAGTAAACCTTCAATTATAAATTTTTGTCTTGCAGGATTTATCAGTACAGAATCATCTTTTCTTGTCAATTTCTCACTTATAACCATAGGAATACTTACTGGTTTAGAATCTCCCATACCAAATTTCTTCAACAATTCATTAGCATACTTAGTTTGATAGATAAAAATGCCTTTGCCAGTCTGAGTAATCTGCAAACCTAAGAAAAATTTCATCTCTCCAATCATAGACATCTCAAATTCCTTCTCCATATTCTTAGAAAATTCTATGCACAATTTATCTTCACCTCCAAAAATAATTTCATCAACAAATACTTCAATAATTAGTATATCATCATCAGAGATCTTATAATATAGATTACTATCAGCATTACCCTTAGTAAAACCAAGCTTCTAAAGATATTTATCCAACCTTGCATACCAAGCTCTCGGTGCTTGTTTGAATCCATATAAAGATTTTCTTAACCTGCAAACCATGTTTGTATCATCTGATAGTGAAAAACCATTAGGTTGCTCAATATAAACATCTTCATCAATATCCCCATTCAAAAATCCACATTTAACATCCATTTGATAAACCTTGTAGTTTTTATAAGCAGCATAGGCAACAAATAATCTTACAACTTCAATCCTATCTATAGGTGCAAAAGCCTCTCCATAATCAATTCCTTCCTTCTAAGAATATCATTTACAAACCAATCTAGCCTTATTTCTTATAACTTGACCATCCTCATTCAATTTATTCCTAAAAAACCCATTTAGTTCTAATAACATTCTTATTTTTAGGTCGGGTAACCAAAGTCCATGTGTTGTTTTCCTTAATCTGATCTAATTATTCTTCCATAGATTTCAACCAATATTCAGCTTTACATGCCCCAATTACTAATACCGGTTCAACTTGTGAAATTAAACGTACCTTATTAGTTGCTAGTCTTCTTCTTGTCATTACTCTATTTCTCTTATCCCCAATGATTTGATCTTCTGAATGATCCAATCTCACATACCTAGTACACCTCTGACTCTCTATTCCTCTTCCCTGATCTTCAGTTAATGTAAAATTATCTGATACTACCAGAGTAACTGGTTCAACTCTCTGTTTTGGTAAAGGTGCTACAAGTTCGGATATAATCATTTCCACTATCGGTTCCTTCTCATAAACTTTGATTTAACTTATGTTTAGCTCATCTACTTTGACATTAGCACTCTCCACAATTCTCTACAATCTCTTGTTATAACATCTATATGCTTTTCTTTCATTAGAATAACCAAGAAATATGCCTTCATCACATCTAGGATCAAATTTTCCAATAATATCATCTTTCTTGATCTAACATTTGCTACCAAAAAGTCTGAAATACTTCTGTAGGTGTATTACCAAACCATAATTTATAAGGTGTCTTACCAGTTTCTCCTTTGATATGTACTATGTTGAATGTATAAACCATCGTACTCATTGATTCTCTCTAGTAGATATGAGGTAGACTAGCTTCCATCATCATTGTTCTAGAAGCATCCAAGATAGTTATGTTGTTCCTTTCCACAACTCCATTCTACTGAGGTGTCTGAGGAGCAGAAAATTATATTCTTATACCATGCTTCTCACAAAAGTTATTAAACTCACCGGATTTGAATTCTCCACCATGATCTGACCTCAAACATTTAATCTTCAATCCTATCTCAATTACCACTTTAGCCTTAAAGATTTTAAACTTTTCAAATGCCTTAAATTTTTCCTTTTAGAAAAGTAACCCGCATCAATCGAGAATAATCATCAATGATTAGCATGAAATATCTATCACCTTGATAATTTTTAACTCTAGTAGGGCCACACAAATCAGTATGATTAAGATCAAGAACATCATTTGATTTATCTTGTATATTCCTAAAAGAGGTTATGACCATTTTACCTATTTGACATTCTTTACATACTGGATTATATGGCTTCATAATCTTAGGTTTATCCTCAACTACCTTAGTTGAACTGATCTTGACAATTCAAGCAAATTTTGCATGATATGGCCTTTTCTGCTATAGCCAACTCTCATCAATCTGTGTCATCAGATATGTGTTCTCACCAAAATTCAAATGAAATATATTACCTTTTATTAGTGGGCTAGTTGGAATCTCCAAACTAGATCTGGTAATGATTTTGAATGTTTTCCATGCTTGAACTGTAATTGAAATCCCTTATCCACTAATTTTCCTACACTCAAAATATTATGCCTTAAACCTTCAACATAATAAACATTGTCAGTATTGTTCTTACTATTAGGCCCAATATGGAAAGCTAATGTACTAAGAGGGGAGGGGTGAATCAGTACTTCAAATCCTTTTCTCAACAATATCTTTACTGTTATGCATAAATAGAATAGTGCAGTAACATAAAACAAAACTATAATCAACAGATAACATTCATACATGATTCACTCCATAACACATATATTTTGGTCATGCAAAAACTCTTGGTTAGAGAGAAAAACTATGGTGGGGATAGCACCCACAACTTCACTACTGCAACAATAAAGAGTGCTCGGTTAGAGCTACATTTAGCTATTTCTGATAGCTTACCCTGTTAGGAGTATTAAGATCAGTTAGATCTACCTTACTAAAGGATTTATACAACACTATATAAGTGTAGCACCTGGTTAAAGGATTTATAATTTATAGACTTGGTTAGAGTCTTTTACCCTGTTAAAGGTTTCTCTTACAACTTCAAAATATTACAATAAGACTTTACAAATATCTGCAACTTTACATATAAAATGCTGTAGCAGATTCTATGTGCTCAAAATAAGATTACCTTGCCTATAGCATACCTTGGTAACTCATAAAGTAACTCGGTAAACCCTTCTATTTACTCTGTTCCTCGACTGTTCTCTGATAACCTTCTCGGTGACCTCTGTGTCTCTGTAATAGTCATAATACTCTGTGATTTCTCATGTATCACATAAGTCTTGCTTCATACACATATGCACACACATTTCTCACATTCACATCTTGTTTCTAACCCTAAATTCATGTTGTATAAATAGACTTCTTATGTCGGTGATCTAATTCATTGCTTCGATCTTACAAACATGATTTCTCGAATAAATAACCATGCAAAATATTTCATTGGTTAGATGACCTCAAAATTATACAAAATATGTATGTGCAATTTCCAATGTGATAACGGTTCTATGTGCCTCGATCTTGTAACACTTTTTCATATGTATGTCCAGGTTTAATGAATCTGGTAACACATTTCACTCAGTGTATATCAACTCGGTGTATTATCTTTACTACTCGGTAGACAGCTTGGTGTATACTGGGCTTTGTGACTGTTTTTCTTCTATAATCAACTAGGTTGTTCATACCGACTAAATATTTTAGTAGTGGTAACCAACTAGAGTATATAGAATGACTTTGTATATAAAACTAATGGCAATTTGATAAGTAGTAACAATCTCCCCTTTTGACATTAGTTGAGATGTTTGACAAAACTACTTTCAAAGTCATTACTCAAAAATCTGTATACTTTACAAAATTTGACTAAACATGCAGTATATACATTAGTCATTGAAATAGTTTAATCAAATATACTCCCCTTATCAATATGTTGTACAAAACTCTGTAATCACTGTTCTTTCCTCTGTTCATTGCTCGGTTCACTGCTCTTGGATACTTTGCATATTCTACTCATTCTCTGCTTGGTATACTCCCCCTGTATACTACACTCTGGTTGTTTGATACTTTTAATACTATACACTCCTGATGATATACTCTAATATACTCTAATATACTCCGATATACTCCCCCTTTTTGGCAAACATCAAAATTTAGTTACCATTGGGAGGTGGCAACTGATCAAAAATGGATTTGTACTTTGTCTTGGCTTCGGTGAGAGTGACAGAGAGTGCATCCTTTACACTATCCATTAAAGAATTTTGTGCATTAATATCAGCCAATAATGAAATTAAGCCATCTAAAGTGCTTCCCTCTTGTGTAGTAGAGAGATAAGTGGCTCGGTTTAGCTATTCTTGAACAGATGAAAGATGAGGAAGGAATAATGTTTGAAGTGTCATTACGTCCATCCTGATCTTCTGTTCATCATTCCTCAATTCCAATTGTTGAGCCATGAGCTGTTGTAGCTTAGTATAAAAATTCTAATCTAAATTGGGCATGGGGGTCAACTTATTTGAGAGATCGGTGATCTCTTTCTCAATTGCTTCTGTTTTATTCTTAATGTCCTTAAGAAATAAAGAAAATGTGTAGAGTTTCTGAAATATGAAAGAATGTGCTTGAGTTGAGGGGACAACTCAGCAATAAATTTGACAAGTTTTACCTTGGCAACAACAATGGATTTATGTACTTCCTCTATCATTTTAGTAGTTAGCTCCTTGTCTTTTAGTTTGTTCAAGTATTCGGATGCATCTACTCCAGATGTCTCAATCTAATTTAGGAGTTCATCCAATTGAATATGGATGGCTGCATTGGTTGATACTGTAGCTAAAGGTAGCATATCTGATAGTAAGGTCTTTACCTTATGAAGTACTTTATTCTTCTTTTGTATGGCCAATTGCTTTTCCTATTCAGCCTTTGCTTTGCACAATTCACCGAATTCATTGAGTGCTTGCCCTTTCAATTTGGAGATGTCTACATTGGGCAACACTATCGGTTTTGATAAATCAATTTTGAAACTATGCTTTTTTAACTTCTTTTCTTTACCTTTCACCGGGTGAACCACTACAATAGCTTGAGAGGCTTGAGAACCCTTGGTAGGTTGCTCGATAGAGACAACACTTTTGTCAGTTTCTTTAGCCTTGGTAGTGTCCTGCGGTGTCTCGGTGCTTGGTTTCTTAGCTGTAACATTTTTCGTGCTAGAAGGTGCTTGAGAGGTTTGTTCTTGTGAAGTACCTTCTATTGTAGACTTTTGACCTTCAGTGCCTTCACCTATAGCCTGAGGAGCTTCGATTGCAGCAGGTTGATTGATTGGTGGGTAAGGCAGAACTTGTTCCAAAAGAAATTCACTGGAGACAAGTTTTGCATAAGCATTGCCTTCTATCATTTCTTGTTCAGGTGCCTCTGCATCCATGATATCTTCATCTATTTGAATGGTGTCAGCAGGGTCTTGCTCGGTGACAACAGGCTCTTGGTCGGTGACATCGACTATTTCCATTGTAGATTGTTCACCAGCATTCTTTCTTTGAAAGATGGTTTTCCATTGCTCTTTTGTTTCCTTCTCCACTTCTATATACAGGCCATTCATAAATTTCGAGGCCTTTTGTTTTACTGTAAATTGAGTTTGGCTATTTGTCAGATGTTCTCTTATTTCATCAACTGACATATTAGGAAAGAGATTCACCAAACTTCTTTCTCTGATTTGTTTCTCTGAGTTTAGGGCATATTGCCATCTGGTTTCAATATGTGCATATAATTCCTTAGGAATAGAATTACATGCTTCTAATGGGACAACTCGGAATTTGACAAGTGTGCAAATGACAACTTCTTCAATTTGCCTCTTTTCATCGGCAGATCTGGATTCATATTTGACAAATCTGAATCCACCAAATCCACCATATTCCTTTAGATTATTACAAAAAATTTCTACACTATGTAAATCTACCTTCTTGCTTTTCACAATCTAAAATTTATTTGCATCTTCAGATTCGGTATCACTCGACTCTTTTGGCAAAATGAGTCTCTGAGTAGATTTCTTGTAAGTTCTAGTTACCTTAGGAATGGCAGTAGTCTTTTGTTTCTTACTCGGTGATGCACCAGATGCCCTTGTGTTAGGTCTCTTTGTTGAAGGGGTTAGTAGGGTCATTGAAGTGTCCTATTCCTTTCTCTTCAATACTTTTCCCTTGGGCAATTCAGTGCTAAGTGTTATGGCTACTTCTTGGGCTTCTATCTCCTCTTCAGTGATGGCTAGAACTCATTTGACAGGTGTGGAGGAAGACTCTTCTCCAAATTTCTCAGTTAATGCCTTAATCATCTTTGTAGCTTTTCTTGTATCCTTCGGTACTACAATGCTCATTTTTACTTTTTCCTTCACCTCTTCATAGGTTCCATACCTCAGCTCGGTAGTATGCCTTGGCAATGATAGATAGGCATCAATTTGCTATTGTGTGATATCAAAATCAATCTCGTAACCCATAGGTGACAAAGATTGAGTCCTTGGTTCCACAACATTCATATAACAGTAATTGGTGTTGACCTCAAAACATATTTCATCTTTGTATTTTTCTACCAGCTGTGGTGGAATCCAGTACCTGTTATGCATTTTCTCTTGGAACTTGCTCAAGTAATCATCCATTATATCATTAAAGTTATCACCTAACTTCTTGATGAACTCATTGATTTGATGGGTGATTGGTTGGTGTAGTTCCCAAACAACTTTACCGATTGTTGGAAAAAACTTCTCAAAGTAGAAAAACATACATACAAGTAGTGCTCCAAATTTTAGAGTATTTGATTTTCAAACAAGTTCTTCAGCAATACTTCACACAAGTCAATTTTCATGCCTTTCTTAACAATTTTGTATGCTAAGTCCATTGCTGCACAGGGTACACTGTTTTCCCTTGCCGATTGGAAGAAATAGTAACCAATTACTCTAATGGAAAATTTGAGTTCAGGATCAGTGACATTGTTCAACTTCAGACCTTTGTAATCCGATTCAACTCGAGTCAAATTGATCAATTCATTCTGTGATATCATTTTCTGTGCTCGGGCATGATCATAGATAGGGTAACCGGTGATCAGATGAATGATTTCTTTAGTGATCTTAAACGGTTTCTCTTGTAGCCACATGAAATCATTATGCACTCGATTTAGTACAAACTTGACCCACTGGGGTTTGAACACACGGGGATAGGTTAGGGCTTCAGTCAATCCCTTGATTTTGATATGCTCATATTTGCTATCCATTTTACCATCTATGCACAATTCATCATATGCATCTTTGATCTCAACATGACCGAGTTCTTCAACACGACATTTTGTGAAGAATCTCACATCCTTGACTAACAAGACTCGATCTGGGATGAGTGAAAAAGCAGTTTTGTCATCCGGTTCAAATGCAATTTTGGGAGTCAAAGAGTATTTTATTGAGGGCTTTTCTACATTTGTGACAACAATGGGGTCTTGGATCTTAGATACCATTTTGATTTCAGATAAAAATTGACACAGGAACCTTAGGGTTTGAGAACTTAACAAATGACAGACGCTTCACACTCAGTAGATAATAACAACTTAATGAGTTTGGTAATCCAGCTTAGCAATGTGATGAGATTCGATATAAATACCTTAGATTTTGCTTTGAAGATGGTTTGATCGCCTTGATTTTCTCTGCTCTGCTTCTCAAAAACTTAGTACATGAAAATGACTGCGAAAAATGTTTTAAGTACTCAAAAATACCTTATCGGGCTCCGTGCGAGTTAGGTCAAAGACATTAAATGCACTCGGTTCACTTAACTTTCTTTCCCTTTATTTTGTGCTTTAACCGAGTAACCAGATTTCCTTCATATACTGACTTGACAGGCTTCCTGAATTCACCAACTTAACAGTTTTCCTGTAAAGTGCTCCAAAAGACTTTGATAGAATTTCAAACTTACTACTACATCTTACTATGCAGATTTTGAATTCAGTACATACTAAAATAGGAACTATTTAAGATTTAACCTTGTGAGAATGCAGTCCCTTCATACCTTTACCAATTAATTTAGAGTGGGAGCACCTAACTCAGTAGGTAAGGTGCTTTCTTTATTTGACACAATTTCCTTCTTTCTCCAAATCATCTTTAATTTCTCTTTTATTTCCTCAGTGTCTTCTCTAGGTTGATCTCTGCAATCTCCAGCCAAGTGTCCAACTTTGTGACAATGAAAACATGCCATACCAGGATTTCTCCATGATCTTCGGTTATTCATTCCAAACCTTATAAAGCAGTTGGCACTTATATGTCCATATCTTCCACAACATTCACACCATATCCTTGTATTGTAATCCCATGGTACTATAGAATATTGTTGGTAAGGATTTGTGTGAGTTTGGTAACTTCTAGTATTTTCTTGGTGTGCAAACCACATGTGGTTATTTTGCTTAAACCAACACTTCTCGGTACTATGTCCATATCTATTTCAGTTTTTACAAAACCCTTTGAATTTTGCCTTTTGATAATTGTTAACAGACTTTGTCATACATTGATTAGATGTGTGACCATATTTATTGTAATTGTAACAATAACCATTGGTCTTAGTGGTATTCGGTTGCTTACCTTTTCTGATTTGACACATGTTGGCAGTATGACCTTGATTTCCATAGTAGTAGCAAATAGGCTTCTTCCTTTTGATATTATTCCCTTTTCCAGCTTGTTTTGATGATTCTTCTCTCTCGGTAGTGCAGATTCCCTTCTCAGTAGAGTCTTTTCCTTTGTAACCGAGTCCTCCTTCTTTGTAGGGTCATCTTGTGTTCAGTTGCTCATCCAACATCTTTGATGCTTCATAACTCTTCTTCAATGTTTCCTTGGATTTCTTCTCTGTTTCAAGTTCATTGCTCAGCCTTGATACTTCAAGTTTCAATGCTTGATTCTCATCATCTTTCAGATTTGCTTCATGATGTGTATAACCTAGTTGATTTGTCAGATTTTGTTGAATACCAATTAGCCTTATGATTTCATCATTCTTATCAGATACTAAGACTTCAAGTTGTTGTTTCTCTCTTTGTAGATCTCTTGCTTTATCTTCGGCTATCCTTAATGCATCTAGATTTTCAGTCATCTGTGTACTAAAATGTTCATGTTCTCTTTTCATTTCTTTTAGTTGATCAGCCAATGCTTTGTTCTTATCTTTCAACATTCCAATCATTTCTTTAGTTTCTTCAGATATACTATTCTCAGATGATGTTTCGATTTGTTCTACTAACTCTTGAGAATCCTACAAGTCATCAGATAATCTTCTCCTTACTTTCAGATATTTTTGCATTTGCCTTTGCATGTCTACAATCACTTGATTTGCATTATCCAGCTCTTCTTGTAGATACACAATCCTTCAAGATTGTTTATAGCCTTCCATTGATAAGATCTTTCTCTTTAGGTAGTTAAACCCTTTTCCAAGATTTGAGCTCTGATACCAATTGTTAGGCCCAATATGGAAAGCTAATGTACTAAGAGGGGAGGGGTGAATCAGTACTTCAAATCCTTTTCTCAATAATATCTTTACTGCTATGCATAAATAGAATAGTACAGTAACATAAAACAAAACTATAATCAACAGATAGCATTCATACATGATTCACTCCATAACACATATATTTTGGTCACGCAGAAACTCTTGGTTAGAGAGAAAAACTGCGGTGGGGATGGCACCCACAACTTCACTACTGCAATAATAAAGAGTGCTTGGTTAGAGCTACATTTAGCTATTTTTGATAGCTTACCTTGCTAGGAGTATTAAGATCAGTTAGATCTACCTTACTAAAGGATTTATACAACACTATATAAGTGTAGCACCTGGTTAAAGGATTTACAATTTATAGACTTGGTTAGAGTCTTTTACCCTGTTAAAGGTTTCTCTTACAACTTCAAAATATTACAATAAGACTTTACAAATATCTACAACTTTACATTTGAAATGCTATAGCAAATTCTATGTGCTCAAAATAAGATTACCTTGCCTATAGCATACCTCGGTAACTCATCAAGTAACTCGGTAAACCCTTCTATTTACTTTGTTCCTTGACTGTTCTCTGATAACCTTCTCGGAGACCTCTGTGTCTTTGTAATAGTCATAATACTCTGTGATTTCTCATGTATCACATAAGTCTTTCTTCATACACATATGCACACACATTTCTCACATTCACATCTTGTTTCTAACCCTAAATTCATGTTGTATAAATAGACTTCTTATGTTGGTGATCTGATTCATTGCTTCGATCTTACAAACATGACTTCTCGAATAAATAACCATGCAAAATATTTCATTGGTTAGATGACCTCAAAATTATACAAAATTTGTATGTGCAATTTCCAATGTGATAACAGTTCTGTATGCCTCGATCTTGTAACACTTTTTCATATGTATGTCCAGGTTCAATGATTCTTGTAACACGTTTCACTCGGTGTATATCAACTCAGTGTATTATCTTTACTGCTTGGTAGACATGAAATAACACTCGGTAGACAGCTCGGTGTATACTGGGCTTTGTGACTGTTTTCCTTCTGTAACCAACTAGGTTGTTCATACTGACTAAAGTATATAGAATGACTTTGTATATAAAACTAATGGCAATTTGATAAGTAGTAACACTTACCATCCAATGATATAGTTCCTTTTTCTTTGATCATACATGCTTTGTCATCTCCAAATCTAACTAGAACACCTTCAAATTCTTGCAAAGATAGAAAATTCCCTTTTATCTCTAGTCATATGATGTGATCAACCACTATCAATTACCCATTCATCCATGTCTTCAATTCTAGCAGCAAGTTTCTTCTCTTTATGTACACTCTCTTTTAGTGCTAGATCATCTTCCTTGATAGCTAGGAACACCCATTCCTTCCCATTTCTAAAACTAGTAGCAGAGTCTTATATCAGTTCATCATCAGAATAAAAAAATTCCTTACTCATCCGCTATGTAGTATGATTTTTCTCTATTTTTACCACACTTATACTTGTTCTGATATCTAGGGTTAGGCCTAAATGATCTTCTAACTCTTTCTTCAAATCTTGAATTCCTTTCAGGACATCTCGATGTAAAATGACCAATCTTATTACATGCAAAACATTTAAAAGGTGTTTTTCCTTCATACTTACTTCCTGTCAGTCCTTTAGGTACTCTTCTAGCAAATAGTTCTTCAAGTTTCTTATGTTTCTATTATGGATGACTTCGTCATGTGTTTCTTTGTTTTGTCATTGATGTCAACACTTATCTTTCTAGAGGTCTACATTGTTGATCTGACACTTCAGTTATCTTGGTTTATTGTTGAACCGACACATTGTGGTCTGAGTATGGATATTGGCTTATGAACAGTCACCGGTATATGGTTCACCGACAGGATATATGGTTCACCGGTAGTGATGATGACTTGTTATCATTTGGAGATCATTTGGTTATTTTGAAAAGATGGATTGGATGTTTAGATTTGGTGTTTTGCTTATTGGTATGATCGGGTTCACATATTTGTCTTAATCAGTAGATAGGTCTAGGTTATGGACCGGTACAAGATATCATGTTCCAGATCAGCACGACACATTTTGGAAATGGTTTATTGATTGAATAATTTGTAAATGTATTGAGCCAACACATTGTATCGCATGAAGACTTATTTTGTAAATGTAATATCTTTAGGGAGCTGACCTAATCATAAGGTCTTAAGTTTTGTATAAATAATTGTAAGTTCTTATTGAAGATCATTATGAGTGTGTGTGAATATTGAAGATCATATAAACAAATCATTGTGAGAATCACACAGATATAATCTAGAGGTTGAAGGAAGATTATGAAGGTGTTTAGTACTCATGGTCAAAGCTTAAACCGGTACTAAATCTAGTATTGCAGATGCTATTATGAAGCAGTATATTTTTTATTGGATATAACCATCCAATTGTAGTCAATGTGACTCCTATTTTGTTATTGAGCAGTGAACTCTAGGTGGTTGGCCTTTCTGCATGTGCAGACCCCATTATTGTATACACTTACTATCTGCAGTAGTATCATTTGATTGTGGGTAATGTTTCCCACTATGTTTTTTCCCCTTACAAGGCTTCCACATCAAAATCTATGTGTCATGTGTTGTGAAAATTGTTTTCCTTTCTGTTTCATGCATTAAGTTATACTGCTACTGCTATAACTATTAATCTGTTTTACAGACATTAAGTTTGTTTTACCAGCACTAAGTTTTAAGTTGGATTAAGTAGTTTTGGGTTGTAATTTACTGACAACTGATTCAAACCCCCCCTCTCAGTGGTCCTTCCTAGTTCCCAACAATTGGTATCAGAGACTAGTCCTCTTTTTGTGGAAGCCTAATAGTTTGAGGAGATCCTATGGCAGCAAATATTTTCAGGAAGGATAGTCCCAAACTTGATGGAACTAACTATGGTATATGGAAGATCAGAAGGGAAACACATTTGAACTGCATTGGAAGAGATATATGGGATGTTACAAAGAATGGCTATGTGGGTCCTACTTCGAATAACCCTCATCCATTGACATTGGCTAAAGACTTGGAGAAAGATTGCAAAGAAAGAGAAGCACTTATAAGCGCATTATTTGATCAGCAAATCATGAGATTATCTGACATATTTACTACAAAATCTATTTGGGATAAACTAGAAAGATTGAATAAAGGAGATACCACTATCAAGATTGCAAAATTGGAATGTTACCAGGCCAGGTATGAAAATTTAAAAATGGAAGAAGATGAAAATAATTTCTACATTTAGGGAAAGAGTTAATGAAATTGTTTTAGGAATACAATGTTGTGGAGGATCTTTATGTGAAGATGAAATTGTTTCTAAAATTTTAAGAGCTTTTCCACCGGCTTAAAAAATGAAAGTAACTTCTATTAATGAGTTGAGAACAATGCCTAATACATTAGTATCTAGAGATACTTTGGTTGGAAAACTTTCAGCATTTGAGCTTGAAGAATTTGGTTTTGTTGCTATAGTCAAAATTGATATATCTTTCAAAGCATCATCATCATCATCATCATCTAACAAATCTTATTCGAAAGCACTTTATGCAAAATAACTTGAAGATATTAGGAGAGAAAATGAAGAACTTGAAGCACTATTTTCAAGGAAGATGCCTAAAGGTCCAGTAGTAAGTAAGTATGAAGATAAAGTACCTTTCAAATGTTTTAATTGCAATAAAGTTGGACATATGGTATCTAGGTGTTCTAATAGACATGCAAGACTAAGAGATGAAGCTAAGAGAACATATAAACCTAACCCTAGATATCAGAGATACAAATTTAAGAAAAATAGAGATAAGTCATGTTACTATGCAGATGAAGGTGTTACAGATGACTCTAATGAAGATCCATCATATAGTGGATGGGCATTTGTTGCAATAAAAGAAGATCAATTGACACCTATTGTCAAACTGATAGATCAGGCATTGGCAACAAAAATTGAAGAAAATGATGAATGGATCATTGATAGTGGTTACTCACATCATATGACTGATGATAAAAGAAAATTCTTATCACTCTGTGAATTTCATGGAGTTCTAGTAAGATTTGGAGATGACAAAGCTTGTTTAATCAAAGGAAAAGGCACTATATCTTTGGATGGTAGGCACAATACTAACAATGTTTATTATGTTGAATGTTTAAAAAATAATCTTTTGAGTGTTGGTCAGTTAGTAGAAAAAGGATTTCAATTATAATTCAAGAATGGAAAATGCAAAACCATGAACAAAATTGGATTGGAGATTGCAATCGGTAATCAGACTAAAGGTAATATCTTTCATTTTAATATTAGTGATAAGACATGTTTGATTGCTCACATTGATGAAAATTGGTTATGGCATAAAAGACTCTGTCATGTGAATTTTGATTGCATTATAAAGATTAGTTCAACCAAGGTAGTAAGGGATTTTCCTAAGATTGTGAAACCTCATAATCTAGTATGTAAGGAATATCAAATGGGAAAGCAAGTTAGAACAACCTTTAAGAGAATTTTAGAGAAATATAATAATATCATTTATTTAATCCATACCCATTTATGTGGTCCAACAAGGACAAGGAGTCTTCAGGGTGATAGATACTTTATGCTAGTAATTGATGATTATTCTAGAATGTGTTGGGTTACTTTTCTAAAGGAGAAATCAAAATATTTTCAAAGATTCAAGATATACAAGGCAATGGTAGAGAATTAAATTGGCAATAAAATCAAATGCTTGAGATCTGATCAAGGAGGAAAATTTACATCTAGAGAATTCAATGCATTCTATGAGGAGAATGGAATCAAAAGACAACTATC
Source organism: Cryptomeria japonica (assembly GCF_030272615.1). NCBI lineage: Eukaryota > Viridiplantae > Streptophyta > Pinopsida > Cupressales > Cupressaceae > Cryptomeria > Cryptomeria japonica. The sequence continues at coordinate 350,578,246 of NC_081409.1, forward strand.
AGCACCCTAGACACCTTAGCAGAATGGAGTTGTAGAAAGGAAGAACAAAACTTTACTGGAGGCAACAAGAACCATGATGATGGAAGAAAATCTACTGGAGAGAAGCAGTGAATACATCGCTTTATACTTTCAACAGAGTTCACATCAAAGGTGAAACTAGTAAGACCCCTTATGAACTATGGTTTGGTCATACTGCTACTCTTAAATACTTCATAATGTTTGGAAGGAAATTCTATATTAGAAGAGATGTGTCTATTGAAACATTTAATCCTAGGAGTGATGAAGGAATATTTCTTGGTTACTCAACTAGAAGCAAGGCATATAGATGTTATAATAAAATATTGTAGAAAATCGTTGAAAGTAATAATGTGAAAATAGTTGAACATTTTAGAGGAGATTCAACATCTGTAGGTTATGAACCAACAGTAGAAATGATTATAAATGAACTGACACAGAATGAAGAACTAGTCACACCAACATCATGAGAGAAATCAACTGTGATTGAACAACAACAACATGTAAATATAAATCAGAATAAACCCAGGTATGTAAGATTGAATCATTCAGAAAATAAGATAATTGGAAATAAAAATCAAGGTGTTATGACAAGAGGAAGATTGGCAAATGAAGAGGTATGTTTAATTTCCTAAGTTGAACCAATATCAGTTGTTGAAGCACGTCAAGATAAACATTAGATAAAAGCAATGGAAGATGAATTAGAATAAATTGAAAAGACTAATACTTCGACATTAGTTCCTCGGCCTAAAGATTGGAACTAAATGGGTATTTAAAAAAAAACTTAATGAGGATGGTGAAGTAATTAGAAATAAGGCAAGATTAGTTTGTAAAGGTTATTCTAAAAAAGAAGGAATTGATTATAATGAAACTTTTGCACTAGTAGCCAGGATTGAAGCAGTTAGACTATTTCTTGCATTTGCAGCTCATAAGAACTATAAATTTTATCAGATAGTTTTAAAATGTGCATTTTTTAATGGAGATCTTGAAGAAGTTTACATTGAACAACTTGATGGATTTGCATTAACCAATGATAAGGATATGGTTTGCAGGTTAAGGAAAACTTTATGTGGATTGAAGCAAGCTCCCAGAGCTTGGTATGCTAGACTCGATAAATATCTTTTAAAGCTTGGTTATACTAAAGGTAATGTTGATAGCCATTTGTATTACAAAATTACCAATGATGACATTTTGGTTATTGAAGTATTTGTGGATGATATCATTTTTGGAGGTGAAGAGGAGTTATGTAAAGACTATTCTAACAAGATGCAGGAAGAGTTTGAAATGTCTATGATTGGAGAGATAAAAAAATTTCTAGGTTTGCAGATTTCACAAATAGATAAAGGTATATTCATATGTCAAACAAAATACTTGAAGGAACTTTTGAAGAAATTTGGTATGCAAAACTGCAAACCGATAAGCAGACCTATGACTACAACTGATAATTTGACATTACAGGATGATATGTATCCTATTAATCTAATAAGGTACAAATCTATGATTGGAGGATTACTATATTTGACATAAACCAGACCTGATATAATGAATGTGGTGTGTATTATGTCAAGATTTCAAAGCAAACCTAAAGAAAATCATGAAATAGTAGTAAAAAGGATTTTTCGGTACCTACAAGGCACAACAAATCCTAGTTTATGGTATCCTAAGAATAAAATTTTTGAGTTATGTGCATATACAGATGCTAATTGGGTAGGTGATGTGGATGCCAGAAAGAGTACCACTGGCAATGTACTCTTTCTTAGTAGAAGGTTAATTTCATGGATCAACAAGAAGCAGACTTGTACATCATTATCTATAGCATAAGAAAAATATGTTGCAGCAGCAACTAATTGCACTTAGGTATTATGGATCAAGCAAATGTTGAAGGATATAAAGGTAAAATGCAAAGAACTGGTAATTATTTACTCTGATAGCTCAACAGCAATTGATATATCAAAGAATCTAGTATTTCACTCTAAAACAAAACATGTTTCTATTAAGTACAATTTTTTGAAAGAGAATGTTGAAGCAAATGAAGTGAGATTAGTTTATGTGAATACTAAAGAGAAAATTGCAGATAACTTTACAAAGCCTTTTCCTAAGGAAACATTTGAATATCTCAGAGAGCAGCTTGGGGTAATTTCCCCACCGGAAGAGACTTAAATGATGAAGATTGGCATCAAACTGACACGGAATAACAGAAAAATGTTTTTCCATCTTTGATGAAGGAGAGATACTTCTCAGGGGGAGCAATTAGCTATATGTTATGCTCTGATTTTGATTCTTGACTACTTTGGCATTTGATGTCAAAAGGGGAGAGATATCTATGGAAAAACATTGTACTTGGAGGGATGTAATTTGGTTTTGGTTTCTGTTTTTGGTACAGAACTTTGTATTGATCTATTTTGGGAGATTATTGGTTTTTTTCTTTTTGGCATTCTATTTTTGGAACTAAGATGTTTTTCCATTTAGTGTTGCCATCAATGCCAAAGGGTGAGATTGTTGGTATTATGGATGACTTTGTCATGTGTTGCATTGGTTTTTTCATCGATGTCAACACTTATCTTTTTGGAGGTCTACATTGTTAATTTGGCACTCTAGTTATATTGGTTTATTGTTGAACCGACACATTGTGGTCTTGGTATAGATATTGGCTTATGCATAGTCACCGGTACATGCTTCACCAGTAGGATATATGGTTCACTGATAGTGATGATGACTTGTTATCATCAGGAGATCATTTGGTTATGTCAAAAACATGGATTGGATATTTGGATTTGGTGTTTTCCTTATTGGTCTAATCGGGTTCACATATTTGTCTTAACTGATAGATAGGTCTAGGTTATGGACTAGTACAAGATATCATGTTCCAGATCAGCACAACAAGATTTGGAAATAGTTTATTGATTGAATAATGTATAAATGTATTGAGTCGACACATTGTATCGCATCAAGACTTATTTTATAAATGTAATGTCTTTAGGGAGTTAACCTAATCATAAGGTATTAGGTTTTGTATAAATAATTGTAAGATCTTATTGAAGATCATTATGAGTGTGTATGAATATTGAGCATCATATAATAAAATCATTATGTTAATCATGTAGATATTATCTAGAGGTTGAAGGAAGGTTATGAAGGTGTTTGAAACTCATGGTCAGAGCTTAAACCAGTACTGAATCTAGCATTGTAGATGCTATTCTGAAGCAGTACATTGTTTATTAGATTTAACCATCCAGTTGTAGTTAGTGTGACTCCTGTTTTGTGATTGAGCAGTGAGCTCTAGGTGGTTGGCCTTTCTGCATGTGCAGAACCCATTATTGTATACACTAACTATCTGTAGTAGTATCATCTAATTGTGGGTAAGGTTTTCCACCATGGTTTTTCCCCTTACAGGGTTTCCACATCAAAATCTCTGTGTCATGTGTTGTGAATGTTGTTTTCCTTTCTGTTTCATGCATTAAGTTATATTGGTACTGCTATAACTGTTAACCTATTTTACTGACACTAAGTATTAAGTTTGATTAATTAGTTTTAGGTTGTAATTTATTGACAATTGATTCACCCCCCCTCTCAGTTGTCCTTCCTGGTTCCTAATAGCTTAAACTCATCATCTTCTCATTAGTTTTGGGTTGTAATTTATTGACAATTGATTCACCCCCCCTCTCAGTTGTCCTTCCTGGTTCCTAATAGCTTAAACTCATCATCTTCTCTCTTCATATCTTCTAATTCCTTTGCATATAAAGATTTACAATCTTTCTTACCAGTTGTAGAAGTAGATGCATGAAAAGAAGGTTCAGTCTTCATAGCTCCAGAAGGTCCAAATTCGTCAAGCTCAAAAGAAGATAGTTTCCCAACCAAAGTATCTTTGTTGACAAATGTATTAGCCATGTTTATCAACTCATTAATAGCAAAAGACTTCATTTTGTAAGTCAGTGGTAGGGCCATTAGAACTTTAGAAACAATTTCATCTCCGCCTAGAGTTCCACCACAATATTGAATTCTCATAGCAATCTCATTTACCCTTTCCATGAATTCAGTAATCCTTTCATCTTCTTTCATCTTTAGATTTTCATATCTCACTCAGTAACCATCAAGTTTAGCAATCTTCACTGTAGGATCACCTTCATTAAGAGTCTCCAACTTATCCCATATAGCCTTTACAAATGATTTGTCAGTTAATCCCATTATTTGCTAATTAGAAAGTGCACACAAGAGGGATTCTCTTGCTCTACAATCATTTTCAAGCTCCTTATCTAGATTTTCCGGAGGAGAATTGTCAGATCCCAGATTATAAGGTGTGACACCATTCTATGCAATCTCCCAAATCTCCTTGCCATGACATCTTAGATGAGTCTCCATTCGAATTTTCCATACTGTGTAATTTATTCCATCAAGCCTAGGAATATCTCTCTGAAAGATAGCTCCAGATGAACTTGATGGACTTGAACTATTAGAGGCCATACGATCTTCCTCAAGTGATTAATCTTTTTGTGGAGAGGACCAAAGCTCTGATACCAATTGTTAGATAGTTCAAATAATCGGAAGACAACTAAGAGGGGAGGGGGGTGAATCAGTTGTCAGTTGTCACAATCTACCGAAACCCAAAACATTAATACTGTAATAGCAATTAAACCAATTAAGCATAAAATATAATCACAAAATAAATACCATCCACATGACAACAAGATTTATATATGGAAAACCTGATAAAGGGAAAAACCATAGTGGAAAGCCTACCCACAGTCAGATAATACTTCTATAGTAAGTATGTGAATAACAATTGAGGGGCCAACACTTGTAGGAAGGCCAAAAACCTAGATCGCACTTCTTATCACAAAAGGAGCCTCACTAACTACATCAAAATCTAGACTAAAATCTAAAGAAGTGTTGAACTGCAAAACAGAGCATCTCCTATGCCTAGGTAAAGTTACAGTTAAGCTCAATCCTAGACGACTAAATCCTCTTACATAGAACCAATTCAATCTCCAATGATCAACCAAATCCTCTGCCTGAATGGTATTATATTATTCGTACCTTACATATCCATTTCCCATTCCCATGATCTTTACAATATATGATCTACAATGAGATCTTACATATATATATACAAACCCTTGACCACAAACAATCAGGTCAGCCACCAGATAATAAACCAATTATATAATTACAAACCATGTCAGCCTTAGACCAAACAAATAATATCCAACACATAAGACATCCCGGAAACACATCGAGAGGTCCAATCAACAAGTTACATTAAAGTCAGTCCATAACCTAGATCAACCAGGACCCAGTATCAGGACACATAAGACATCCCGGAAACACATGATCACTATCAGCACCCTGAAAATCCACTAGAAACTACACAAACACCACTTATGCAATTCATCAACTTATATCTTCATTGGAAGCTTTCCCGGTGAAACCCTCACCAGAACCAGAAACCAAGCTTCTAAGCAAACACGATAGCATCTGATCACTAGACCAAAACCAACTTACTAAAAATGAGCATGAGTATCTTGAACAAGACAATTCCATAGCCAAACCATACTGGAGCCTACCAGATCATGCCGGATCCAAATAAACTAGAAACCACTAAACCTACCAAGATCAAAAGGGTGTCGGTAAAGCATCCAAACAACTAGTGTTGGTATCAATGACAAAAAATCAATGCAACACATAATCAATTCCACTAAATGGTCAACACTCTCATCTTCAATGCTTCATACTTTCCTTTCAAACTCTGCAACTTAGCTACTTTAACTTGTTCATCTCCTTCATACAAGGTCTCTAACTTTTTCCAAATCTCATATACAGTCTACAAACCCATCACATTAGTCATCTCTGAATCGGTCAAGGCACTCAAAAATTATTCCTTAGCTCTTATTTTATGTTCAACATCAGTGATCCTAGCAACAATAGCCTGTCCATTCTAAGGAACATTGTATACATTCTTTGTAATCTTCCAATACTTATCTCCAACACACTTCAAATGAACTTCCATCTGGTTCCTCCATATAGTATAATTGCTTTCATAAAATCTTGGACTCTCCTTCTTGAACACATAAGTTTCCATCTCGGATCTCCTCAAGTAGTCAAGCTTCTTCCAGAGGATCAAGCTCTGATACTAATTGTTGGCAACAACAATGAAGGAAAATTGAGAGGGGGGGGTGAATCAATTTTCACCAGATTAAACCAATTAAATCATAATCTCAAATTTCAATCAACTCCAACAAGAATAAAGATAAACACAATAACAACAACACACATAACTCCAAGATTTTTTACATGGAAAATCTGGTTAAGGGAAAAATCACTATGGGAACCTAACCACAATAAGATGATACTCTACAGTACTATGTTTAAATATTACAATGGGGAATGCACATGCATTCGGGCAGATTTCCTAGAGCTCACAGCTTAAAATATAATGAACCAGAAGGCTCCAACCATCAGGGAAGGTTCACCAACTTAAAATTATTATCAAACTATAATCTAGATTACATGAACTGCATAAATAACATCTGCTAATGCCTGATGTTAGTTCCAGTTAAGCTCGTATGTCTATCCTACAATATCTGCTCAATGCACCACACCAACAGATAAATTCTCTTATGTGCACATACACCACTCTCTAATAATGTAGACACCACATCAACACTCAAATTACATGAATATACCACCTATTTATATAGATCATCAACCTTGACTACAAGGTCAGCTAAACCTTCAACCATTAATTACAAAATTGTATCACATGATACATAAATAAATCACCAA